>NC_083331.1:42888210-43227753 GCF_963455315.2 Globicephala melas
GACCACAGGAATGAATTTTATGAATTAAAATACAACTGGGTTAAAAGTAAAATATGGACAAAGTTATACTAGGCTAACATGGGTGAGGGTATTGAGGGGGAGAGGAATTATTGGAGTAGTTATATTAGTATCAGACAAAGAAGATTGAAAAACAAAACATATTATCCAAAATAAGCAAGATTTTTGAGAGAAATAACATCCAAACTATTGTTAACTAATTAAATAATTTGCTTTTTATTTGTTTGTTTATTGGGATAAGAACACTTAACATGTGATCTACCTTTTTAAATTTTTATGTGCACAATACAATATTGTTAACTATAGGCAGATCTCTAGAGTGTGTTTATCTTGCATAACTGAATATCATACCCATTGAACCTGCAGTAGCCAAGATATGAAAACAACCTAAATGTCCACTGACAGACAAATGGATAAAGAAATTTGATATATGTATATATATAACAAATATTACATACTTTAACTTTCTTATACCTGAAGTGAGAGTATATTTTGAGTCCCTACCAGCTACTCGATTTTGTGTGCATAATTAGCTCTGCAAATACAAAACTAATATGAGGTCTTTTTTTTTTTTTTTTTTATCCATGCTGTTTTTATTTTATTTTATTTTTTTAACATCTTTATTGGGGTATAATTGCTTTACAATGGTGTGTTAGTTTCTGCTTTATAATAAAGTGAATCAGTTATACATATACATATGTTCCCATATCTCTTCCCTCTTGTGTCTCCCTCCTTCCCACCCTCCCTATCCCACCCCTCCAGGCTGTCACAAAGCACCGAGCCAATATCCCTGTGCCATGTGGCTGCTTCCCACTAGCTATCTACCTTACTACGTTTGTTAGTGTGTATATGTCCATGACTCTCTCTCGCCCCGTCACAGCTCACCCTTCCCCCTCCCCATAACCTCAAGTCCATTCTCTAGGAGGTCTGCGTCTTTATTCCTGCCTTACCCCTAGGTTCTTCATGACATTTTTTTTTCTTAAATTCCATATATATGTGTTAGCATATGGTATTTGTCTTTTTCTTTCTGACATACTTCACTGTGTATGACAGACTCTAGGTCTATCCACCTCATTACAAATAGCTCAATTTCGTTTCTTTTTATGGCTGAGTAATATTCCATTGTATATATGTGCCACATCTTCTGTATCCATTCATCCGATGATGGGCACTTAGGTTGTTTCCATCTCCGGGCTATTGTAAATAGAGCTGCAATGAACATTTTGGTACATGACTCTTTTTGAATTTCGGTTTTCTCAGGGTATATGCCCAGTAGTGGGATTGCTGGGTCATATGGTAGTTCTATTTGTAGTTTTTTAAGGAACCTCCATACTGTTCTCCATAGTGGCTGTACCAATTCACATTCCCACCAGCAGTGCAAGAGTGTTCCCTTTTCTCCACACCCTCTCCAGCATTTATTGTTTCTAGATTTTTTGATGATGGCCATTCTGACTGGTGTGAGATGATATCTCATTGTAGTTTTGATTTGCATTTCTCTAATGATTAATGATGTTGAGCATTCTTTCATGTGTTTGTTGGCAGTCTGTATATCTTCTTTGGAGAAATGTCTATTCAGGTCTTCTGCCCATTTTTGGATTGGGTTGTTTGTTTTTTTGTTATTGAGCTGCATGAGCTGCTTGTAAATTTTGGAGATTAATCCTTTGTCGGTTGCTTCATTTGCAAATATTTTCTCCCATTCTGAGGGTTGTCTTTTGATCTTGTTTATGGTTTCCTTTGCTGTGCAAAAGCTTTGAAGTTTCATTAGGTCCCATTTGTTTATTTTTGTTTTTATTTCCATTACTCTAGGAGGTGGGTCAGAAAGAATCATGCTGTGATTTATGTCAAAGAGTGTTCTGCCTATGTTTTCCTCTAGGAGTTTGATAGTTTCTGGCCTTATATTTAGGTCTTTAATCCATTTTGAGCTTATTTTTGTGTATGGTGTTAGGGAGTGATCTAATCTCATACTTTTACATGTACCTGTCCAGTTTTCCCAGCACCACTTATTGAAGAGGCTATCCTTTCTCCACTGTACATTCCTGCCACCTTTATCAAAGATAAGGTGTCCATATGTGCATGGGTTTATCTCTGGGCTTTCTATCTTGTTCCATTGATCTATCTTTCTGTTTTTGTGCCAGTACCATACTGTCTTGATAACTGTAGCTTTGTAGTATAGTCTGAAGTCAGGGAGCCTGATTCCTCCAGTTCCTTTTTTTGTTCTCAAGGTTGCTTTGGCTATTCGGGGTCTTTTGTGTTTCCATACAAATTGCAAAATTTTTTGTTCTAGTTCTGTGAAAAATGTCAGTGGTAGTTTGATAGGGATTGCATTGAATCTATAGATTGCTTTGGGTAGTAGAGTCATTTTCACAATGTTGATTCTTCCAATCCAAGAACATGGTATATCTCTCCATCTATTTGTATCATCTTTAATTTCTTTCATCAGTGTCTTATAATTTTCTGCATACAGGTCTTTTGTCTCCTTAGGTAGGTTTATTCCTAGGTATTTTATTCTTTTTGTTGCAATGGTAAATGGGAGTGTTTTCTTGATTTCACTTTCAGATTTTTCATCATTAGTATATAGGAATGCCAGAGATTTCTGTGCATTAATTTTGTATCCTGCCACTTTACCAAATTCATTGATTAGCTCTAGTAGTTTTCTGGTAACATCTTTAGGATTCTCTATGTATAGGATCATGTCATCTGCAAACAGTGACAGCTTTACTTCTTCTTTTCCGATTTGGATTCCTTTTATTTCCTTCTCTTCTCTGATTGCTGTGGCTAAAACTTCCAAAACTATGTTGAATAAGAGTGGTGAGAGTGGGCACCCTTGTCTTGTTCCTGATCTTAGTGGAAATGCTTTCAGTTTTTCACCATTGAGGATGATGTTTGCTGTGGGCTTGTCGTATATGGCCTTTATTGTGTTGAGGAAAGTTCCCTCTATGCCTGCTTTCTGCAGGGTTTTTATCATAAATAGGTGTTGAATTTTGTCAAAAGCTTTCTCTGCATCGATTGAGATGATCATATGGCTTTTCTCCTTCAATTTGTTAATATGGTGTATCACATTGATAGATTTGCGTATATTGAAGACTCCTTGCATTCCTGGAATAAACCCCACTTGATCATGGTGTATGATCCTTTTAATGTGCTGTTGGATTCTGTTTGCTAGTATTTTGTTGAGGATTTTTGCATCTATGTTCATCAGTGATATTGGTCTGTAGTTTTCTTTCTTTGTGACATCCTTGTCTGGTTTTGGTATCAAGGTGATGGTGGCCTCGTAGAAGGAGTTTGGGAGTGTTGCTCCCTCTGCTATATTTTGGAAGAGTTTGAGAAGGATAGGTGTTAGCTCTTCTCTAAATGTTTGATAGAATTCGCCTGTGAAGCCATCTGGTCCTGGGCTTTTGTTTGTTGGAAGATTTTTAATCACAGTTTCAATTTCAGTGCTTGTGATTGGTCTGTTCATATTTTCTCTTTCTTCCTGATTCAGTCTTGGCAGGTTGTGCATTTCTAAGAATTGATCCATTTCTTCCAGATTGTCCATTTTATTGGCATAGAGTTGCTTGTAGTAATCTCTCATGATCTCTTTTATTTCTGCAGTGTCAGTTGTTACCTCTCCTTTTTCATTTCTAATTCTATTGATTTGAGTCTTCTCCCTTTTTTTCTTGATGAGTCTGGCTAGTGGTTTATCTATTTTGTTTATCTTCTCAAAGAACCAGCTTTTAGTTTTATTGATCTTTGCTATTGTTTCCTTCATTTCTTTTTCATTTATTTCTGATCTGATTTTTATGATTTCTTTCCTTCTGCTAGCTTTGGGGTTTTTTTGTTCTTCTTTCTCTAATTGCTTGAGGTGCAAGGTTAGGTTGTTTATTCGAGATGTTTCGTGCTTCTTAAGGTGGGCTTGTATTGCTATAAACTTCCCCCTTAGAACTGCTTTTGCTGCATCCCACAGGTTTTGGGTCGTTGTGTCTCCATTGTCATTTGTTTCTATGTATTTTTTGATTTCCTGTTTGATTTCTTCAGTGATCACTTCATTATTAAGTAGTGTATTGTTTAGCCTCCATGTGTTTGTATTTTTTACAGATCTTTTCCTGTAATTGATATCTAGTCTCATGGCGTTGTGGTCAGAAAAGATACTTGATACAATTTCAATTTTCTTAAATTTACCAAGGCTTGATTTGTGACCCAAGATATGATCTATCCTGGAGAATGTTCCATGAGCACTTGAGAAAAATGTGTATTCTGTTGTTTTTGGATGGAGTGTCCTATAAATATCAATTAAGTCCATCTTGTTTAATGTATCATTTAAAGCTTGTGTTTCCTTATTTATTTTCATTTTGGATGATCTGTCCATGGGTGAAAGTGGGGTGTTTAAGTCCCCTAGTATGTATGTGTTACTGTCGATTTCCCCTTTTATGGCTGTTAGTATTTGCCTTTTGTATTGAGGTGCTCTTATGTTGGGTGCATAAATATTTACAATTGTTATATCTTCTTCTTGGATCGATCCCTTGATCATTATGTAGTGTCCTTCTTTGTCTCTTTTAATAGTCCTTATTTTAAAGTCTATTTTGTCTGATATGAGAATTGCTACTCCAGCTTTCTTTTGGTTTCCATTTGCATGAAATATCTTTTTCCATCCCCTTACTTTCAGTCTGTATGTGTCTCTAGGTCTGAAGTGGGTCTCTTGTAGACAGCATATATAAGGGTTTGTTTTTGTATCCATTCAGCTAATCTGTGTCTTTTGGTGGGAGCATTTAGTCCATTTACATTTAAGGTAATTATCGATATGTATGTTCCTATTCCCATTTTCTAAATTGTTTTGGGTTCGTTATTATAGGTCTTTTCCTTCTCTTGTGTTTCTTGCCTAGAGAAGATCCTTTAGCATTTGTTGTAAAGCTGGTTTGGTGGTGCTGAACTCTCTCAGCTTTTGCTTGTCTGTAAAGGTTTTAGTTTCTCCATCAAATCTGAATGAGATCCTTGCTGGGTAGAGTAGTCTTGGCTGCAGGTTTTTCTCCTTCATCACTTTCAGTATGTCCTGCCACTCCCTTCTGGCTTGTAGGGTTTCTGCTGAGAGATCAGCTGTTAACCTTATGGGGATTCCCTTATGTGTTATTTGTTGTTTTTCCCTTGTTGCTTTTAATATGCTTTCTTTGTATTTAATTTTTGACAGTTTGATTAATATGTGTCTTGGTGTATTTCTCCTTGATTTATCCTGTATGAGACTCTCTTCACCTCCTGAACTTAATTAACTATTTCCTTTCCCATATGAGGGAAGTTTTCAAATATAATCTCTTCAAATATTTTCTCAGTCCCTTTCTTTTTCTCTTCTTCTTCTGGAACCCCTATAATTTGAATGTTAGTGCATTTAATGTTGTCCCAGAGGTCTCTGAGACTGTCCTCAGTTCTTTTCATTCTTTTTTCTTTATTCTGCTCTGCAGTAGTTATTTCCACTATTTTATCTTCCAGGTCACTTATCCGTTCTTCTGCCTCAGTTATTCTGCTATTGATCCCATCTAGAGTATTTTTAATTTCATTTATTGTGTTGTTCATCGTTGCTTGTTTCATCTTTAGTTCTTCTAGGTCCTTGTTAACTGATTCTTGCATTTTGTCCATTCTATTGTCCATTCTATCTCCAAGATTTCGGATCTACCTTACTATCATTATTCTGAATTCTTTTTCAGGTAGACTGCCTATTTCCTCTTCATTTGTTAGGTCTGGTGCATTTTTATCTTGCTACTTTATCTGCTGTGTGTTTTTCTGTTTTCTCATTTTGCTTATCTCATTGTGTTTAGGGTCTCCTTTTTGCAGGCTGCCGGTTCGTAGTTCCTCCTGTTTTTGATGTCTGTCTCCAGTGGCTAAGGTTGGTTCAGTGGGTTGTGTAGGCTTCCTGGTGGAGGGGACTCGTGCCTGTGTTGTGGTGGATGAGGCTGGATCTTGTCTCTCTAGTGGGCAGGTTCACGTCTGGTGGTGTGTTTTGGGGTGTCTGTGGCCTTATTATGATTTTAGGCAGCCTCTCTGCTAATGGGTGGAGTTGTGTTCCTGTTTTGCTAGTTGTTTGGCACAGGTTGTCCAGCACTGTGGCTTGCTGGTCGTTGAGTGAAGCTGGGTGCTGGTGTTAAGATGGAGGTCTCTGGGAGATTTTCACCGTTTGATATTATGCGGAGCTGGGAGGTCTCTTGTGGACCAGTGTCCTGAAGTTGGCTCTCCTACCTCAGAGGCAGAGCCCTGACTCCTGGCTGGAGCACCAAGAGCCTTTCATCCACACGGCTCAGAATAAAAGGGAGAAAAAGTAGAGGGAATTAGTAGAAGTATGAGGAAAGAAAGAAGGAAAGGAGGGAAGGAAGGAGGGAAGGAAGGAAGGAAGAAAGAAAGAAGCAAAGAAGGAAGGAAGGCAAGAAGGAACGAAAGGAGGGAGGGAGGGAGGGAGGAAGGAAGGAAGGAGGGAATGAAGGAAAAACAGAAAGAAGATACAGTAAAAATAAAATAAAGTATAATAAAGTTATTGAATTAAAAAATTCTTATTTAGAAAAAAAAAAGGGACGGATAGAACCTTAGGACAAATGTTGGAAGCACAGCTATACAGACAAAATCTTACACAGAAGCGTACACATACACCCTCACTGAAAGAGGTAAAGGGGGAAAAATCATAAATCTTGCTGTCAGAGACCACCTCCTCAATTTGGGATGATTCGTTGTCTAAAGGAGGGAAGGAAGGAAAGAAAGAAAGAAAGAAAGGATGAAGGTAAAGTATAATAACGTTCTTAAAATTAAAATTGATTATTAAGAAAAAAATTTTAAGAAAAAACCATGGACGGATAGAACCCTAGGACAAATGGTGGAAGCAAGACTATACAGACAAGATCTCACACAGAAGCATACACATACACATTCACAAAAAGAGGAATAGGGAAAAAAATCATAGATCTTGCTCCCAAAGTCCACCTCCTTAATTTGGGATGATTGGCTGTCTATTCATGTATTCCACAGATGCAGGGTACATCAAGTTGATTGTGGAGCTTTAATCCGCTGCTTCTGAGGCTGCTGGGAGAGATTTCCCTTTCTCTTCTTTGTTCTCACAGCTCCCAGGGGCTCAGCTTTGGATTTGGCCCTGCCTCTGCGTGTAGGTCGCTGGAGGGCCTCTGTTTTTTTGCTCAGACAGGACGGGGTTAAAGGAGCCGCTGATTCGGGGGTTCTGGCGTACTAAGGCCGGCGGGGAGGGAGGGGCACGGAATGCAGGGCGGGCCTGCGGCGGCAAATTCCGGCGTGACCCTGCACCAGCCCGAGGCCCGCCGTGCGCTCTCCCGGGGAAGTCGTCCCCGGATCCCGGGAACCTGGCAGTGGCGGGCTGCACAGGCTCCGCGGAAGAGGGGCGTGGAGAGCGACCTGCGCTCGCACACAGGCCCCTTGGTGGCGGCGGCAGCAGCCCCAACGTCTCCCGCCCGCCTCTGGGGTCCGCGCCTCCAGCCGCGGCTTGCGCCCGTCTCTGGAGTCCGCGCCCTCAGCCGCGGCTCGCGCCCGTCTCTGGGGTCCGCGCCCTCGGCCGCGGCTCGCGCCCGTCTCTGGGGTCCGCGCTTTCGGCCGCAGCTCGCGCCCGTCTCTGGGGTCCGCGCTTTCAGCCGCGGCTCGCGCCCGTCTCTGGGGTTCGCGCTTTTAGCCGCGGCTCGCGCCCGTCTCTGGAGTTCCTTTAAGCAGCGTTCTTAAACCCCTCTCCTCACGCACCAGGAAACAAAGAGGGAAGAAAAAGTCTCTTGCCTCTTCGGCAGGTGCAGACTTTTCCCCGGACTCCCTCCCGGCTAGCTGTGGTGCACTAACCCCTTCAGGCTATGTTCAAGCCGCCAACCCCAGTCCTCTCCCTGCACTCCGGCCTCAGCTCGCAGCCCCGCCCGCCCCGGCGGGTGAGCAGACAAGCCTCTCCGGCTGGTGAGTGCCGGTCGGCACCGATCCTCTGTGAGGGAATCTCCCCGCTTTGCCCTCCGCACCCGTTGCTGTGCACTCCTCCGCGGCTTCGAAGCTCCCCCCTCCGCCTCCCGCAGTCTCCGCCCGCGAAGGGGCTTCCTAGTGTGTGGAAACTTTTCCTCCTTCACAGCTCCCTCCCACTGGTGCAGGTGCCGTCCCTATCCTTTTGTCTCTGTTTATTCTTTTTTTTCTTTTGCCCTACCCAGGTACGTGGGGAGTTTCTTGCCTTTTGGGAGGTCTGAGGTCTTCTGCCAGCCTTCAGTAGGTGTTCTGTAGGAGTTGTTCCACGTGTAGATGTATTTCTGGTGTATCTGTGGGGAGGAAGGTGATCTCCGCGTCTTACTCTTCCGCCATCTTCCTGCTCTCCCCTAATATGAGGTCTTAAAAAGGAAAAGGTCTTAGTGAGAAATAATAGTGTGAAATAATCATGTTATTAAAATAAGAAAAAGGCACTTATTGATATTAGCATTTATTTCTATGCCTAGTTTTTCATATAATGATGTTAATTTTTCATGTAGTCTAGCAATTATGAGATTATGTTTCCTCTTTTTATGACACATTTTGTAATTTGCTAATGAAAATTCGTGTTTACATTAATTGAACCTTAGCAATTCAGGCAAGTAAAATAGGAAGCTTTATAGGGTCATATAAATTAGACTGAGCTATAAAAATTAAGAAGATTCCATATATATGTGTTAGCATATGGTATTTGTTTTTCTCTTTCTGACTTACTCCACTCTGTATGACAGTCTCTATGTCCATCCACCTCACTACAAATAAATCAGTTTCTTTCCTTTTTATGGCTGAGTAATATTCCATTGTATATATGTGCCACATCTTCTTTATCCATTCTTCTGTTGATGGACACTTCAGTTGCTTCCATGTCTTGGTTATTGTAAATAGAGCTGCAATGAACATTTTGGTACATGACTCATAACATCTCAAACTAAGAATTTTCTTATTGAAATATTTACATTGATGCATGCAACTGTAGTTCATTCATTTTATATGCTATTAAAAATTTGAAAACAATATTGAACATAAAAGATCAATGAACTATAATGCTACCATCTGTTTGTATATAACCTTTAAAATCTTGGTTCAAAATTCAAACACTTAAATAAGCCCTTTAATGCTATTACCAAAACAAGAAAATAAAAATGCTCAGAGCTTAAGTGATAGTGATTTTTTAAATTAATTTTTATTAGAGTATAGTTGCTTTACAATGTTGTATTGTGTTGTGTTCTGAGGTACAGCAAAGTGAATCAATTATACATATACATATATCCCCTCTTTTTTAGATTTCCTTCCCATTTAGGTCACCACAGAGCATTGAGTAAAGTTCCCTGCGCTATACAGTAGGTTCTCATTAGTTATCTATTTTATACATAGTATCAATAGTGTATATATGTCAATCTCAATCTTCCAATTCATCCCAGCCCCCGCTCCCCCTTGGTATCCATAAGTTTGTTCTTTACATCTGTGTCTCTATTTCTGCATTGCAAATAAGTTCATCTGTACCATTTTTCTAGATTCCACATATAAGTGATATATATTTGTTTTTCTCTTTCTGACTTACTTCACTCTGTATGACCAAGGTCTATCCACGTCTCTGCAAAAGGCACTATTTTGTTTCTTTTCACGACTGAGTAATATTCCATTGTATATATGCACCACATCTTCTTTATCCATTCCTCTGTTTATGGACATTTATGTTGCTTCCACGTCTTGGCTATTGTAAATAGTGCTGCAATGAACATTGGGGCACATGTGTCTTTTTGAATTATAGTTTTCTCCAGGTATATGCCCAGGAGTGGGATTGCTGGGTAATATGGTAGTTCTATTTTTAGTTTTTTAAGGAACCTTCATACTGTTATCCATAGTGGCTATACCAATTTAGGTAGTGATGTTTTGATTTTCCTAATTAAACTTTCATACATCTGGAAGGAGGTCCACCTAATTTGTGGGGCCCAGTGAAAAATTAAATTGTAAAACATCATGTTAAAAAGAAAGGAAAAAAAGTGTTTTCAGGGCTTCCCTGGTGGCGCAGTGGTTGCGGGTCCGCCTGCCGATGCAGGGGACGCGGGTTCGTGCCCCGGTCTGGGAGGATCCCGCATGCCGCGGAGCAGCTGGGCCGGTGAGCCATGGCTGCTGAGCCTGCGCGTCCGGAGCCTGTGTTCGGCAACGGGAGAGGCCACAGCAGTGAGAGGCCCGCGTACCAAAAAAAAAAGTGTTTTCATTTTTCTGAAGCATTTTTCCGTACTTGTTATGATGCTATTTAATGCTGCATTCCTTAGGGTATGGGAATACTTGTGGGTGAATGCAAATCTTCACAGGTACCAGAAGAACCACCCCACAACACCATGACTTGATGTATGAAATGAGTGTGCATGAGTGGAGGATATGTGTATGGTGTGCATTAGTGCGTCAGTATATGAGTGTATAGCATCACCATTACTGTCTGTAACTGGAAGCAATTACATTTAGAAAAAAATGTAGATAGATGATGGATGGATAGATGAATAGATGCTAGACAGATAAATAGATAGATAGATATAAATAGGTAAATAATATATAGAGAACACTTTACACTAAAGTTAGTATTGCTGGCAAAGCATCTTTCTGGTTTATTTCCATAATTATTTATTTGAATAATATCCAGAATTTGTCTGTGGAGCTAGATGTTTGGGTTAAATGACCTGGGTTATTCCTCTCTCTGCTCAGACTTGACTGCAAAGTGGTTGAGTGCAAAGTCAGAGATAGACCCATGCCAGTCACTAAGCCCCAAAGCAAAGCACTTAACCTATCTTTGGTGCATTAGAAAAACTTCTTTGAGAGTTTCTGTTTTGTTTGTTTTGTTTTGTTTTTGTTTTTGTTTTTTTGAGTCAAGTTCTAAAAGATGCTATTGTATTGCACGGTGACGTGGTCACAAAGCTGGATTAGATGGAAGGGAGAGCAGAAGTGAACACACATTAGTGGAAATCAAAGAGTGTATGCAGAAAAACAGAGGATTAAGCAAAATCCATTTTTGTTTATGAAGCAAAAATCTGGGAAGGGAGTGATAATAAATGTGTTAAAGTTCACCATGGGCATAGACATTATGCTAAATAACTTCAACTTTATGCTATAAGTGAGTGGTTCCCAACTGAGGGTAATATTGCCTTCCAGGTGACATTTGGCAGTGTGTGGAGACATTTTTGATTGTTGCAAAATGAAGTAGGGGTTGCTAGTAGTATCTAGCAGATAGAAACCAGGGATGCCACTAAACAGCCATACAATGCATAGGACAACCCTCCCAACAATGTAATATCTGACCCAAAATTTTAATAGTGTCAAGGTGGAGAAGCTTTGTGTATAATTGAATGAGTACTTATTTAAGAGTTTTAAAATGCAAAGTGACATAATCAGAGGTGTTCTTTGGATAGCCTATGATCATAGTTATATGATTACATGAGAGATAATTTATGAACATTCACTATGATATTTCCTAGAGTGCACTAAATTTTATAGGTAAGATAACATATACTTTCAATTCTTGATTGACTTTGGGGAAACATGAATATTTCCACTAGTGAATTTGGTACTTTATAATAATGCTTATTTAAAATTGAAACTATAGCCCATGATTCAACAAGTGGTTAAGGATTAATTTTTATCTCCTCTGTTACCATCTGCTTTGCTGTTTGATTGCACTGCTCCATACAATATTACATTTTAATTATAAAAGGTTGAGAGAACGTTAATTTGATATTGGCTCAAGGAAAAGATCTGAATTAGATTTCCCAAGTTTTCAGTTTGACCTCAGATATTTTCTGTCTTTACCACTAACTGCAGACAATATTTGAGAAATGAATTATAATTGGTTAAGCATTAAAGTGATCTGGCTCTAAATATAAGCACCCAAAACATAAAACACTGATATATTTGGAATCTATGTGAACTGCATTATTTTCTCAAACTAAAACTGTAGTGTTAAAACTAACATATTGTTATTGGAAAAATCACAGTTGAATTCATAAAATAGCTCTAAAAGTACACATAAACACATAACCAATGATTTTGCAGAATTTTATCAAGTGAAGTACAACCACAAAATTAATAAATATCCCAATTTGATCCTCCATTAGGAATGCAATCATATTAAGAAGATGTTATATTAAAAACAAGATTAAACTGATTTTAAGTATGAAATTTAAAGCTTCAAAACCTCATAGTTCTTACCAATATACACTTTCTTTCTCTAAAACTACTTAGAAATGAAGAATATTAATATTTCAAATGCTATTTTGTTTTACAATTTAAAAAAATCTACCTTTACATTTATAACAGTGTGATAAACCTGAAGAACAGAAGGAAAGTTTTATTTTTTTGAACCACAGCTCATAGGTAAAAATGTGTACAATCAGCCTTTTAAAGTCCATGAACATTCTTTGGACAATTTAATTGGTATTGGATTTTATCAATAGAATAATTGTGGAAAACTAATATTCTTACTAAATTAACTCTTCTTATTCATGAGTATATATATATTTCTGATGATTTTGGTCTTCTTTACAAAAAATTGTATAAATTCCTAGTAATTAGAATTCACATTTTTGGTAAGATTTTTATAAATATATTGCATGTATAAGTAGAGAAAATTTTAAAGTATGTTTTACTTTTTTTTCTTGTATGTGGTGCATTATTGTTACATTGATTTTAAAACTTTCTTGTTATTTTAAATAAATTATTTGTGGATTCTTTAGTGTTTTCTTTATAAGACATTCCATCCAAAAACAATAGAAGGCACTTTCTTCTCAAGTGCTCATGGAATATTCTCCAGAATAGATGATATCGTGGGTCACAAATCAAGCCTTGGTAAATGTAAGAAAATTGAAATTGTATCAAGTACCTTTCCCAACAACACTATGAGACTAGACATCAATTATAGGAAATAATCTGTAAAAAGTACAAGCACATGGAGGTTAAACAATACACTACTTAATAACCAAGAGATCACTGAAGAAATCAAAGAGGAAATCAAAAAATACCTAGAAACAAATGACAATAAAAACACAACGTTTCAAAACCTATGGGAGGCAGCAAAAGCAGTTCTAAGAGGGAAGTTTATAGCAATACAATCCTACATCAAGAAACAAGAAACGTCTAAAATAAACAACCTAACCTTACACCTACAGCAATTAGAGAAAGAAGAATGAAAAAAAAAAAAAAACAAAGTTAGCAGAAAGAAAGAAATCATAAAGATCAGGTCAGAAATAAATGAAAACTAAATGAAGGAAACAATAGCAAAGCTCAATAAAACTAAAAACTGGTTCTTCAAGAAGATAAATACAATTGATAAACCATTAGCCAGACTCATCAAGAAAAAAATAGAGAAGACTCAAATGAAGAGAATTAGAAAGGAAAATGGAGAAATAACAACTGACACAGCAGAAATACAAAGGATTATGAGAGATTGTTACAAGCAAGTATATGCCAATAAAGTGGACAACCTGGATAAAATGGACAAATTCTTAGAAATTCTCAACCTTCTGAGACTGAACCCGGAAGAAATAGAAAATATAAACAAACCATTTACAAGCACTGAAATTGAAACTGTGATTAAAAATTTTCCAACAAACAAAAGCCCAGGACCAGATGGATTCCCGGGAGAATTCTATCAAACATTTAGAGAAGAGCTAATGCCTATCCTTCTCAAACTCTTCTAAAATATAACAGAGGGAGGAACATTCCCAAACTCATCTACGAGGCCACCATCACCCTGATACCAAAACCAGACAAAGATGTCACAAAGAAAGAAAACTACAGGCCAATAACGCTGATGAACGTAGAGGCAAAAATCCTCAACAAAATACTAGCAAACAGAATCCAACAGCACATTAAAAGGATCATACACCATGATCAATCGGGGTTTATCCCAGGAATGCAAGGATTCTTCAGTATACACAAATCAATCAATGTGATACACCATATTAACAAATTGAAGGAGAAACGCCATATGATCATCTCAATCAATGCAGAGAATGCTTTCAACAAAATTCAACACCCATTTATGATAAAAACCCTGCAGAAAGTAGGCATACAGGGAACTTTCCTCAACATAATAAAGGCCATATATGACAAACCCACAGCCAACATCATCCTCAATGGTGAAAAAGTGAAACAATTTCCACTAAGATCAGGAACAAGACAAGGTTGCCCACCCTCACCACTATAATTCATCATAGTATAGGAAGTTTTACCCACAGCAATCAGAAAGGAAAAAGAAATAAAAGGAATACAAATCGGAAAAGAAGAAGTAAATCTGTCACTGTTTGCAGATGACATAATACTATACATAGAGAATCCCAAAGACTCTACCAATAAACTTTTAGTGCTAATCAATGAATTTGGTAAAGTAGAAGGATACAAAATTAATGCTCAGAAATCTTTTGCATTCTTATACACTAATGATGAAATATCTGAAAGAGAAATTAAGGAATCCTTCCCATTTACCATTGCAACAAAAAGAATAAAATACCTAGGAATAAACCTACCTAAGGAGACAGAAGACCTGTATGCTGAAAATAATAAGACACTGATGAAAGAAATTAAAGATGATACAAACAGATGGAGAGATATACCATGTTCTTTGATTGGAAGAATCAAAATTGTGAAAATGACTCTACTGCCCAAAGCAATCTACAGATTCAATGCAATCCTTATCAAACTACCAATAGTATTTTTCACAGAAGTAGAACAAAAAAATTCACAATTTATATGGAAACACAAAAGACTCCGAATAGTCAAAGCAATCTTAAGACAAAAAAATGGACCTGGAAGAATCAGGTTCCCTGACTTCAGACGATACTACAAAGCTACAGTAATCACGACAGTATGCTACTGACACAAAAGCAGATATATAGATCATTGAAACGGGGTAGAAAGCCCAGAGATAAATCCATGCATATATGGTCACCTTATATTTGATAAAGGAGGCAAGAATATACAATGAAGAAAAGACAACATCTTCAATAAATGTTGCTGGGAAAACTGGACAGCTACATGTTAAAGAGAATGAAATTAGAACACTCCCTAACACCATACACAAAAATAAACTCAAAGTGGATTAAACACCTAAATGTAAGGCCAGACACTATAAAACTCTTAGAGGAAAACATAGGCAGAACACTGTATGACATAAATCACAACAAGATCCTTTTTGACCCACCTCCTAGAGAAATGGAAATAAAAACTAAAATAAACAACTGAAACGTAAAAGCGTTTGCACAACTAAGGAAACCATAAAGAAGATGAAAATGCAACCCTGAGAATGGGAGAAAATATTTCCAAATGAAGCAATTGACAAAGGATTAATCTCCAAGATATACAAACAGCTCATGTGGCTCAAAATTTAAAAAACAAACAACCCAATCAAAAAATGGACAGACGACCTAAATAGACATTTCTCCAAAGAAGACATACAGATGGCCAACAAACACAGCAAAAGCTCCTCAACATCACTAATTATTAGAGAAATACAAATCAAAACTACAATGAGATAGCACCTCACACCAGGCAAAATGGCCATTATCACAAAATCTGCAAACAATAAATGCTGGAGCAAGCGTGGAGAAAAGGAAACCCTCTTGCACTGTTAGTGGGAATGTAAATTGATGCAGTCACTCTAGAGAAGAGTATGGAGTTTCCTTAAAAAAACTAAAAATAGAATTACCATATGACCCAGCAATTCCACAACTGGGCATATACCCAGAGAGAACCATAATTCAAAAGACACATGCACCCCACTGTTCTTTGCAGCACTATTTACAATAGCCAGGACATGAAAACAACCAAAATGTCCATCAACAGATGAATGGATAAAGAAGATATGATACATATATACAATGAAATATTACTCAGCTATAAAAAGGAACAAAATTGGGTCATTTGTGTTTTTTTGTTTTTTCTTTTTAGTTTTGAATCTTTTTTATTATTATTTTTTTAACATCTTTATTGGGGTATAATTGCTTTGCAATGGTGTGTTAGTTTCTGCTTTATAACAAAGTGAATCAGTTATACATATACATATGTTCCCATATCTCTTCCCTCTTGCGTCTCCCTCCCTCCCACCCTCCCTATCCCACCCCTCCAGGCGGTCACAAAGCACCGAGCTTATCTCCCTGTGCTATGCAGCTGCTTCTCACTAGCTATCTACCTTACATTTGGTAGTGTATATATACCCATGCCTCTCTCTCACTTTGTCACAGTTCACCCTTCCCCCTCCCCATATCCTCAAGTCTGTTCTCTAGTAGGTCTGTGTCTTTATTCTTGTCTTACCCCTAGGCTCTTCATGACATTTTTTTCCCTTAAATTCCATATATATGTGTTAGCATGCAGTATTTGTCTTTCTCTTTCTGACTTACTTCACTCTGTATGACAGACTCTAGGTCTATCCACCTCATTACAAATAGCTCAATTTTGTTTCTTTTTATGGCTGAGTAATATTCCATTGTATATATGTGCCACATCTTCTTTATCCATTCATCCAATGATGGACACTTAAGTTGTTTCCATCTCTGGGCTATTGTAAATAGAGCTTCAGTGAACATTTTGGTACATGACTCTTTTTGAATTATGGTTTTCTCAGGGTATATGCCCAGTAGTGGGATGGCTGGGTCATATGGTAGTTCTATTTGTAATTTTTTAAGGAGCCTCCATACTGTTCTCCATATTGGTGTACCAATTCACATTCCCACCAGCAGTGCAAGAGTGTTCCCTTTTCTTCACATTCTCTCCAGCATTTATGGTTTCTAGATTTTTTGATGATGGCCATTCTGACTGGTGTGAGATGATATCTCATTGTAGTTTTGATTTGCATTTCTCTAATGATTAATGATGTTGAGCATGCTTTCATGTGTTTGTTGGCGGGTCATTTGTTGAAATATGGATGGACCTATAGACTGTCATACAGAGTGAAGTAAGTCAGAAAGAGAAAAACAAATATCATATATTAATGCATATATGTGGAATCTGAAAAAATTGGTATACCTGATCTTATTTACAAAGTAGAAATGGAGACACAGATGTAGAGAACAAATATATGGATACCAAGTGGGAAAGAGTGGGCATGGGATGAATTGGGAGATTGGGATTGACATATATACGCTACTGTGTATAAAATAGATAAGTAATGAGAACCTACTGGGAACTCTACTCAATGCTCTGTGGTGACCTAAATGGGAAGGAAATCCAAAAAATAGGGAATATATGTATGTGTATAGCTGATTCACTTTGTTGTACAGTAGAAACTAACACAACATTGTAAAGCAACTGTACTCCAATAAAAATTAAAAAATAAATAAAAAAATAAAAAATATATATTCAAAGTAAAATTTCTGTTGTTTAAACTATTTTATGGTGAAATATTCTAATTTTATAAATATTTATTTGGTCATCTGTCATTTTGGATAATTTAGAAAACAGTAAAAATAAAATATACGGTTCAGGGGGAAAAAAACCTTACTCAATAATCAGGAGAATGCATTAGTTTTTTATTCCATAACAAATTAGCAAATTTACATAATTATTAAATTAGCAAATTTATTTTCTTACAGTTTCTGTAGGTCAGAAGTCCCACAAAGAGTAGCTGGATCTTCAGTTTAGAGACTCACAAAGCTGAAGTAAAGGTGTTAGCTGTACAGACCTCTTATCTAGAGCCACATGAGAAAAATCTGTACAGATGATATGCAGGATTCAGTTACTTGTAGTTATGGGCTGAGGTTCCTGGCCTTCTCCATCTCCAAACCACCAAGAGTGTATCAAACCCTTCTCTAGCTTTGAATTTCTGACTTCACCTTCTGTCACATTTTTCCTGCATTCAGCCAGAGCAAGTTCTATACTTCAAGAGCTCATGTGCTTCTATTAGGTCCACCTTTATAATCTAGGATAACACCATTATCTTAAAGTCAAATGATCAGTGAACTTAACGATATCTGCAAAGTCCCTTTTGCTTATAACATAGCATATCATAACATAGGCATGATACCAGGTAGTGAAAGCAATAAAGCAAAATTCTGCCTGCTATATATGAGAGCCTTTAAAATTAAATAATATAAGGACTATTGATACATACATATGTTACATTTTTGAGTGAATTTTTTTCCTTGACATTAATATTACAATTTGCAACGTTAGTCTTAGGAAAATTTTTGAATTGACTTTACCAAAATAAAACATGACAAATACTTTCTATATATGGAAAGGCCCAGAAGATTAACATATCTTACTTATAAATACTAGTCTACTAATTGATGGAAGTTTGATAGTATAATTATCCAGATTGCAGCAATATTTCATCAAGGAGTTTATGATAATATTTGTGGATACAAAGGAGCTGAACCTACTGGTATAATATGATACAAGTAGATATATATATGTAATTGGTTAACTTAGAAACATAATTTGAGAATGTGGCACAGCATCTTGTCTTCAGTCTTGTTTTGTTTAATATTTTAATCTAAGACATGAATGAAGACAGTTGCATCAAATTTTTGAAATGTTATAGACAGAGAAGAATAATGATCACCAGACATGACAAAAACCAAAAGACTATAAGCTGGAATAACGAGCTGATTTGAAATATATTTAATAGAGATAAATATCTATTATTCCCCTTTGGTCCAAAATATTAACTGTTTATTTTAAGCTTAGAGGAAATTATCTAAACAAGTACAGATATAAAGATGAATTACAAGTCATAGCTCACAATCAGTCAATACAGATGAATAATGCAATATGGTTTCAGTAAATTTAATGCAAAATAAGACTTTATTAATAGAATTATTGCATATGAAAGAAATATGGGATTTTCCATTCAGCTTTGAACTTTGTCAGAATTTATCTGAACATTTAAATTAAAAAAGAATAAAATCTAAGCAAATGCAACATTTAAACCTTAAAAGAATTTCAAACTCAGAGGTCATTGTGGCTGTCTTTAAGTAATTGAGGCATTTTTTCTATAAATAATTGAGTAAATTTTGCCTGATAATTATGATTATAATAAAAATAATAATAAAGCTAGCCATACAGGGTGTAGTCTTTGTTTTACTACAGAAGATGGAGAAGAAGGAACGCTAACAGAAATAATTTATTGTTCTTACTAAAACAGGACTTTCAGAGATTTTTCTTATTAATCAAGAAGCAGCTACTGGGCAGTACTGTGGCCTTCCTCTTCTTAATCATGTAGCTTCTGAAGAGGATCAGAAACAGATCAAATAAGTATAGCGCACAATAATAGTTCCTATTGATTCAAGAGTAAGGAAAAAATTCAAATTGCTAATTATAAAGCTATTGAAGTATTATTTTTATCTTCAAGATTTATTTCTTAACTACCCCAGGAATCATTTTCTTTCTGATATGTGCCTGTATATTTTTTTAATCTAAGAAATAAAATAACTAATGAGAAAGACAGGCTGACAGTACACGATGGTGGGATCATCTCACTGAACACTGGAATGAGAGAATCTATGTCCATCTTGGACTATAGAGCTTTAGTTGGTTTCCCTTCCCCACCACTATCATATGCTGTTCTGAAGGATTTCCTGATCTGCTAAAATTACTTAGAATTTGGGAAATATTTGTGGGTAGGAGGTAACATCCAGACTCAGAGCTGTGTATAGAAATGGTAACTTTGATAAATAAGTAGGAGTTTATACAGGGAAACAAAGACTGACTTTGGCAAGAGAATTCTTAATCTGAGGGAAGTAAAGACCTCCTAGATATGTGCTGTGATTGGAAATGTTTCTCTGTGAAGAGACTAATAAGGAGCTTGACCTTCAGGTTGGAATCAAGTTGGGAAGAATCGACACCTTGACTATGTTATAGAGTTTTCCAATCCATGAAGATGGAATAGCTTTCCATTAATATAGATCTGCTTTGATTTTTTTCATCAGCATTTTCATCAGTAGTTTTCTGGGTATAAATCTTGTATATATTTTATTAAATTTATAGCTAAGTATTTAATTATTCTGATTCAATTGTTAATGGTATGTGTTTAATTTCAAATTCCCATAGCTTATTGCTAGTATATATGATGGTTATTTGCCCGTATTTTGCCTTGAATCTTGTAATTTCATTGCAGTAACTTATTAGTCTGAGGAAATTTTTGTCAATTCTTTGTGGTTTCCTACATAGAGACAGCTTTATTTCTTCCGCCATAATCTAAATAACTTTTATTATTTTTTTTTTCTTACTGCATTAGCCAGTTCTTCCAGTATGATGTTGAATAGGAGTGGTGAGAGAGGAAATCCTTACTGCTTTCCCCTTGTCAGTGGTAAGGCATACAGTTTCTCACAATTAAATATGTTAGCTGTAGGTTTTATAATTTTTTTGAATCAAAATGAGTAACTTCCTTTCTATTCTAAACTTGCTGAGAGTTTTTATCATGGATGGGTGTTGGATATTACAAAATTCTTTATCTTCATCAATTGATGTTATCATATAATTTTTCTTTCATCTGTAGATATGGTAGACTGCACTGATTTCTTCTCAAATGTTGAATCAATCTTGTATACCTGGAATAAATCCCATTGGTCATGGTGTATACATGTTTTATGTATTGTTGGATTCTATTTACCAATATTTTATTAAGGATTTTTGTAACTATGTTCATGAAATATATTTATTTGTAGTTTTACTTTCTTGTAATATATTTATCTGACTTTGATATTAGGGTAATCCTGGCCTCATTTAATGAGTTTAATGAGTTAGAAAATTTACCTCTGCTTCTTTCTTTCTTTTTTTTGGAAATGATTGTTACAATTGGTATCATTTCTTCCTTAAATGCTTGGTAGAATTCATGAATAAAGCCATCTAGGCCAAATAACTTCTTTTTTGGCTAGTTATTAATTATTGCTTTAATTTCCTTAATAGATATAGGCACATTAATATTATTTATTTCTCCTTTTGTGAGTTTTGCTAGTTTGTCTCCTTCAAGGAATTACTCTATTTTATGTAAGTTATCATATTTGTGGGCATAGCATTGTTTGTAACATTTTTTATTACACTTTTAATGTCCTTGTTATCAATACTGATGATCATCTCTTGCATTTTTGATATTGGTAATTCGTAGCTTTTCTCTTTGTTTTCTTGGTTAGCCTAGCTAGAGGCTCATAAAATTTATCAATATTTTCAAAAAGCCATATACTGGCTTTGTTTTCTTTTGTATGTTTGATTTTTTTTTTCTGTTTTGAATATTTGATTTTGTTCTATTTCTATTAGTTTTCTTCTACCAGATTCAGGCTTCTATTGCTCTTATTTCTCTAGTCTCCTTAGGTGAAATCTTAGGTTATTGGAACATTAAATTTTCACATGAATTTTAATTCTTTACATGTCTTACGATGCATATCATCTCCCAGGCAACAGTTTTTAGCTCATTACAAACCTATTAGTGGAATTATTCAAGCATAAGATATATAATCAAATGGTAGGGATATTAAAGTAGAGAACATATTGTCAAGCATATTACTTAACCACATAATATATATGATCACATCTATTCTTGAGTGATCCTATGATATGAAAATATGTATGTATATCTTAACAGTTCATTTTCTACTATACCTTTTGTATAATATCCAAAACCATAATGTGACAGTCTGTATAATGGCCCACTAAATGTGCCCATGCTCTAAGTGCCAGAACCTATAAATATGTTACCTTACATTGTAAATAGGACCTCGCAGGTGTGCACCAGTTAAAGATCTTGAGATTGAGAGATTATCTTGAATTGTCTAGCTGGGTCCAAAGTAATTACAAGCGTTCTTATTAGAGAGAGGCAGTAGTATCAGCCAGGGGTTTGGCATAATGTGAAGAAGGAGCCACAAGCCAGTACAGATAGTATCGACAAACTATGCAGGGCAAGAAAACATATTATCCCTTGTAACTTCCAGAAAGAACAGAGCTCTGCTGACTTCTTGTTTTTATACTTCTGACCTCTAAAACTGAAAAACAAAACATTTGTGGTTTTTGTTTGTTTGTTTTGGGTTTTGTTTTTTGTTTTTTTTTTGCTGTACGCGGGCCTCTCACTGTTGTGGCCTCTCTCGTTGCAGAGAACAGGCTCCGGACGTGCAGGCTCAGCGACCATGGCTCACGGGTCTAGCCGCTCCGCGGCATGTGGGATCTTCCCGGACCGGGGCATAAACCCGTGTTCCCTGCATCGGCAGGCAGACTCTCAACGACTGCGCCACCAGGGAAGCCCCATTTGTATGTTTTAAGCTACTAAATTTGTGGTAAGTTTTGCATTAGCCGTAGGAAACAAATTCACAAATCCAGGGGGGAGACAACTTCCTTTGCCAATATCTTAGAGTGATGTGTGTGATTTAAACTATTTATAGACCTGGAGTATATAGAATGTGGAGGTGTTATAACTATGAAATAATATTTGAACTGTGAAATGTAGTGATGTGCATTATGAATTGAAGATGATTGAACTCTTTTTGCTGCTACTTCTCTTTCCACCACAAACATGGCAAAAGCTACTGTATCTAAATGACCTTAAAATCCACTTCTGGAGGAATGTAAAAGATATCGAGAGAGAGAGAGAGAGAGAGAGAGAGAGAGAGAGAGAGAAAGAGAAGGAGCAGAGAGAGAGAAGAGAGATCAGTGTTTTTCATTCTCAATTAGGAAGCTGTTTCTATGAATAACTGCAGGATTTGACTTCTTTCTCCCCAGTCTTCAGTATTTCTATACAACCTTCCTACTCTATTAGAAACAGAAGGCCAAGACCTAATGAATGTCTAAGAGTAAATGATGCATTCTCACTTAATTCAAGTAATTGGTTACCACTACTTAATTTGCAGATCACTGATTGAAATCTTACACTCTAAAACATTAAATGAGCTTGAACAGCAGATGACTAACTTCTGTTTTGTTTTTTTTTTTTGTTTTTTTTTTTTTTTGAGTATCAAGTAGTTTGAATTATAGAAAGTCGTAAAAGGTAATATATAAAATGCAAATATAATGGAAAATAAAGCATCTCTTTACAAGCAGAACATTTTCAAATCAAAAGCAACCATGAAATAAAGTGTTTTGGGTGCCTTGAAATACTATTAAGTAAATGAAAGGGTCAGCAGTTTATGTTTTTTAAGATTTTATTTAATAAAAAAGTTTCCTAAATGATATTTCTTTCACTAACTTATCTCCTCAAGAATCATATGAATCAAAATGAAGTACCAATCAAAATTGTGTGACTGTGCTAGTCACTGAAGACACAAAGATAAAAAAGACATAGCCCTTACTCAAGAATCTTACCTCTAGTAAGGAAGATAGACAAAGTTCAACATGTTTGGTGTAATTACAGAAGTGAATATAAGTTGCTCTTACACCTGATATTTGGGAGAAGGGAAAAAGTGAATTTCAGTTAAAGATTTGTAGAGATAACTGAATTTATAGTAAACTTTTCTAAAAATATAGATGGGAACATCAATATTACCTTTACTCCATATATAAGAATAGAGATAATATTGACATGACAATATGTGAAAATAAAAATTATAATTTAGCTGTACACTAGAATATCTAGCTTTGATGAAATATGCACAATGCATAATCAATGTAATACTTACAATTAAAAAGCCTTTGAATTTCTGTAACATTCTAAATACACCGTTTGTACCTTATAAATCAAATCCACAATTCTAATTTAGCTGGATGCAGGCTACACAACTGTAACATCTAATCTTTGTGAAATACCCTTTAATGATTCCTCATCCAATTCTTCTAAACTTTACTGATTCTTTTGAAGCTTTATTTTCTTATTTTGTTGGGGATCAGGCCCCCGTCTCTAAAAATAGGGAGGAAAAATAGAAAGCCTTGTTTGCTAGCAGGAGGGTAAGTCTGAGAGACCACACTTTCTTTTTTGGCAATTAGAAGTTTTGTATAAAATAGGCATTTTTTTTGGTTACGAGAAAAATGGTGATGAGAAAATTATTTCTCATCACCATATGGGGTGGGGTGAGTGCCAAGTCACAGATTGGTTTGTGGTTCCCAGTTCACAGAAGTAGATGATCTAAAAGTAATCTGGCCTGGGAAATGAGAAATATGTCAATGCTGATGGAGTATTTTCCTTGCCCTTGTCATTTCCCAGTCTGCCATCAGGATCACCAAATGATCCTATTTCTGAAACACGTTAGTGCTAGTTTAGAGGTTTTTTACATGAGTGCATGCACCTTGAATCTTGTGAGCCACCTTTGAGTTTCTAAGGGTTTGATTATTCTTTGCCTTTGAGTAGGTGTTAGGAATGTTGGCTGTAGAATAAACACACTCAGGGAGTTATCTCTCAGCTGTGAGAAAAGCACGTACAAGAGAGATCATACATTTAAAGATACAGAACCAGTCCATTTCTTTTTTTCTGGTAGTAGCCTTAATGTTAGAGCCATCAGGCAAACACATCCTGATGATGATCATGAGGTATGCTGAGTTCTTTTTGCGGTACGTGGGCCTCTCACTGTTGTGGCCTCTCCCGTTGTGGAGCACAGGCTCTAGACGCGCAGGCTCAGCGGCCATGGCTCATGGGCCCAGCCGCTCCGCAGCACGTGGGATCTTCCTGGACAGGACCGGGGAACGAACCCGTGTCCCCTGCATCAGCAGGCGGACTCTCAACCACTGCGCCACCAGGGAAGCCCCTGAGTGTTCTTTTTAAGTCAACCAAAAAACGCAGAGGATTACTTGACATCACAATTAATTTCATTAGTTTCCATTTTAAAATAATTTTTGGACATGGATATTACCTGCAAAAATTAATATTATTCTCATTTAATCTCCTGCCTCCTTCCTCATTGACTAAGAGTGTCAGCATTTTCATTTCACTGTGCCCAAGAGGGTTGCATTTATAAGGAAAGCAATGTCAATCATGACACCAGGAAACTGTGTAGCTCCACAGGCTCTGTCTCCTGTTCAACACTTGCTCTGCAGGAAGAGGGGAAAATTAAGTGTGTTGGACAAATGAGAGAAGGAAGGGAGTTGGCTAATATTATTTTACTATCTGCCATGTGAAAGATACTATTACTTGATATTTTCACATATTTATTGCATGAAACAATTTAATCTTCTCAATAGCTTTAAGAGATAAATATTGTTACCATTATACAAAAGAAAGAGACACTGAATCTCAGAAAGGTTAAGTAATACCCAAGGTTACACAGCAAGCTGATAAAAGAAATAGAATCTTTGTATGATTAATCCCAAACACCCTATGGACCTACTACATGAAGCAGAACAATACATTTATGTCAAACTTAATTGATCATGAAGCTATGACATCATCTTTTCTTCAAAAAATTAAGGTAATTTTCTTCTGACATATGCTTTGAGATTTTGTACAATTTCTATGTATTTTCTTCACTTTCATGCATAATGTTCCAGAGGCTAAAGCTAAACATTTTTACTCATCAGTTATTTACAACATACATAGTTACTATTTTATTAAAGTAGAATAAAAACGATTAATGAATTGGTTCAGTTTTGTCTTAGCAAATAGTGGTATTGCTGCTAATCTTGATTTTTGGCTTGTTACAACAAAGAATATTTTATTTTCCTAATTGAATAGACATTCTTCCTGATGAAAAACAACTTAATGTTATACTAAGTACTTGAACTATTTTCTCAAATATAAATTATTCTTTTCTATGTAAGGCAATTAATTATCTGAGATTTTTTTCAGTATATTATTACATATCAATACAAAACCCTATTTTCAATAAATATCAACTTAACCCTCTTACTTAAAAAAAATGGTTACTTTGCATAGACTACTGCTACCAAGCAGATTAAAATTTCATGAAATATTACCAAGAACCTCATACATACTGAACCTCTTCTCTAACTGTGCTTTGAACATCCACACTTGTGTTGAAGTTCCTCTTGGTGTTTTCTTTCTAAGCACCATAAAAGCAACATTTTCCAGTAATTTTCTCCTTGTGCTATTGATTTTTGTGCTTAATCCACGCCAATTAGAAGTCTATATCACTTCTAAATTCACCTTGTCAGTTTCTGCACGTTAAAAGTTAGAGAAAGGCATTATTCTGATTAAAAACCTAGAAATCCATGTACTTTAAACTCCATTTGGTTTTCTTTTACATCCCACCACATTTTCAGGGTTTCAGCAGCTTTATTCCCCAAGTCTCAAACATCTTGACACTTCCCAATCATTTACTTTCAACAGATGTCTTCATTTAATCCTATTCTGAGGACAGTTTGACTACCACGTGAAAGCACCTTCACTTACATAGTTCCTATTCACTTTAGCTTTGTTAAGAACAAAACAAAAGTCATCTATAAAAAAAGTTCTACATTCTATTTCTAAATTCTTTTCTTAAAAATGATGCTCTTCATCGCACCACATGTAACTTGTATACTTGTGCTTTTGATTCTATTATTTTACACTAACCCAGAGATGTTGCTCAATTGTCTTCCTAATTACTTGTATTGTCACTCTTTATTGATTGTCCTTTTTTTTTTTGCTTTTAAAAAAATTCATGTATGTAATAACTAAGAACATCTATTCAAAGATTCAGTAGTTTGCCTCAGTAAACCTCTCCAACAGTGACCATCTTACTATTCTTCTTCAACACCAGTTTTCACCATTTTTAATAGAGTCACAGACTCTCAGGATCAGAGAAGGTCTGGCTTGTTGATGCCTGGAAACTTTACCAAAAAATAACAATTTTTGTGTTCTTTTAAAATTTTTGTTAAAGAACTTTCTAATAATGCACCTCATTTCCTTTTCATATGTCTCATAGTACTGGCTCACATTTGCTATAGGGATCTGTATACTTATGTCTTATCAAATATATTCCCATTTGTTGAAGTCCTGTAGCAGTGTAGAATAACTCCGATAGTTTTCTTAGTTGTTTCACATTCTTTCTTCTAAACCCTAACTATAGATATTCTTCAAAGTTTTGTGTTCATCTTTCTTTTCTTCTTGCATATTCCCTTATAGTGAATTCATCCATTCTTAAGATATTCTAATACTTCTCCAGAGCTTCATATCACATTTCTAGCTTCTTATTCACATTCCCATCTGAATATTCCACAAGACCCTCCAACTCATAACATTGAAAAATAGAACTCACTGTTAACCCTCATTGCCTCAAACTCCAGTCCTAACCCTTTACATTTCTATTTTTCATATAAATAGTAGGATTTTATTTTCCTTTTCTCTTGCTTTCCATTTTCAATCAGCTTGTAAGTATGGATAATTCTCTAATCTACTATATTTTTCAGTCATGTAACAGCAAGAAAGACCAAAGTAACCCCTGACAGCTAAGAGCTGGCTTGAAACTATCAACTAGGTCTTTGTGTTGCTAGGAACAAGCCTATCCCTCCCAGCTAGGCCATGGTGCTCTCCTGCAGAGCATAATAATTGTATAGGACAAGGTCACTCTGACTTGTGATGGATCAAAGAAAAAAATAAGACGACTCTATAATTATGTCTATACACAGAAAAACACAACCAACATTTTTCAAACCACAAAAATGATCAAACACCCTTGTCCCACCTCCCCCCAAAATCCTTGCTAATATAAGTAAACTGCTTCTTTCCCCATAGTAGCTTTAACTTTGCTTCATTCCTTCCACCTTCTAGATGAGAATTATTAGGATAGTGTTAAATATTGAATTACATACCTCACCCGCCAAAATATGTTGAAGTCCTATCCTCTTGTATCTCAGAAAATGACCTTATTTGGAAATGGTGTCATCACAGGTATAATTAGTTAAATAAAGATGAGGTCATATTGGAGTAAGTTGGACCCTTAATCCAATATGACTAATGCCCTTATTAGAAGAGGAAAATGCCTTATAAATACAGAGACACACAGGAGAACCCCATGTGATGGCAGAGATTGGAGTGACACAGCTTCAAGGACTGACAGTCACCACCAGGAGCTGAGAAGTAGCAAGGGAAGATTCTACTTCGAGTCTCAGAGGTGAATGGCCTTGCTGACAACTTGATTTTCAACTTGTAGCCTTTAGAACTGTAAGAGAATACAGTTATGTTGTTTTGCACCTCCATGTTTGTTGTACTTTTTTACAGCAGTCCTAAGAAACTAATACAGATGCAAGTCATAGAATTACCCTGGCTCCTGAAAACATTCAGTACATCTTACTTAAACCCTCTCCAAAAATCACATTACATAAGGCCAAATCCTACCATTAGTCCTTCCTAACATTCTCCTACTGAGATGCAGCATGATTTCTCATTAAATGCATTCTTCCTATTGCAAAAAAGTCAATAAACCCAACTTTGTTCAACTACTCAGTGGCCTTTAACTCAAGGGCGGTGAAAATCTCCCTTGTTATTCATGATACTTTCTACATCACGATTAATAAGTTGTAACAGGTTCCTAACTATTATTATGCCTTAAGATTTGACTACTTTAATTTTCTGATCTATTAGTAATATAGTAATTAATCTGTCTTAAGTATATTTTGAGAGGTTTTGGTGACCCCACTGAACCATGACTCATAGATTAGTGTATCCTTCCTCCTAAACAATGCTGGCCTGTGACTTGATTTAATCAATAGGATATAGCAGAAGTTATATTGTATCAGTTCCCAAGCTAAGCCTTATGAAGGTTTGACATCTTCCAGTTTTGCCCTCTGAGGGAAACCAGCTATACTATGTATGATGTCTGAAAACTCTGAGGTCTTCATTTTTATGGGCAAAAAGTATAAATGAGAATAAATAAAGGCTCACATACAACATTTCAAAATATTTTAAAATTATTAATCAAGCTAAAGAATAATTTGTAAAATGTCTGTCCTCCAAAATTTATAAATATAGCTTATTAAGGCCCTAACAGGCCAATTTTAAATGTTCAAGTTCTTAGACTTCTTGGCTTTCTCCACTAGAATTGGGTGATGTGGGTTGGCAGGTCTTGGCTGCTGGTCTCCATTTTCCTGGCTCCAAGTTCTTTGTCTTCCTTCTTCTCTTCTCATTCCCCATCTATTCTTAGCTGCAAAAGCTGTCACACACATATCCAAGATCTATCCCTCTCCCTAGAAAAGAGTTGGAGTTTAGCCAATGACTGTCAACATAGTAGGTCTTTAGGACAGAAGCAAGGAAGAGACATGTGCAGGCCTTGAACTAGGCTCAGGATTATTTGGTGGAAAATTCTATGTTCCAGTTACCTGCTTGGGAACTGCAGGAACAGGGCGCAGGGTCTGAATTTGTGGTTTCCTTTGGCCTCTAAGTACCTCATCATATGGAGAAGTATATTATTGGAAAGAAGCAAGAATATGGCTCCACACATTGTGGAGACAGGGCAAGACTCTCAAGGTAGGTACTGAGCACCACTCTCTTATTTTATGAATTGTGCCTCATATTACACCACAGTAGAAACTATTATTTAGTGATTATGAATGAAATTTTTCTGTATAATAGAATATTAAGACTAACACTAGACCAAATGCTATAAGTGAAATTTACCACATTATATTGTATTCCCTACATGTAGTTTCAGCATGTGGATTTATCTTTATGACTCATATTCAATATAACATAATACTTGTTTTAGAGTTGAACCAGTATCTTAAAGAGAAAATATAAAATAATTTAATTTATTGCAAACCAACTTAATTTCTTAGTGAGTCACTAAGTTACCTTATAATATTTGCATTTCAAATAATTTTCTTGGTTAGATACACCCATTTTTCTTACAGTTTTAACATTTCAGTAACAATCAAACATTACTGTGCATTCAGACAATCAATTTTAGGCATGTTTAAATGATTTGCAATATTAATATAAATATAAAAGAGTATATGTTACATTTATAAGTAATGGTTTTTGGACAGTACAAAAATGATATGGTGTCAGATATTCTCCAGGTTATGTATACTCAGAAAAAGATGATTTCTTGAAGCTTAGTAATTGTAATCACATCTTTATTCATTATGTTACCATGTTAGAAAATCTTACCTCAAAATTATATGTTGTCAAGAATAATAAGTGGCATGTCATTTATGGCTCTATTAGACTTCTCTACTTTTGGGGGGTCAATCTATGTCCAGAAATTATGGAGAAAATTCTCACTAAAAACTACTTTTAGCACTGCTAAAATTAGCACTGCATCAGGTACTAATTTAAGCATGTTTCTATCATTAACTATAAGGAGACTTTGAAGATGCTGGAAAATTGAATTAAATGCATATTTTCACTAACTTCACATTTTGAAAGTTTTTATTCAATGTTTGGATGTAGACTTCAATAAATCCTCATTGTCATGTCTTTTCATATATGTGAAGAAAATCATCAGTTGAAGGGGAGAAGTTACATTCAGAGACTGAAACATTGGCTTTTTGGTCATATTAACTAACTCTAATATCTTAAATGTCTTACTTCTGTGTTAAAAGTTATTACATTTTGGCCATGATTCTTAGTCTATTCAAGATACAGGACATGTGACAGTAAACACTGGCTGTAGGAAGCACACATTAAGTACTATTTTTTCTTTACCATATTATCAATATCATGAAGAAATTTTTATAATTTTATCCTGTAATTTAAACATTCTTGAAAACACATGTCCCATTAATCATGAGAGCATTCCAGATTTGAAAAAACAATTTTTGAGGCATCCATTTATTCAAACAGGTATCTAAAAAAGTATAAGTGGTCAAGATATTTTGATTAGTGACTTTCACTATTTTCTTTAACATTGACTCCAAATCAAAAGGATATTTTGACTGATAATTATTTTCCCAATAATACAGTTTTGGGGTTAGTATTCAGATGCAAGATATAGTATGTCTATATTAAGGTTTTGCTGTACACATAGTGGTTCTATCAACACTGATCAAGAATTAACAGGAATTAAAGAAAATATCCCTGTCCCTGTAGCAAGCATTCTTAATGATGAATGGAACAAAAAGTCATTCAACACTTTTCCTTCTTATGTCAAAGCACATTTGCCAGTGGTGGCATATTATCTCCATACTGGTGTGTTTGTTTCACTGTAAGCCAAAATATCAGAGAGCCCAGACTTCTGGTAGTAATTGCTTTTGTATAATATGTCATTGCTTTGAAGACTCAAGCATGTGATTTGGTAAAGTTATTTTTCCAGAACCTCACTTTTTTCTCAAACGTATTACATGTTATTAACTTTGTAGGTGACTAAGAAGCTTTTTGGCAATTACTTTGGCAACCTTACATTTCAAATTTGTGAAATGTTTGTGAGAATAATCCTTTCATTACTTCTTTCTCTGGGACCAACAAAGGGCCTATAGAACAACTGGTTATGTGTTGAGGATCACACTTTTTCAAAACATTGCCTTAACTTAAAGGAATGAAGTAGCAATATTAGTAGCACATTGGAATCTGGGTGTGTTATGCATTTTAAATACTTTTCTGGAGAAACTAAAATATACTTGCAAAAACCACACATATTTATATTTGATGTTTTTGTGTTTAATATTACATTTAAACAACATTTTTACTGAAATAATGAAATATAGACCCTTCCAACATATGCATTTCAGTCTCACTACCAAGTTTAAACTTTAAAGTGATGATATAGTATGAATTAAAAGCCACAATATCTAACAAGCTTTCTAGTTTGCTACAATAAGTATATTGTGGATCTATAGTATTAGTAGAAATAATTTAAAAAATCTGCTTCATAAATATGGAAAAGGGTATTATCCATTCCTTACACTGAAGAGTTATTGTAAATCAGTGTTTACCAAAATTCTTGGATAATAACAAGTAAAAGTACTAAATATGCATATTCTGACTTATTGTTGGGTAGGTATCCAGAAATCAGATTTATACCTACTGCCCCACTTGATTTTTAAGAAGTAATATAATGTTAGGATTAAGAGCATAGATTGTGTATAATGGCTTCATAATCATTTACTTCTGTGAATTTAGCTACAATAATTTACTTGCCTATACCTGATTCTCTTCAATTGAAAAACTGGAATGTTAATAGTGTGGATACTAAATGAATTCATATATGAAGGTACTTAGAAGAATGCATGGTTCACAATAATTGCTCTACAAGCAATGGGTATTACAACAACTACTACTGCTACTACTATCACTAAAAACTAATTATTAAAAAAATATTTAGAAATGTGTTTTATGATGATTTGAAGAACTATAAACTAAAATTTTCTCATTTCATTTTCCAAAGTTCATCTAGTCAGATGCACAGAGCTTTTTGGTGATAAATTTATCCATTCATCCATCATCTCATTCATTGTGAGAATGCCGAGAATACAATATTGGTCAGATGCTCTCACAGAGTTTATACTGGAGCATATCTACATTTATAATTAGTAAAAGTTTTGACTTATTTTCATGTTACTTATTATAATTTTTTTCTAAAGAGCAGAGATGTTTTTAAATATTTATGAAATGTCTAGATGAACATAATTATCAAAGTAGTTAAGGAAATGTATTTTTTCAGAGATTACAACTCTCTTTTACTATCATACTGACATTGCAGAGACATAAAGACAAAATGTTTTTAAAAAATTTACTGGGTCAAAGACTAATGAATTGACCCTGTAACAGTTCAGTCTACATGATATATCTGGATTTTTAAAGAGATGATAGCAGAAAGAGAAGTGAAGTCTACTGTGAAATATAGAAAGTTTCATAACTTTAAGTTGGCTTTGGAAATAGAATTCTATCAATGTAATATCAAATGCCACACTCAGTTATATTTAACATATTACCCATAAATATATAAGTGGAAGTAGGTATGGTGGGCCTTATTGCTATAAGTATAGGGCAATACTTATTGCTATAAGTATATAGTATAACCACTAGAAATTATATAGTATAACCTTATAGTGGTTATACTATATTGACAGACTTTCTGAATTTTACTTCTGAGATTTACCTTTCAACATAATGATTAAGCAAATTATGTTACATCCCCTATATATGTGTGAATGACCTTTTATAAAGATGATTATGTCAGCTCATTGAATCAGAGGTTAGAAGCTCTAATTATGAGAACAGCATTCTTCTTGATTATGTGCATCCTAGATATCAAACCTAATGTTGTGAAAATATACATGATCTTTCAAGGCTGTAACATGATAAATGAACTTCAGCTTCCAAGAACAATGTTTCTCATCAAAGCCAGTGAAAGAGAAGAGCGATGTTTAAGGAGGGCAGATATCATTAAAATTTAACTGCCTGATGCCAGAGCATGAAAACTAGATATAGGGAAACCAAAAAATCTAAAATTGTCCCCCAAATCATAAGCAAGGTTGTTGTAACTAGAGTTTGTATTTACTGATGGTTCATAGGAAATGGTCTAATTTTGACCAGACTGACTCTGAGTTGACTTTTGTAGGACTTGTTAGAGCCTGACATACAGTGTAATGTATAGTATTATTAGAGAATATTAACGAACACTCCATAATATTCTAATAGATGAAACAATTTGATAAGCATTCAGTTCAGAAATTCCTCCATTGTCTTATTGTTTTATTGTTGTTATATAAAAGTAAAGCGAATATATGAACATATTCTATACTTATGTGGAAAAAAAACTAACATCTGTGTAACATTTTACAAAATACAACCATCACACAGCTTTTCTCTGCACAAGACTGAGCAATGTTATAATTTCTTTGATACTTATGAGGAAATGGGAAATCAGCAAGCTGGAGTGCTTCATCCACGATCTTGCAGGCATTAAGTACTGGCACGAACTGAGAGAACTTCTGTGGGTGTCTTTTATAGGACAGTACTTGTATCATGTTCTTTTATAAGCATTACCACTTTAATCATTCCTATCTTGTGAGAAAGATGCAGAAAGGAAAAAGAAACTGTCAGGTCAGAAAAAACACATTGTTATCTGTGTTCCATATTTCACTGTATTTAATCAGGCTGACTCACACTAACTAAACTTAAAAAATTAAACTATATGTCAGGAGATAATGTACCAATTTACAGTGAACAATGTCACACAAGCCAACATACTCACTTGTGTGACTAAAAAATCAATTTGGCAAACCAAATCACAGTCAGAAGTTTTTATCGTAAGCATGCAAATTACAATAAGGAAAGTGATTTTCCATGGTCCATATATTAGATGGCATCAGGCTCTGATTGCTTCATTTACAAATTTTCATCGTTGAAAGATATATTTCATAAGCAACAGTACAGTTGAGTTTTATGTCAGAACTTTTTATTTCCCTGAAGACAGACTGCCAAATTTGCGTCCCTGTTGTTCAATTTTCTTATTCCATTTCAGACTCCTTCTTTTCCTTCTTCCCTTCTGTGTCCTTCCTCTACTTCTATTTGATCTATTTTTTTTTCTTTAGTTATGCTAAAGTCATCTAATTATTGTCAAGTCTCATACTGTCTTGGGATCTGATCTTTATTTCTGTTATTCATAGAAAAATCTTATTTTAAAACATTTTCATTATTTATTAATATCTATTTATTATTATTCGTTTATTTTTATTCATTGTACAGTTTAACTTTTACAGGGTGTATAAGGTAGGATTTATTTCATTTTTATATAACAGGAAAACTCAAAATAACAGTGGTATAAATATCATAGAATTTTCTGGAGAAGTAGTCTAAGAAAGCACAGTGGGGACATCAGGAAACATTATATTTCAGATTTATTCTCTTTGGTAATGGTTTTCATCACCAATGTTACCTCATGGCCCAAGATGATTATTAAAGAACTACCCAGAGCAGTGCTTTGAAAACTACCTAGTGCTCTGCCATCAGTAGTGTTAATTGCAAAGAAGAAGTGCTTTGGTTTTATTCACCACAGCTTGTACTAGTAAGTGAATGGAGTACTAGTATATGCTTGACAGAGTCTGGAGCAGTCATCAGGAAACTTGAAACTGAGTTTAGTCTCTTCCACTTACTAGATATATTGTGCTATTCCCACAGCCTCAATAACCTTTAGTTTCCTCTTACTTATTATGGATACAATTTACCTGCTTAATGAGAAACATTGAGACAGAAAATGAAACTATTTTTAAAGTATATAGCACAAAACAAATCAAGTGAATACATTTTTAAGCCATGCATATGTGTAAAACTGTAATTTTATTTTTCCAAAATCTATTCAGAATATATTCCATCTGTGGTAGAAAAATGCAATCCTTGGAAAATCAGGATATACTTAGCCAATTTCACTACTGAACAAGTCACTTCATAATGTCCCCTTTTCTTTTTTCTTTCCACAGTTATGACTAAAGTGAGGCATGCTTACATTATAGATGTGTCCATGTTAATTAGTATTTGTCCATTCTGCTTTCTTAGGCCTCCAAGCTTTGTGGAACTACAACTTTTAAAGAATCACCTCCAAAATTATTCCATATATAATTCCTCAGTCCCTCATCCATTTCTTCCTTCTCAAAACCTCCTACCAGCTGGGTAATCTTTATGTAATCTGGACAAGTTGGAATACTCATTCTAACTGATCACATATATTTATATTTGGATCAGGATGTTGGATTGTATTTGCAACTTGAAATGACATATCCTTCAAAGCTATTGTCTGTACCTTTAGCTTCCAAGGTATTTTTTAAATTAGAAGTGTATCCTTTATTTTTCTTTGGTTTAACACAAAAGATATGCATTCTAGAAATAAAAGGAAATAAGATTTTCTGGGAAACAATGAATTGGGGAGGAGTAATGGAATTCCTCTGTGGCAACTCACTATGTCCATTATAGTCTCACTTTTCTATAACTCACAAACAATCAACCCCGCTGGGCAGGGGGATGGGGAATCACAAGTTGTGTTTGTGTGTCAACAATGTATGTATTGTGCAATACACAGTTATATAAACATGTTGTTGACTGAGAAAATTAAGAATGTCCATGACATTGGCATAACCGCAAGTAGAAATTATGGGTTAACCATAAATTTTAGTGATAATGGATATTTTAAAAGCTTTTAAGTTTTACTTACCTTTTTCATCTTGTAATTCGAGTGTGACTGATCCCAAAACACCTTAGTTCTATAATACCCCTTTATTTACCACCACAAAGATAGCTGACATTGTTCCAGTTAGTTGAAATGTTAGGACAGAAAAAGACTAATGGATAAAATTAATGGAATTGTTTTCATCCTTAATACTTATACCCAGTGGAATCAATTTTCTCGTGCCATGTTATGGTCTGTGATATATGAGCAACACAGAGAAAGCAGAGTAAGGGTAAAGAAATATTTTCTCTGTTCCCCACTCAATGCATAAAATAAAAAGTTTCTTTTCAATCAAGGCAATGTTCCCAATTTCCAAAATCTATGAGATTTTTAAAGAACCTGATCAATCTATCTTTTCTCCCTGCCTACCCTATTTTGTAAAATAACTCTTAAGGGACAGAATTAGAAATATCAAGCTCACATGAGCATGAACTAATACTGCCATTGTAATGAGTTATTATTAAAGTAACAAAAGGTTGGCCAGCCAGTAATGCTTTCCTTCTTCCTCAAACTTTCTTCCACCCACTAATAATAGCATTAATATATACATCAAAGTTTGCAGGTACTTTCTCACCAAATGTATTAATAAAAAGCAAACAAAGATAATTCTTATGCAAGATCTGGGAAGTCATTTCCTAAAATAACTTGAATTTATTATATTTACAAATACTAGGTTTGTGTTATAGGGTTTCTACAACCCACATGAGATCATGTGTAACATGATATATGTGTACACATACACTTAAATTTTTAAGAAATTGTCACAGATTCTCAAATAAAGCTGGGACTCAGGCAATGGGGAATCAATTTATTGGCCTAAGAAATATATTTTGCAGATGAGAAGATAAAGATCTAGAGAGATTAAGCTAATTCACAGACAAGAAAAGCCAGAGACCTAACCTTCAAATTAACAGTCTATTTTTTTTCCAACAGAACAAATTTGTATGTGTAAATTGATGCATCTCATATTAAGTTAAATGTGTATCAAGAACATTGTGGTAGGGACAAGCTAGTTTTTCATGAAATCCATTTTCCCTTAATCCCAAGCACCCAACTACAGTACTTGTATCAGCTCTTCCCAGTTATGTGTGGCTGAGACTCTTAATTCTGGCCACAGGAACATGAGTAGAGATGATGACAACACTTCCAGTCCTGACCCATGACAAACTCCCATGTGAGATTCAAACTGTTTCTTCCCTTGTCTATAGGATAATGATTAATAATAGGGGAACCTGGAGGCCAATGCAGATGGTGCAGCACCTGTTGGCCTGAGAATCTAACACCTTTGTGAAGCAGAGGCCATGGACTTTGTAGACTTCATGGACTCCATTAATAGCCCTTTTTAGAATTCACATAAAGAAGAAAGAAACTTCATTGACATTTCTGGATTTAACTGATACCGAATGGAGCATTATGTTAGGTAGTACAGACATACTAAGGATACTATCTGAAAATGGAATTTAGGTCTCTAGTTTCAGATTGGTACTATACCCTGTAAGTGAGAAAAACACAATCAGTTCTGCTTTAAATCTATTTGTTAGTCTCAGGAATACTTGTGAAAAGAATACTTCTTTTAAATAAGGGATAGCAACCAAAATTTTAATTAAGGCATTTTAATTAAGACACGTGTAAGTAGTGTAGAGAGAAATCAAATCCAAAAATCTCTTTTGGAAAGCCAAAGAAGGAGAGCTCTACATTTTAAAATAAAATGTTATTTTCATTTAGTGGTATTAGGTACATTTAAATTAATTAGCACAGTGTGAAAATTATGTGATAACATTATTCAGTATTACATAGTATAATTATTAATGATTCAAATAAATAATGACTATATTTAGGAATTTTTACTGTACATAGGGTGCTATTAATTAGTAGCTTATTCATAAATCCTGCAAAACAATATTTGTTCTATTGTTTTCCTGTATTATTAGCTCAAAGATATGTTAGCTTGAGTGTTCTGGCATGGAGGTCCACCTTATCAGTCTTAAAATCTGCAAACATTGGCCTAAATGGAAACCTGTCTGGGATACCTATAGAATCTGAACACTAATTTCTGGGGCTTCAAGGGAAGTAGTAGTTATGTATTTGTTTGAACTGACAGACAGTGGTAAGAAGCTCACCCAGAGCTAAATATCCTGACATTCACATTTTCACTGAGTAGCAGAGGAGTAGTGGCAATGATGATGGACACCACGGTATAAAGAGATCAAACTTTCACTTTTCTTTGCATTGATGTATTTATGTATGTATGACCCAAGTTTTCCAAACAACATGTATATACGGCTATTTTTTCTTTAGTATAGAAGTTTTGATCAATGACTAAGAGAATGACCAGTAATGCCATTAAAAAATAATAATAATTGACTTCCCTGGAAAAAAATGTTTCTTTAAAATGAGTCTATATAAGAATTAACTCAAAATCTAGAATATAAAATAATGATACCATTTTATCTATAAAATACACAATTTTAAAAAATCATAATATTAACATTGGCAAGGTGGAATAATATATAATAATTAATTCTTAAGTAAAATTGCTCAAGAAAATGACATGGCATTAGGCATTATTTTTTCTAATTTGCAGTAAAATATTCTAAAAAAATGTGATTGAAAAAATAAGCCTTATTCTTCACTCCCCATTCATCTATGAGTAAGCAAGTAGGCCTTCACCAGACACTGTATCTGCCAGTACCTTGATCTTGTACTTCACACACTCCATAACTGTGAGCAATACATTTCTGTTGTTTATAAGCCCCCAAGTTTATGGCATTTTTGTTACAGCAGCCCAAATGGATTAAGACAGTAAGTCATCTAGCCATCCTACAGCTGACCACAGACATGTAGTTGAGCCCAGCTGTGTGAAGCCAATGAGTTTTGGAATGATTAGGTTACACCATATTATTGTGGGTATATGTAACTAAAACAGAATCGTAGATTTGTTACAACCATATTGCACCTCTAAAGACTCTTTAAGCTTATTGTATACATTCTTGCCTTAGACTTGCAATCAGCATGATACTGAATATGAAAAACTCCTCAAAATCACTGTTGATTCAACAAATAATTTAAAAAAATACTTGTGAGGAAAACCCTACAACTTTACAGATTTAAGATACATTTCACTAATATATGGTCATGTTTGGATCCTAATTTTAACAAATGAACTATAAATGAAAGCATTAGTGACTTAAATAGATGCATCTGAATATTCAAAACTATCAATAATAGTTTTGTATAATAATGGTGTTGTGATTATGTTTTTAAAAAAGAATTCTAATCTTTGTGAGCTGCATACTGAAATATTTTAAGCGGAAACTGTATGTTTGGAATTTGCTCAAAATAATTCAGTGTGATAGTGGTACACAGGTAGGTTGTGTTAGCGACCAATGATTCTCAAGCTTCAAGGTACATAAGAATCATTTGGGAATCTTTTTAAAATGCAAATTCGGATTCAGCATTTCTGCAGTGAGGCCTGAGACTCTACATGTCTAACAAGCTCCTAGATGATGCCAATGTTACTGGTCCCCAGAGCACACTTTGAGTAGTAAGGTTATAGATGAAATGAGTGGCCATGAATTAGTAATTGTGTGCCTGGATAATGGGTACACAGGGTTCAAAGAATTATACTTCCTACTTTTATTTATTTTAAAGTTTTCATAATAAAACTCTTTAAAGTAATAATTCTAATTCAGTTGTACAGACAATATCACATTGCCACTGGAACAGTGAGGTCCTAAATTGTATTTTTCTCACTGACTTTAGGTATTCTAGCTATTTTCAAAAAATGAACCATTGAGACAAAAGGAATCCAAAAAGGCTTTATGGAGGAGGTGTTATTTTTACCTTGGTCTTTATGAGTGGATAAGATTCATGTGTGAGATAAAGGAGTGCAAATGTAGAGGTAGAAACTACCTGAATAAATGCATAAAGGCAAGAATAAAATTAGCATGATTACATAGAAGACTAGTAGCTTGCATGATAATGGAAAATTTGAAAATTATTTACACATTTGCAAGGTTGCCATGGAATTCAAGAACTCAAAATATGTATTGTTGCTTTCTTTTTTTTTGAACTTTCACTGTTTTAAAATTGAAGTATAGTTGACTTACAATGTTGTGTCAATTTCTGCCTTCATGGTGAGGCATAGTGATCAACTGGGAAAGAAAAACAAACAAGGAACATAATTTAATTAACCATTAGATGGTGCCAAAGCCCCTCCTGACCATCTCACAGCTTGAATTTATTCCTCCTGCCCTCCCCTATGAAATCTGGAGTAGAATCAGAGTATAAAATAGAAACTCACTGTTTTAAGCAAGTAGTTAAAATAATTAAAATTTGAACCTAGCTATTACCAAGAATTATTTAATCATAAGGGAACTCATGCATTTTAATCAGATATTAAATGCATTTATTAGTTCACATTAAGTGATGGATAAAGTACACATTCATGTTTGACAAGTTTATTCTTCCTTAAATATCTTGGCAAACTGCAGATAAAGTTTTACTGGAAACACTAATAATACCACTAAAATGAATTCTGGAACCTTATTTATTATATCCATTATTGTGATTTTTTTGAATACATTTTCAAAACTAAAAAAAAATAAGTGAATTATTTTTTTCCTAAAGCTCTTCATAAAAGAATAAACTTAATATTGTTATTATAAAAGAACATGTGACTTAAGTACCAACATATATTTCTGAAAAGATATTTTAAAATTAGATTTATTAGGTTATGTTTTGACCACACAAGGGTCACTCTAACCTTATTTTAAGTGCTTAATTTTTCATGCTAATTCCAAGGTACTAGAGACCAGGAGGTTGGCGATCTTATTAAGACAATTCTATTAATGAGCTACATGTTTAACTTGTCCAAAAATTTCAGTACCATCACTTTTTAAAAGTATTTATGATGAATGATATTCAGTGAAATAAAAATAAATAAGGCATAATTTGAAGGAATGTGTGGTGAGCAGTGTTAAATGTGGAAGGAAATTCTAGCTAAGTCTTAAATTTCTTCATTGGAAATTATGATTGGGAGTTCATAAGTTAATCAGCAGTTGGGAATTTCATTGTCAACAATGTGATAAAATATGAAGCCAGAATAGTATGGGTTTGGGAGCAAATTTCAAGTGAAAATTGAGACAGCAGTGGGCACTATTCTTTCAGGAAGCAGGGCACTGAAGAGAAAGATAAAATTAGAACTCTATCTTCAATGGGAATTCAGGAAAGAAGGACAATTTAGAATGCAATACTTGGATTTACCGTGTAAATAAAATGAGAGTGTTAGAGTGATATGATTTCCAAATTTGGACACTATTTGGGTAATGTGGAATAGTAACAAAAAAGGCTTTTGAAAAAAGAACTAATAGATAATTTAGTGTTCATTTAGAATCTTATTTCTATGATTATACAAAGAAATAATATTTTATTTATTCCTCAGGGATAAGGCTATGACTTAAATTGCTTCTGACTACAAAGTGAAAATTATATAACTTGAAATGAGATAAATTTTATCAAAGAATACCAATCAGAAACGGTTTTGCAATTTTCAAAGAGAAATATTGTTTATTATTTAATATTTTATGGAGGAAAAAATTTATAAACAATGAATAATAAAGATTTTTAAAGCCATGTCTTTCATAAAACAGTATAAGTTGTTAGTAATCATAGTAAAATTGCAGACAATTGGATGTTTCTAATTAATAACAATAATTTTTAAGTTACTTAGATATTTTATTTACTAAATAAATGAGCAATTTACTAAATTGCTTAACAAACATCTTTCATTAAAAAATATTAAGGTAATCAGCCTGTGCCTTTAATTCTAAGTCTAAATCAAAGGAGACCAATTAGCAATTTTATTTTTCATAGAAATTCACACATATTACTTTTCCTATGAGCTGTAGACCTTTATATAGTGAAGGTATTTTAACATTAAATATGATAACATAAATTAAAACATGATAAAATATCTGAATAAAATATTTAAAAATAAAATTATCATTGTGCATAATGGATTATTATATTTAATTACACCCTTAAAACTTGAAGGTCAAATTTGTTGAACCCCATTAGATATAATGTTTATGGCTAATTTCCAGAAAGTCATTTCATTTTTTTCCTTACTCAAAGACAAATCATAATATCTATGACTTCAAAACAATATTTTTAAATACCCCTAACCTCTAAGTTGGTCAATACAAAACCACTCTAACTGCTTAGGGAAGATTCAGTGGAAAGCAATCTCTTAAACAGAATGAGATGCTTAGCATTTAATATTTTATAATTGATTAGAAAAGAATGTTGGAATCCTTTATGGTCAGAATGCTTTGTAAAGAACTTGTTCATAATGAAAATTGTGTTGTTTAGAGAAGCAAAATCAGTATGGATTTTAATAGTAGGGATTTGGTTTTACTACTTGTATTAAAACAATTATTATGACAGAAGTGACATTTAGAGAACCTATTCAGTGGTATTGCCCCCTAAATTACAAAACTCATTTATGTTTGGTTTAATAATTGGCAATATTTATTGCTCCCAAACCGTGCACATTGCCCTGTAACCACATTTTTGTAATCCATCATTTTTGATAATCAAGAGTTGACTTTTGCTCTTAAGCAGGTACTTACTTGGAACTGTGGTATTCTCTCTTACTTTTCAGTAGACTTTACTGATTGGGGATGGGGTGGGGTAGGGTGATGATTCACATTTCCAGTTAGTTAACTAATTTTTTAAAGCATTGTTCAGAAGACATTGTCTTTTATCATTTGTTTATATTTTCCTCTTTAAATCTATGGATTTAATTATGGTTCTTGAGACTTTCATCGTGTTTGCAAGAATTTTAAAATTATTTTTCTTTGTGTCTACCAAATTACGCATGGATCATATTAATTTATACTGTTAGACTTTGATCATTGTAATTCCTAATAATATCTTAAATTTAATTTATGAAAAACATAGATCATAAGTGAAAGAAAAGTTTGTAAGATTCCCCATTAGTATCTAGAAAGTGGACTAGTTCAAAAGCCAGGGCTTCCCTGGTGGTGCAGTGGTCGAGAGTCCGCCTGCTGATGCAGGGGACATGGGTTCGTGTCCCAGTCCGGGAAGATCCCACATGCCTCAGAGTGGCTAGGCCCATGAGCCATGGCCGCTAAGCCTGTGTGTCTGGAGCCTGTGCTCTGCAACAGGAGAGGCCACAACAGTGAGAGGCCCGTGTACCGCAAAAAAAAAAAAAAAAAAAAAGTACAAGCCAGAGCCAAAATTATTCTCCTATTTTGCTGATCAATTGGAGACGGTAAGATGAGATATAAAATTCAATACATTAAGACCTGACAGATACAGAGTTTACTCATTATGTGTGCATGTTGGTGGAGGCTGGGGGACAGGGTTGAAGGGACCTGAGTGAAGTGATTATTTACTATTCAGGACACTAATTTATAATCCTTATGTAAAAATAAAGATCTATGTGAAGGGAGAAAAAGTCAAATTTTCATCTAATTTTGTTATCTACACTGTAAATTTAAATCTGCAATATTGACAGGCAAGCTGAAAATATACTCAAAGTTGTTCACATTCATCACTACTTAAATCATTTAATTATGTATTTTTTCCTATTTAGCAATTGCATTTTCTGATTTTACTTTTAGAAAGAAATATTTATTAGCATTGATGACAGTTAACGTAAACCCATGTAATGCTTTTGTTAACATTTTCAATTTTCTTTTGAAAAATCTAGATAAAGGTAATTTTATGTGTATTTAATTTTTCAGTTTGGCTAGAGTTAAAAGGAAAATGCATTGCTAGATGTCATGCAGATCAAAATATTGAGGTTTTTTGAATTATTTAAAATCAATTCTTAGATTTCACGTTAGAAATTAGATTTATTAGATTACCTTAGATTATCTTTCTGATAAATATTTTACAATGGTTACGTTTTTAAAAAGAATATAAATTAGACAAGTGTGCCTCTATCCAAAATATATTTTCATCTTTGAATGCATTAGACAGATTCCGTAATACTATAAAAATTTCAGTTGAACCGTTTAAAATGGAGTCTTAAAAGAAACATGATTCTTATATAATGATGCTCTTCAGGAAAAGAATAAATGAAATTCTTTCCTTATCATTGCCATTAGATGTTTACAAAGTAATGAATGAATGAACAAATGCTCACCTCCTCCTCTTGTGCTAGAAAATACTTTTAGTAATGAGTATCAAAACTTGTACTTAAAACATTGTATTTTATGCCTTTTATGCCCACATAATTATCATTCTCCTGCTAATATTTCTCACTAATTTTTATTCAAGAGAAAACTCATTTTTTATCATACAATTCTTTTTGGTTTAAACTAAAAATCCCACAAAAATAATTGTTAATATTTTAAACCAAAAATATTAGTTGTAAAAAGAATTTATATTGTTACTTGCTTTCTTCTTGCTGTAGGAAAAGTGAAGAATTCCTTTTTTTGGTACCAGTAACTAAAATATATATTCTATGAATCAGTAGACTAAGAGTGTACTTAATGAATCAGCCTTTTAATCAATGACCATTAATTCAACTAACTGAGTATTTACCATTTTCCAGGCATTAATAGAGGTACTCAGAATATGATAAATCAGTGAACAAAACTGAAAAAAAAAAAACAAAGCTTGTCATGTGGATAATGAATTTAGTATTTCTTTTTAAATGGTAATAGCATGGAGAAATATGCACCACTATTTTCTGTTTAGATTATGCCAATACCTATGGTGAAAGCACCCACAAAACTTCCAAGCAATAACAAAATAATTAGTGATCAACTAAGTGTACAATTTTATTTTTTTAAGCTGTGAAAGCCTACAGGAAACACTGTTGAAAGTATTTCTCCATTTACCATAGATCGTTTTCAGACACCCAATAATCACTCATATCTTCTGGAAAATAACAACTGTGCCCCTGTGTTACTCATAAGGGGCTCTTTATCTCTAGACTAGATTACTGTATACTTTGAGAAATAAATACATAATGAATTATTGATTTAAAGATAATATCTTTCTGCAAATATTTGTATGCTCTCAGCAATAGAATTAAACACAAAGCATTGAGATATAAAAAATAAATACAAAATTCTGAATTATACATATATTTAAATGAAATATTTGACTTAGAAAACTCGCTTGTACCTTTGTCTACTTAATCAATATTTTCTAATACAAAATAGGTATACTTTTTATTTTTTAAAATTAGTTAATCTTGATTGCATAATCTATATGAGGTAGGAAAGACCAGGCCAGGCACAAGGACAGCCTCCTCATATATAGGCATTAGGCAGAAGTCAAAGCCATCTCCTTGTTTTGCAATTAATGAGGCCATGACACACGGAGGAATAGCATCTAAAACAGAAACTTTGTAGCATCTGAGCAAGAAACTTTGACCCTGAAAACTGTGGAGCATGCTCAATAAAAATACACAGGTTCCTGATGACCCTGTATGACCCTACATGTGTGATGCTCAAATAGTAAGAGATAATTTAAGGAAAAACAGCTCTTAGAATGCATGTACAGTGGATTCAGGAGATAATTGTGTAAGACTGGGAGCTGATGCAACCTGGTGCAATCCAGGCCACACCTCAACCCTCCCCTCAATGAATATTCCACCCCTAATCAAAAGACCCCACCCATTCAAAAGGCTAACAATAAGATAAAAGGGGGATCCAAATAACCTGTGGGGTGCCCCTCACTCTTCTTCCAGTGTGTACTTTTGCTTTTGCCTCAATAAACTGCTCCTTTGTTCTCTGCTTCTCAGCCTCAGTGTTTGGGTTCTCTTTTTCTTTTTTTTCCCTTTGTGTTCCTTGCCCAAGTTCTTTTGGGATGAGTTGAACAAGAGCCTGGACTTTTGATAAAGCTTTTCCGGTATCATATGATATCCAAATCTTAATATTTCATCAAGATTAAATATACAAAAACTGATTATTCTGTCTGCAGCCATCAAGGGTGGAGCTATTTCTTGAGTACCACAAAGGGCAGTCTAAGACGTAAAGTAGTTAGGGTCCCAAACAATGAGAAATTCTCTAAGCAACTGCTTGGAAATTAAAAGACAAAATTTTTAATGTATTTTTATTATAAAGGGGATTATCAGACATTTTAGAAAGGTTCACATGAGTGTATTTCCACCTTCTTCATAACTTGGTGTGCCTTTTGCTATTAGAGTGGTAAAGTTGTTTTAGTTCATCCCTTGTGCCAGAGAGAGTTACTTCTTGACTGGACGCCCAGCTGTTAATTGATTTTTCTGTTGTTTGGATTTGGGGAATTAAAATTAAAATATTTTCACATGTAACATGATTAAATATCACAAGGCAGCAGCTCATGATAGATTCTTAATAAACCAATTCATACACATCATCTCTCAGGTAAGAAATCAAGATTAAAAAGGATATTAATTTTTTAAATTAATTTTCTTATTTTTAAAGTAAATCTGACAGCTCTAGGTAGCCAGAATTAAGGGAATACTTTTATATTACCTATTAATGTCACATTCTTATTTATGCTGTCTTCATAGCATCAATAACCAAAAGCCAAAATTGGTTTTAATGTTTAACACTATCAATAATTATTGATTAATATACTGGTTATTATACTGATTACTGAACTAACCTATCTCTAAATTTAGTTACCAGTGTGGATCTTTCAGCACTGCAATCTATATCAACATGAATTAACCATAGCACTTTGAAATATAAATTGATTTTCTCTTTTTAGATATTTCTGGGGTATTTTCCTCATTTATTTAAACAACATACCATTCCTTTATATAGCTAGCTAAGGAATCTTGAGTTTGAATGTCTAATAGACATTTGAGATACAGAAGTTTTGTCATAGCAGAAAACAGGAAACCAAAGAAACAGTATTAGTTTTTATGTCTCAAAAGCCTAGCTCCTGAAGTGATTCAAGCCAAGGAGAAAAATAAGGGTGAGTAAATGTAACTGCCTATGAAATGAGAAAAAGTCCTCAAGGTAGGAGAAAATAAATGAAAGGAAAAGGAATTTTATATATATAATATACATGTATATGTATAAATACATACACAGGGTGAGTGCTGGCTGGAGGATGGAAGCAATGGATGCGTGTGTGCTCTTGGGTAGGCACTCACACATACGCGCAATAGGTATGAGGAATATGAGAGTGGAAATAACTAATGCCTCAATGCCTAAACTGAGCAAAATTTGTGGTAGAGTATTTTATGCTCGATGGAATTACTCATTATACTTATTCACGTTGGTCCAATTCCTGGATATTCAACATATGTCCAGGAATATCAAAGTCATCCTTTATTTCTCAGACTTTCATTTCCATACAGTTCTATGGGCAGTAAAGCAAACCCTACCCACAACACACATGCACACCCTCCCTATAAGATTTCCTTGCTTTCTTTTTTGTTTTCCCATGAGAACGTATCAATATGTGACATGTTATAAATGTACGTTATTTATCTTTTCTCTTCCATCCCCTATTCCCTTTGGAACATAAGTTCCTGAGGGTAAGTGGTTGATGATGTTGCTGTTGTTATTGATGTCAATTTTACTGTTCTTTCCCCACCACCTAGAATATTGTCTGGCATCCAACACATACCCAGAAAACTTTTATTGAATAAATGCATGAATGAACACATATAAGTAAATAAAAGATAAATGCAAAATACACAGTGCATGTAAGAAGTACTATGTAGATTTAAATAATATATGACCTAGGGTATATAACATTTTATAAAAACTTTAAGTGGAATATAATCTATAAAAACTATGTTGTATGCCTTAAACTAATATAATATTGTAAATCAACAATTTTTAAAAAATTAAATAAGCAAATTAAAGTTTTAGAGATAATTTCTGATATTAATTAAGGTAAGGTTGCACTGAAGAGGTAGGATTTGAATAATGCTTCTGGAGGTTGGGTGGAGTTTTAACATCTGAAGTGGTAAAAGAAACACAATTTCCAATATGTGTTTGTATGTACTGAGTGGTCTGGAAGAAACAATATATATGAATAAGTAGTGCTAGACACGTATACAGTATAGAGAATTTTTCTTGGAGGAAAGGTTTTATTTTATAAAGTTATAAATGAGCAAAAACTATGGAATTTAATTAGCAAGCAAACAAATCCACTTGAACTGCTTTAGCAAAAGATTGGCAAAGAGAAAATGAAGAGAAATAAACTGTGAGCAAATACAGACAAATGAGATATAAAGACTACAGGCAGTGGGGCAAATTAGGGGCAAAAGTATAGAGGCAAAAATTTTCTTAGTATTATTATTGGCTTCAGTATTAATAGTGTTAAATATTTAATTAATTTAAAATAGTCTTAAGTATTAATGTTAAGCTATTATATAATTTTGGTAATTTAAAGACAAAATTGGGATTGGGATTGGAAATTTTATAAACACTCATTTACATTATTCTGTTGAATTTCAACAATGCTAGTGTAAAGTAAGGACAGATGTTCTCATTCAAATTTTAAGCAAGTAAGAAAATTGAAGTTTAGAAAAATTAATGCTGGCTCAAAATTAAATGATTAAGTGGCACACCTGGACAATAATTTTATTCTTCTGACATAAACCTAGTTGTTTTCTTCTACATTATCTTTCTGCTTACATTGTCTAGTTTAATACCAGTTTTTAAGTAGTGATATACAAATGGAATGGGATCCTGGCTAAAAAGACTCATGAATAGCTGAGATTTTCCCAGGCTATCATTTACAGTCATCATGGTGTTACAATGTTTAATTTCCTAAGTTACAGTAAGTTTGCATTATACAATGATTAACTGATCAGTTTTATATAAAAATTTTGGTCCTTCCAATTCTCTGTGACTCATTTTCCTAGCCCCATGAGTTTGATAAGGAACTAGAAATGCTGCTGTTTTCACTAATGAGCATGTCTTGAAAGCATGATTAGGTCAGCTGTATGTTATAAATTGAGTTTTTCAAATAATTTAACATCTCCTTAAAGAGTCTGTGAAGTGGTAAAATGAACCTTAAACAAAGTCAAGACTAGAGAAAATAGTACCTTTTATGAAAGTGAACTTAAAGTGTCAAGAAAACCAAAAATAGTAACTTTGCAAAATTTAGAACCTCAAATACATAAGTATATTGCCATACTAAGTGTCTTGAAATGGGTAGTTGTTCAGTGCCTTACAAGTATATTTGTCCTTAATACATTTGCATTACTATTTTTGGAAATGAATGCATAATAAGTAGAAGATTTGCTGTAAGTATTCTTCTGTGCTACACTACTTAAAATTTATTATAATACTTCATATTATCCTGTGTCTCACATTTAACCTTATATATGTTAAACCTCAAAATACCTTGTAGAAAAACAATACAGACATTTAGAATGTAGCAAGTATACTAAGGTAATATATTGCTTGAATTGGGGTAATGGGGGGTGGGAATAGCAATCTATGTTATTTATATATTTATTTATCAGATTAATCAGGTTTAATCATGTATAACTAATGAATTAGAAGTGAAGGAGAACCCATATATACCCACAACCCTTTCTCCTTCTCTTTCACCCATCACAGCCAATACTTATTGTCAGATATGACAAGGAGATTATGGTGCTTCATTTCCTCCTAGTTCAATTTGTTTTTTCCTTTTCAAATTACATCTTTGTTACTTTTTTTTTAAGATTTTTTTTTGATGTGGATCATTTTTAAAGTCTTTATTGAATTTGTTACAATATTGCTTCTGTTTTGGTTTTTTGGCCGTGAGGCATGTGGGATCCCAGCTCCCTGACCAGGGATCGAACCCACACCCCCTCTGTTGGAAGGCAAAGTCTTAACCACTGGACCACCAGGGAAGTCCCTTTGTTACAGTTTTTAATTAATACTTTTCAGGAACACTTTTCACATTGATAAAGTCCTACTTTACCTTTAAAAATCATAATAAAATATCACAATTGTGCAAGACTTAGATGTTCATTAAGGTTATGGCATAGTATGTAGTAATATATAAATGCATTAGTTGACACAGAAACATACTCTTCAGATTTCTTCATTCCTGAGAATAAGGTCACCACAAACTATAAGAATTAAATAAAAAGAAAACCATCAATAATTGATAATTGGCTAAGTGTTTAGATTGTTTAAATATTTGACAAAGACATATATACCTTCGGTTCAGTTCCTGAGAAAGTATATTATGTGCAGGTTTTTTTCAAAAATGGAGAGAAAATGGAGGGGAGGAAAGGAGAAGAGAAGAGAGTGAATTAGTTAGTTCCTCACTTCAAAGGGATAATATTTTCAGTTTGGGTATAATTAGAGACTAAAAAAACATTATATTGTGGGCTCTGTTTTTCTAAAAGGGTAATAATCAAGGAAGTAATCAGAGTGTGGTAAAAATGGGGAGAAGATGTTGGGAATAGACCATAGAAATAATTTATATAACATGTCATGGGTGAAGAAGGCAAGTTGGAAGACATTTTAAGTAGAGTAAGTAGATTGAACAAGTACGCCTAAAATGGTATAACGAAAGCTTTGACTAGACTGTATTGGAAAAGTCATGCTGTGAGATTATACCATCCACATAATTTGGGAAGGCCGCTAATGGAGTAGAAGCTAGAGTTTATGAAACAATTTAAGTTAAATGAAACAATATGTGGAGCACACAAATATTTTGAAAACAGTAACAAAATGATAAATCATGTATTGGGAAAATTACAATTTTTTAATGTGGTAAAAGGATTGCAAAAGTAAAATAAGTATGTGTATGACAGAAATTAAATGTTTAGTTTGAACTATTTGAATTAGAGTGGTAAAATACAGAGTATCTAAACTAAGTGGCCAAATAGGATTGTGGCATTGCCAATTGGTGACCATTTTTTATAAGGTTAAATAAGTATCATTCCAAGTCAATTTGCTTTTTGAACTTTGTCTGAATTCTGAATATGCAATTTTACAGGCTTATTCTGTAGCACTTTTTATTTTTATTTTTGAAGGGTATCTATCTGAAAGGCCTTAGTGTACTTCATGGGTGGCTTTCTCTAAAAAATTTTTTTCTTTTTGCAAAAAATTTATGTATGAGAACATGAAGATAAAGACATTTATTTTAAAACATTTCTAATTAACAAATTTGAAAATATGTCAAAATTATCATGCTTTTAACTAATTTCCCACATGTATCTTACTTATAAATAAGATAAATAAAATAGAATGTATGTATAATATAAATGATAAGTAATATAAAATTATATATAAATAATGCATATTATATGATTTACATTGTTAAATTGACAGCCTTACATATAAAATGTACTATACTTTTTCATTTAAAATATAGGAAATTTTAATCATCTTAAAGTGGCTTTCCCCACTGTTATGATTATTAATTTTTTTAATATAAAAACATATGAAATAGTTTATGTTTGAGATATTTTGAGTATAGACTTTTTCATTAAAGCATGTTTTTAAAACATTTCTAAAATCAATGTATTTATAATACTTCAAAAATATTTATAAAGAAATTGTTTCCAAATATGCTTACCTGGTACAATCATATTTATATTACTGAAATATTCATCTTATAAATTTAACTGATTCACATATTATCCTGAGTAGATTATGCTATATTTGATAAAATGAAAACAAATAATAAGATATTTGGGTCAGGTTTTCACCCATCAGTTTTCCCATTGCTTAAATTGCAGAGTGTTATCTCTAAATAATACAACTTGATGCAAAAATACATGAAAATATTAAGTGAGTTAGTAGTATTAAACTTGGATATTAAAAAGCACTTGAATAAAACATTAATTATCATGATTTGTTGATGCTTTGCCCTTTATAACAATAGTTACAAGCACAGTCAGCATATTTAAATGAATGTTGATTTTCCCATCTGGATCTGAGCAGAGTTTCGTCCTCTCAAATGCTAATTTTTGAGAGACATAAAGATCTTTATGGTCATAATAAAGCCATTAATATAGTTCACATGATTTTTTTATACTAGATTTTCTACAAATAATATTAACTCTATTAATTTCCAGGGCCACTGAATACAAGTGATTATGGAGGAACTGCCCTGTCATGGCCATGAGTAAATCATGTTCTATGCTCCACTGGACAACACCCCTTAAAATTATACTGGAATCTATAAATATAATCTGGACAAAGGATGGAAGAATTTATGGTAAGGTAATGACAGTATGATAGTAAAACAAAAATAACTGAACTGAAATTTAAGAGATCTGTGGCCTACCTGTTCTTTTGCTAGTTGTGTATTTGTGGGGATATACCACTTTACTTTATTGGGTCTCAGTTTCCTCTTTTGTAATGCTGAGGGTTATACTAGATTTTACAGTTCTAAAAATAATTTGTGATTTTAAAATTATATTTGTATGCAAATAGATTATTGATTAGTTCAATTAATTATACATTAACTTACTGAAAGCCTCCTCATTTTAAACTGTGAAAGTTACTTTTGTGAAAATAGTAGCAAAACTAGAAAGAATCCAGTGGTTCATCCAGAATTTAACTTATACTAAAGTTCTCAATATGGAAAAGTTATCTTTGAATTGTCTCTTTACTTCATGATGTTATATGCCGCAGTTTCATTGGTTTCTGACCTAGCTAGTTATTAGTATGCTTGATCTTGTGGGTATATAATTCCTGCATGAAAGCAGACTTGATGAAAAGTTAAATAAAATCTTCTTACATGAAACCAGTTAGTGGAATGTTGCCATTATGTTCATTTATCATATTTTGGTTGGGATATATTGTCTTTGTAGAAAGATTTTACTTCAAAATATTATGTGCAGAGAGTAGAGATTATGCACAAATGACCAAAATATCTTATATTTTCTTTTGGAATGTAATAAATAGTATTTATTTTATTCAAAATTTCATTGAAAGTGTACAATAAACACACCTCTTGGGAGTAGTCAAAATGGCTGAGGAGGAGGAGGATGTGGAGTTCATTTCTCTCCACAAGTGCATCAAGAATACATCTACAAATGGAACAATTCTCACAGACAACCAACTGAACACTAGCAGAGGACCTCAGACACCTAAAAAGACAAAAAAAGATCCCTGTGTAAGTAGATAGGATGAAAGAAAGAAGAAGGGAAAAGGAAGAAGAGAGGAAGTGAGACAGGACCTGCACCCCTGGTTGCGGAGTTGAAGGAGTAGTTCCCACAACCGAGGAAGACCCTAACCAGTGGGGAGATCATTTGGGACAGAAGTGGAGTTTTGGGGGCTATGGGAGGACGTGTGTCCACTGGTACAGACAGGGGCTGGGTGCTGGAATATGGGGTTTGGAGAGAAAACCTGGGGAAAAGACTGCTGTTGGCTGCAATGACACAGCCTGAGGGGACAGGAGTGAGGAAATCCGCAACGAGGAATGCTTGTGGAGGAAACACAGACCATCACAGAAATGAAGAACCATTGTTGAGTGACACAGAAGGGGCGGGACCACCATTGCAGCCTCTCTCCACACGTGCTGGTCCCTGCTTCCCAGACACTAGGAAGGGCTCCCACTGGGGCGAGCTCCCTTGGACATGCAGCCACCAGCACCCCATATGACCCATTCCCACCAGGGCTTCCACAACCCCAGTGGCTGCTGCCTTCTCCTCCATGCCCCATCCCAGCCACAGTGGGTGCTGCTGCGACCTTGGCCATTGCCACCTCCATGTCCCATCCTCACCAGGGAGGACACCTGTGCTACAGGGCCGCCTTGGGAGCAGAACCCTGTGAGTTACCCACAGGTCAAGGTGGGGCTGAAAGCATAGATGAGCCCCAGGGACCATGCAACTAAGGAAGAAAAGCTGAAATCTCTCCTCACAGCTGCACAAACTGTGAATTGACACCCCTACAAGTGGCTTTGTAAACTCAGCACCTACAGAATATCTGAATGGACAACAAGTGCTCCCGCAGCCAAGAAGGTTCTAGCTTTACCAACTGTACACTTTGTGGGCATTTACACACAGGGGATGGAACAGGCCAGAGGATTAGCTGCCCCCACAACACCCACAGTGGGTCTAGATCCATGATTACTGCAATCCTGGGACCTGACTTCAGTGGATCTACGCTGGTGGCCTGGTTAAAATAATGTCTGAGAGACACCAGGGTCAATTGCCAGCATACCCACAGTTAAGGTGGGGCCAAGAACAGTGCCAACAACAGTGTAATCTGAGAGCTTGCACAAAAGGTGAAATGTGACAAAACAGAGCAATCCCACAGATGAACATCTCCAGAGGAGGAATACTCAATGGCTTCCCTCCAGGTGGGAGTGTTCCAATCCCACCTACTGCACACAACAGATCAGAAACACAGGTCAGAAACAGAACTGGAGGACATTAAGACTCCACTTACACAAATGGACAAATCTTCCAGAACAAAAATTAATAAGGAAACACAAGCCTTAAAAGACACATTAGACCAGATAGACTTAATTGATATCTACAGGACATTCCATCCGAAAACAGCAGAATACATTTTCTCCTCAAGTGCACATGGAACATTCTCCAGGATAGATCACATCTCGGGCCAAAAATCAAACCTCAGTATATTTAAGAAAATTAAAATCATATCAAGCATCTTTTCTGACCACAAGGCTATGAGATTAGAAATCGATTACAGGGGGGGAAAAACTGTAAAATACACAAACACATGGAGGCTAAACATATGTTACCAAACAACCAATGGATCACTGAAGAAATCAAAGAGAAAATCAGAAAAGTACCAGATACAAATGAAAACAAAACAGAAAGATCCAAAAGCAATGGGATACAGCAAAATCAGTTCTAAGAGGGAAGTTTATGGCAATAAAATCTTACATCAGGAAACAAGAAAAATCTCAAATAAACAACCTAACCTTACACTTAAAGCAACTAGAGAAAGAAGAACAAACAAAAGCTAAAGTTAGTAGAAGTAAAGAAATCATAAAGATCAGAGAAGAAATATATAAAATAGAGATGAAGAAAACAATAGAAAAGATCAATGAAGCTAAAAGCTGGTTCTTTTAAAAGATAAACAAAATTGATAAACTGTTAGCCAGACAAATAAAGAAAAAAAGGGAGAGGACTCAAATCAATAAAATTAGAAATGAAAAAGGAAAAGTTACAACAACTGACACAACAGAAATACAAAGTATCATAAAAGACTACTATAAGCAACTATATGCCAATAAAATAGACAACCTAGAAGAAATGGGCAAATTCTTAGAAAGGTACAACCTTCTATAATGGAAGCAGGAAGAAATAGAAAATATGAACAGACCAATCACAAATGCTGAAACTGAAACTATGATTAAAAATCTTCCAACAAACAAAGGTCTAGGACCAGATGGCTTCACAGGCGAATTTTATTAAACATTTAGAGAAGATATAACACAATTGCTTCTCAAAATATTCCAAAAAATTGCCAAGGAAGGAACACAACCAAGTTCATCCTATGAGGCCACCATCACCCTGATACCAAAAGCAGACAAAGATATCACAAAAAAAAGAAAAATACAGGCCAATAGCACTAATGAACATAGATGAAAAAATCCTCAACAAAATACTAACAAACAGAATCCAACAACTGATTAAAAAGAGCATACACCATTATCAAGTGGGATTTATCCCAGGGATGCAAGGATTCTTCAATATACCTAAAGGAATTAATGTGATAAACCACATTAACAAACTGAAGTATAAAATCCAGATGATCATCTCAATAGATGCAGAAAAAGCTTTAGACAGAATTCAACACCAATTTATGAAAAAAACTCTCCAGGAAGTGGGCTTAGAGGGAACCTACTTCAACATAATAAAGGCTGTATATGACAAACCACAGCAAACGTCATTCTCAATGGTGAAAATCTGAAAGCATTTCTTCAAAGATCAGGAACAAGACAAGGATGTCCACTCTTTCCACTTTTATTCAACATAGTTTTGGAAGTCCTAGCCACGGCAATCAGAGAAGAAAAAGAAATAAAAGGAATCCAAATTGGAAGAGAAGAAGTAAAACCATCACTGTTTGCAGATGACATGATACTATACATAGAAAATCCTAAAGATATTACTAGAAAACTACTAGATCTAATTAATGAATTTAGTAAAGTCACAGGATACAAAATTAATACACAGAAATCTCTTGCATTCCTATACACTAACAATGGTACTGGCATGGTACTGGCACAAAAACAGAAATCTAGAACAATGATACAGGATAGAAACCTCAGAGATAAACCCATGCACCTATGATCACGTAATCTAAGACAAAGGAAGAAAGAATATACAATCGAGAAAAGACAGTCTCTTCAATAAGTGGTTCTGGGAAAACTGGACAGCTACACATAAAAGAATGAAATTAGAACACTCCCTAACACCACACACAAAAATAAACACAAAATGGATTAAAGACCATTAAGGCTGGATACTACAAAACTCTTAGAGGAAAACATAGGCAGAGCACTCTTCGACATAAATCACAGTAAGATCTTTTTTGACCCACATCTTAGAGTAAAGAAAATAGAAACAAAAATAAGCAAATGGGACCTAATTAAACTTAAAAGCTTTTGCACAACAAAGAAAACCATAAATATAATGAAGAGACAACCCACAGAATGGGAGAAAATATTTGTTAAAGAAGTGACTGAGAAGGTATTAATCTCCAAAATACACAAACAGCTCATGCAGCTTAATAGCAAAAAAACAAACAATCCAATTAAAAAATGGGTGGAATATCTAAATAGACATTCTCCAAAGAGGAGATACAAATGGCCAGAAAGTACATGAAAAAATGTTCAACATCACTAACTATTAGAGAAATGCAAATCAAAACTACAATGAGTGATCACCTCTCATCAGTCAGAATGGTCATCATCAAAAAATCTACAAACAACAAATGCTGGAGAGGGTGTGGTGAATAAAGAACTCTACTACATTGTTGGTGGGAATATAAATTTGTACAGCCACTATGGAGAACAGTATGGAGATTCCTTAAAAAACTAAAAATAGAGCTACCATTTGATCCAGCAATCCCACTCTTGGGCTTATATCTGGAGAAAACCGTAATGTGAAAATATTCATGCACCACAATGTTTACTGCAGCACTATTTATAATAGCCCTGACATGAAAGCAACCTAAAACTCCACTGATGATTGAATGGATAAAGAAGATGTGATATGTATATACAATGGGACACTATTCAGCCATAAAAAAATGAAATAATGCCATTTTCAGTGACATGGATGGACCTAGAGTTTGTCATTCTGAGTGAAGTAAGTCAGACAGAGAAAAAACAAGTATCATATGATATTGCTTATATGTGGAATCTAAAAAAAGGTACAAATGAACTTATTTACAAAACAGAAATAGAGTCACAGATGTAGAAAACAACCTTATGGCTACTAAGGGGGAAAGTGGGGGGAGGATATATTGGGATATTGGGATTGACATATATGCACTACTATACATAAAATAGATAACTATTAAGGACCTACTGTATAGCACAGGGAACTCTACTCAGTTCTCTATAATGACCTTTATGGAAAAAGAGTCTATAAAAGAGTGGATATATGTATATGTATAACTGATTCATTTTGCTGTACAGCAGAAAGTAACACAACATTATAAGTCAACTCTACTCCAATAAAAATTAATTTTAAAACAAAACAAAAAACAAAAATACACACCTCTTTAAATCTATTTATGATCTCTTGTTTTGTACATATACATATATAAAATGGCATTGCTACATGTCCATAAATCTATGGATCTATTGACCTATATAGATCGATATGTAAATGTATGTGTAAGCTATTTACTAAGTATGATTTTATTTTAGATTTCTCTTAATTAATGATACTTTGTTCCTTATTTTCCTTGCATCCCAATATTTTTCTGTATTACCTAATATTTGTGAGATTTTTCTCACATCAAGCTTCAAAATACATGCTGAATTCTATATTCTGTAAGAAATATTTATATGATTTTTGAGTTAAAAAATTCTTAAAGCTCCTGAGTTAAATGTACCTAGATTTTAGTTTGATTATTACCACTTCTCAACTAAGTGACCAAAAGCAAATCTAGGAACTGCTAAATCTCAAGCATCTCTCCAATAACTTGGAGATTAGAAAAGTATAAAATATCCATGATTTTTGTGATGACAACATAATTAATTCATAGTAAGTAATCAATAAATGTTATGAACATGCTGAGAGACTATATGCAAACAGTCTCTCATGGCCATAACATATATAAAAATAGAATTCTGACTCACAACCTACAGCAACCTGCCCAGGTGACCAACTGCCTTATCTACAATTACCAGCCTAGGAAGCCAGCTTGCTATAAATCAGACTTGTAGGAAGCCCGATTGCTATCTCTAGTAATAATGTAGGAAGCTAAGCAATAACTTCTGTAACAACTGGCCCTAAATGCTAGGAGTTGATTAGTAACTGATAGTTTTCTTAATTTTTGTCTGCTCTTCCAACTTAGGACCTACCAGAGAAAGCCAAATATGCACCCCTAACCAACCACATAAATGCCTTGCTTCTAGTCAGCCTGCCACCAGCTTCCCCATGTCAGCAGCCTCCAGTCAGGACATACCAGAAGCCTTCCTCTTGTTCCACTAGAAAGCCTTCCCACTCCCTTGCTTGCCTTTGAGTTTTTGCCAAAATTCAAGTGAAGGTAGCTGACCCCCTTGCTATAGCAAGTTGTAAATAAATTGCCTTTTCTCTTCTCATTTGGTTTGTCTTCATTTTTGCTTTGCATAAGAGATAACATTAAAAGCGTTGATGTCATTGTTCATTACATGACATATGACAATATACACATTGAATATATTGTTAGACAGCATTATCACATATGCATAATCTGATAATTTTAAACATACTTGTTCAAAACATAAGTAGCTTATATAATTAACCGAATCAAAGCGTGGTAGGACTTACCTAATATGTAAAAACCCATTACTCCAACTTATCACCTAGGTTGTACTGCAAATTTTAAATAACATTATACTCAGAAGCTCCAATTGGTGCTCTGATCAATATAATAAACAGTTGCTTTGATTGGTTTATAGTCTCGTTATAAGCTAATGCCATGGGAATGTCTGCATGATTTTCATGTAGCTGCCCCTTATTCATTCATTCACTTGGTAATACTTTTGAGTAGCTATTGAGTATGTGCTAGACACTTTGGTAGGTACTTGGAGTTAACAATAAACAATACAAATAAAATGTAATGCTATCATACAACTTATCCAAAGGAGGATACAGATACTGAACAATAATAATAAAATACAATTTAAAAGCGAATTACATAATATGCATGTTAAGATGGCCTATGTTCTATAGATAAGAAAATACCTCTGGTGAGGGGAATAGGTTGTACGTGGGAAAGGAGCTAACACTTAACCTAGAGTAATCAGGCTAGGTCTCACATAGAAGGTGATGCTTCAGCAACTTCTGGAAGGAGTGAGAGAGTCAGCAGATATGATGGGAAAGTGTTTCAGGAAGAGGAAATAGTGACTGCGAAGGTCCTGAGACGGATGTTTGCCTGGAGTGTACAAAAGAGAAAAGTGGAGGCCAGTGTGGCTGGATTAGGATGAGTTGTAGTAGAAGTTGTAATCAGGAAAGTAAGCAGGCAGGAGCAGAATGGGGTAGGGAAGGTAAAACCTGTAGGGTTTACAAGGCATTGTAAGATCTGTGGCTTTTGTTCTGAAAGAGCGAAGCCATTATAGGATTTTGAGTGCCTGTGTAGTACAATAAGATTTACATTTTAAAATGGTAATTTAGACATATGAAGAACATGTGAAAAATAGTTTTTAGGAGCCAAATTTAGAAACAAAGATTCAAGACAGAAAGCTATTGTGCTAATCCAGGCTGGAAATGGAGGTGCCAAGCACCAGGGTGGTAGCAGTGAATTTGACAAAAATAATAATATTCTTGCAATAGCAATGATATTTGCTGATAGATTAGATATGCAATAAGAAAATAAGGAATCAAGGATAATGCCAAGAAATTTTCCCTGACAAGCTGGAAAGAACATGAGAGAGAAAATGTTACTATCTGTCTGTCTGAGGAGGAAAAAATCAGAAATTCTTGTTCTTATATTCTCAGTGAGTTTCTGGTCAATCTTTCTCCCACCCTTATCCTTGAATTCTATTATTAATATACTATCTGCTTAAGTAAGCTTAAGATTTCTTTAAACATAAAATAAGTGTTGCTTTGGAAAAAAGTATAAGCTTTGGCTAAATATAATTTGAATTTGCACTATAATTCCAAATTGCTCCTTCTTACACTAAAAAAAAAAAAAAATTGAAACCAAAAGAAGACTAGGTTCTTTTGTCCTTTTTGACCTGGAAGCACCAGTCTATATAATCCACAGCAGCAAAGCAATCAGTTGGGGCAAGCAGGTGTGATTTGCAAGGGACTGAATTTTACCTCCAACATGTCTGAATTCTGCCGGGTGCAGTGCTCATGCAGACCTCAGAATCAGAAGGTGAGGAATATTCTCAGGTAAGAGAAGAGTACGGGATGACAGAACTGACTGCGATGGCTGCTAACTAATAGAAGAGTGCCTCTGTCAAGCATCTCTGAAAGGTCAAATAAAAACTTTCGTATAATGTACTATGAAAATGTATTCTCAGGAAGATGTGGAGTTTTCAACTTAAACTTCATATCTTATATTTCAACTTATCCTTCTAAATCTGCTACTCCTTGGTTTTTCCCACCCATTCAGTTTGCCTAAAGTCATAATCTTTTCTTTTGTTTTCCTCCCTGATGTTCACACTGCATATATAATCATTATCTAATGTTAATACTACTAATAAATAGTAATGATATTAATTACTTATTGAGTTCTGTGTGTCAAGAATGGGGTTAATAGCTTTATATTCATAATCTCACTTAATTACCTCAACAACATTATGAGGTAATTACCATTATTATCATGAAGACACTAAAGCTTCTCAAATAATTAATTTGCCCAAGAAGATAGAATTTTAAAAAATAGAAAATGCAGGATATCTGACTTCATCAAATTATTCAGCCTTCCTATATTGTGTCAATATGACCACCTAAATTTTTATTTACTTCATCTACTTATCTCCATCACCATTACCACAATCTTAATTCAAGCCCACATTCATATATTTCTTTATTCAGTTAATACAGTCTGATCAATTGTGTCTTATCAATTGTGTCTCTCCCCTGCTCTTGCTCCCATACCCATTTTCCACATGGCAACCATAGATATTTCTCAAAACAGAAACAAAAATCATGTTTATCCTCCTGCATTAAACTCACTCATGCTATCATATTATCCTTAGTCTTTTTTTAAAATAGGTAAATTTTATTATATTTTATAAGATAATAAATTATATCAGAAAAATATAGGGCAGGGTGCTGGATTTAGTATTTCCACAGTGATCTTAGGAGTGGTTGCAAAATAAATGAACTGTCATGATTGGCTTTATTGAAAAGATGGTATTTGAGCAGAGATTTAAAAGAGGTGAGAAAGTGAGCCATGTGGCTCTTCAGAAGAGCTTTTCCACCCTTCCTGGGGAAGCATGGCTGACATCTCCAAGGAACAGCAAAGAGGGCAGTGTGACTATAGAAAGGAGAGTTTGGGGAAAGTAGTAGGAGAGGCCAGAGAATGCCGTGGATATAATAGGTAGTCAGATTGTGTAGGGCTTTATAAACCATAGTAAGGACATTGACTTTGAATATTATTTAAAAATAGAGGTCAACATTGGAAGTATGGAAGACATTTAGGAGATTTTTTCAGTTATCTAAGTGAGAGATGATAATGCCTTGAGCCAAAGTGGAAACAGTGGAGATGATAATAATTGATTAAATAAAGATTATATTGAAGTTTAGAGCCATCAAGATTCCCTAAAGTACTGGATGTGAGGTATGAGAGAAAAGAGGAGTCAATAATGCCTTTGAAATTTTGGGCCCAGTGACTAAAAAAATGTAATTTCCATTAAGTAGCTGCATAGAATATGTCTGAGGGTGGGGAAATAAGGAGTTCAGTAACAGACATGTTAAATTTGAGATGTCTGATAGACATCCAAGTGGAGGTTTCAAATGAGCACTTCAATATATAAGTGTGGAGTTCACAGGAGAGGTCCAAGCTAGGGATTTAAAATTGGGAGTTGCGGCATATAGATGATATCAAGTCATAGATTAGATGGGTGTGTATAAACAGAGAAGAAAAGTCCAAAGTCTGAGCTCTGGGGTACCCAAATGTATAAGGACCTATTTAGACAGGCACATGTTCAGTCCTTTCCTTATGTCTGTATACCAGCTTTGCAAGTCCAGTTGCTTAAATTTTTAACATTCCCAGAGGTAATGAGGGATGGATACTAATTCACCTGAAAACAACAACAAAAAAAGTAGATTAAATTTAAGAAAGACCTTTTAATATTTTAAAATAAAGTCATACCTGCCAAATAATGTACTTTTGCCAATATCTGTATTTTCTACCAGTAGTCAAATACGTAAAGGAAGCAAAATTGTAATGAGAACACCCTTTTGTAAATATAGAATCAGTGAATGAGAAATTTGCTGCATGATATCCAGGGTAATTTCAGTATAACATATTAGCTTGTTGAGCACATATGTACTTGCCAATGGATTGGTTCATTTTCCTTCCCTGTAGAAAGCAAGACACCTTTGAAGAATTTTCACTTTTTTTATACATCTTTATTGGAGTATAATTGCTTTACATTATTGTGTTTGTTGTTGTATAATAAAGTGAATCAGCTGTGTGTATACATATATCCCCTTATCCCCTCCCTCTTGCATCTCCCTCCCACCCTCTCTATCCCACACCTCTAGGTGGTCACAAAGCACCGAGCTGATCTCCCTGGGCTATGCAGCTGCTTCCCACTAGTTATCTGTTTTACATTTGGTAGTATATATAAGTCCATGCCACTCTCTCATTTCATCACAGCTTACCCTTCCCCCTCCCTGTATCCTCAAGTCCATTCTCTATGTCTACATCTTTATTCCTGTTCTGCCCCTAAGTTCGTCAGAACAATTTGGGTTTTTTTTAGATTCCATATATATGTGTTAGCATATGGTTTTTGTTTTTCTCTTTCTGACTTACTTCACTCTGTATGACAGAATCTAGGTCCATCCACCTCACTGCAAATAACTCAATTTCATTTCTTTTTATGGCTGAGTAATATTCCATTGTATATATGTGCCACGTCTCCTTTATCCATTCATCTGTCAGTGGACACTTAGGTTGCTTCCATGTCCTGGCTACTGTAAATAGTGCTTCAATGAACATTGTGGTACATGACCATTTCTTACCTCCATGCTGGCTTTCATGTTAACACTTTAAATTTTAGATTAAAAAACACAATTCTTTTCAATTAATTTTTATAATTTACCATAATTTAATGGGCCCGAATCTTTGACTTGGTCCTCAAGTCACTAAGATTTGAGTCTGACTTTTACTGAAATGCCTTAAAACACCTACTTATAGATTACTATTTTGGGTAGTTCAACTGAAACTATTTTAACTTTATTCTTTGCATAGTCATTTCTTTATTAAATAAATATTCATGTACCAAACAGAACCTGTATTCTACTAGAGGAAGACAAATATTATAAAGTAATAAATAATAATTTTAAAAGGAAATTTATATAGTCCGTTTAGAACCTAAAAATGGAATAAAATTGAAAGTAAAAATGATAGAGTAAGGAGGATTGGGAGTATTTGGTGATTGTTGTTATTTTAAACAGAGTGGCGAGAATAAGCCTAATTGAGGATATGATTTGGTGGAGGTAAAAAGTTAAGATATGTGGAAATCTGGGTGGATAGCATTTTAGGCAGAGGAAATAGGAGGAGCAAAATCCCTGTGGCAAGAGCATACATCATTTATATATTCAAGAAAGAGTGATGTGGCTAATACAGTTAGGGTGGAGAGAGTGAAAGAGAGGATGGCAGGAAGGAAATAATGGCAAAGATGGGAAAACCTTGTAGAGCATTTTAAGACCTGAACTTTTATTCTGAATGAAATGGGGAGCCACTGCAGAATTTGTAGAAAAGAAATTACTTGATCTGGCTTACATTTCTTTAGTATCACACTGGCTACTGTGTTGATCATAACATATGGGGCAGGTGCAAAAGCAGATCTTTGAGGAAGTCTTTGTTACAATGCAGAGAAGAGACAATGACTTGATCTGAAAAGAAAGTTGTAGAGGTGGTGAGAGATGTTAGAGTCTGTATATATTTTAAGGCAGACCCCGTAGTAATTAATGACAGATTGGATATGGAGCAAGAGATAAAGAGAGTAGTTGAAGATTACTCCAATATTTTTGTCCTGTGCAACTGGAAGAATGGAGTTGTCATCAACTGACATGGGAAAATATTAGATGAATTAATTTCTCAGAGGATGTTGGGAGTTCCATTATAGGCATGCTAAGGTAGAGCTATGTATCAGACCTTTGAGCATGCATGTGGAATGAGTAGTTGAACATATGATTCAGGAGATCAGAAAGAGTTTTTCACTGTCTTTGCAGATTGGTGATGTTTATTGGCATGAGACCAGAAGAAATCACCAAGAAAGTGAATGTAAGTAGAAGAGGTCTAAAGACTAAGCACTGAAACATTTCCAAATTAAAACATTGGGGGTGGGAGAGAAAAGAAATGAAACTGAGAGATAGAGGCTAAGATAGATGAAAACTGAATTGACCACTAACTTTGAAATGTAGGTTGTTATTGATAACTTTGACAAGTAGAGCAATTTTTATGAACTGATTTCTCTTTAAGTAGAATTAATTTCAAGCATGTGGGTTTATTTCCATTTTCCCTCTGTGTCTAACACATAATTAGTAATGGTTTTCTCACTAAACCTCAAGAATATGATAATTTTTTATGGAATTTCTATGCTGTTGAATATCAACTGGGCACATGGCCACCAAGAATACATACTTCTAAGCCTCTCTTTCAGCTATATGAGACCTTGTAGCCAAAGGGATTTATTATTTGGAAATAAGTGGAAGTGTTTTGTGTAATGCTTATCCTTATCCTTCTATACCTATTGTCGCTTTCCTGGTGGTTGAAATATGTTGTGATGGTAAGAGCAGCCATCCTGGACCATGATTCTAAGGTTATTCACAGAGAAAGAATGAGAAGGAAAGAGGAGTAAGAAGGATTACCTGACACCATTAATATCAAAACAGCCCTGCCACCTACCCATATTTTTGCATGAGAAATAAATCATTGTTTTTAATTCTAATTATTATTGTCTTCACTCACAACTTAATAAATATAGGAACCAAAACAAAAACCTTTTCCTTTATACTAAATTTTCCTGTATAAAGTTAAGAAAAGAAAAAAAAGCACAAATAAATTATAGAAAGAAAACTCACATTAGGTATCAGTGAAAAGGAGCATATATTTTTTTTAATTATAGTCAGAGCAGTGGCTGGAGGAAATCGAAAAAAAAATGGAGAAGAAGCAGAGAATTTTGATTAAAGCACAAACATTTTATTTCAAGTGAAATTAAAATGTTGCCCTTAAAAGCATGCTTAGTGAAGTTGCTGTAAATATGTGTAATATGATTTTCTAACCTCAAATATGGTCCTAAATTGAATTAATTAACCTAGTGTTTCTCAAACCATGTTCTCAAAATAATCCTCAAAAAGAAAGTGAGAAGTCTTGCATATTTTAATTTCCTTTTGAGGACAATATTTACATTGAGGGAGTTAGACTAATAACGCATTAAGAACAGTAAAAATACTATTTGATTTTGTTCAACCAAAATTTCTCAAAGACTGCCCCCATGATGGCCATTTTCACATTGTTATTAATATCTAACACATGCTTTGGAAACAATTTGGCAAACTAAAGTTTTAGATAAAACTATGCTAATAGGAAAACTTTGTGTTATATAAAAGAAATCTGAGTATTGATTTTATTGATGCAGTAGCTAAAATATCTTTGCAAAAATTACAATAGTAAATAAGCTTTCATTTTCTGAATCCAGCTTAACTCTTCTTTCTAATCACCCCCTGGGTTTCTACTATCTTTCCTCTTGGTTAAAAATATAATAATAATAAACAAAACATGTGCTTCCTTGCCTGGAAGAGTCCTGACAACCTGTGTGAAAAAGTAATTTATTCCTAAGCGGCAAATCTATTTAATACCCTCCAAAATGGAACCACCAATCAAGCATTAAAATTATATTTCAACCATGATCAAACAAACGTAGCATAATCAATTAGGTGTTAAAGCATCTAAACACAATTATCCAAATGCGTAACTGAATCCAGAAAGTATCTTCAAACTTAAAGCAAAGAAAGTAACACTTTCATGCTTATACATATATTTATAGAACACCCATGGATACAGGTGTAATTACAGCACTTTTAAAGACAGATATTTAATCTTAAAATCTTTACATTTATCATTTAGCTATATGTTAACTAAGCTTACAGTTAGATAACTTTAATGATTCTAAGAGCCACAAATATCTCCTAGATACATAAAAATGCTATAGAATTTTCTCTCAAGTCTGTATTTTTACTTCAAAATTATGTTTAATAAAATATTTATATTAGCAATTAGTTATAAAAGTTCATTATACTGATTTTTATTATTTTATACATGAAGCATACTGATTTATAATAGGAAACAAATCATTTGATTACCAATACAAAAGCTCAAGTAAACTGCTTATTTATTACAATTAAACTTCCAAAATATTTGTTTATTGAGGCTTAGGTATTAGTCAATAATTTTTCTAGGCACTAGGAATAACAGGATGACTAAGATACTGTTTCTACCATGTTATATGCCCCTTTAACAATGAATTCCTACTTTAGCTCAAAACAGGTCATTCACTGGTTATTGTATTAAATGAGTTAATAGTATCTTCCCTTTTGTTATGAAAGCAAGTATCTGTGTCTATCACAGTTCATGAGACATAGAAAGCATTTAAAAATATTGAAGTGAATGCTATCAAACTTAGCTTTGTTGGAAAGATTTACTATTTGCTGTAAAATATTCTTCCAAATTAGTTTTTGAAATACCACATATTTAAAATTACATAAATCTGCATATGCTATGTTAGAAAGCTTATGTATTAATGGAAAATACCTGATTTATTCATAACTGATAATAAATAGATCTTTAAAATATGTCATAACACAGTTATAAAAGAAAATAATCATATAACTACATATCCAAGTTATGAGATGACAAAATTATTTTTAGATAAGAACATTAGTAAATGTATAATATTCCATTTTATTAAGCTACATAAATATACTTCAGAGTTCTAGGGAAAAATAAAATGGCTCTAGATTAGCTGTTAGAATCAGATGATATCAGAGGAAGAAAATAGTAACATGCTTAACTAGGCTTACCCTGAGAAGTCCAAATCCTGTACAAGATAGTGTAATCAAGTAATGTTTTGAATTATCATACTGGCACTAATAGGTTTAGATAACTGATAAAATGCTATACATGGAGTAGTGGCAAGGAGCTGAGAACACAAATACAATAAAAATAAAATCAAAGGAGTCTCGAATATGGTGAAGGATGAGCATATATGTTGCAACATGTGAAAATTTTCAATAAATGTGGGTACAAAATTCCTCCTGGCAAAATGGAATATCAATAAATTTTCCCCAAAAAAGTCCAGGAAACAAGGACATTTAGGCTAAATCTTGAAAATTGATTAGGAAAATAGGAGTCAGAGAAGTAGGAAAATGCCTTCTAAGTATAAGAAAAGAATTTTTCAGGGGCCTTCCCTGTGGTCCCGTGGTTAAGGCTTCACACCCCCACTGCAGGGGGCACGAGTTTGATCACTGATTGGGGATCTCACATGCTGTGCAGCGTGGCCAAAAAAAAAAAAAAAGGAAAAGAAAAAGAATTTTTCAAAAGAATTGAGTAGTGATATCATGTGGAACCTCTAAAAACAAGGAAGGGTTTTGTTTAACTGGTATGTAGCCAGGGTAGTGATGAACAATGAGAGGAGGTTCAAACAGAAAGCTGAAGAAATATCTTTACTAAAGTAGCAGGTAATAGGGAAGATCTTGGATATCATATATTAGCCATGGAGAAAGTATTAATTATTTTAAATACTGCAGTAAACTTAAGAGAGTTGTTACAGGGAAATATTTGGTTGATGGCCTGGGAAGCAAAGAAAGGTGGAGGAAGGTGTATCAGTAAGGATTATATGAGGTTGAAAAAGAAAGAAACAGAGCTTGATCTAGAAATAGCATCTATTAAACTCATTGCTAAATTTTTTTCTGGTTCCTAAGTAAGTGACAGATAAAAGTTGGTTACAAATTGTGTATAGACATACCTCATTTTATTGCACTTCACTTTATTGTACCTCACAGACATTGTATTTTTTTACAAATTGAAGGTTTTTGGCAACCTTGCATTGTCATATGATGGTTAACATATTTTTTAATCACTAAGTAATTTTTCAATTAAGGCATATACATTTTTTCATACATAATGCTATTGTATACTTAATAAGCTACAGTATAGTGTAAACATAACTTTTATATGCACTGGGGAGCCAGAAGAGTTTGTGTGATTTGCTTTATGAGAATATTCTCTTTAGTGCAGTGGTATTCCTGTGAAGGGATAAAGCTGATGGAAAGGTCTCTAAACCCAAAAGGCTGCATTGACTGGGATGACCTTGACTGAGATATTCAGTGCAGAACAGAAGGTGATAGGTTGAAGGGAAAAATAAATTCAGTTATTGATTTTATTTTAAAATTTAATATATCTTTTACATAATCAAAAAATATATAAGCCTCTTGGAATTATAGTTTTCAAACTCAGGAAAGGTATCTGATTTGAAGATGTATATATTTAAGTACTGGCATTTATCTTATTTGGAATCACCCTCTCCAGTCAATACATAATTAAATATTGTGAGATGCACCTTCTAATTTGGATGTGGGAAATTACTCCTCGCAAAGTAAGTTTTCCAGAGATAGCCATGACTAGTGAGAGTTATCCCTTGACTTTACATTTACTTTGAAAAGCAGGAGATAATCTCAGCCTTTGGTAAAATTTATCACTTAATATTGATAAAACTCTCAGAAACCTAGGTATAGAAGGGACCATGCTCCACCTTATAAAAGGTATCCACAAGACAGCTACAGGTAATATTATGCTTAATGGTGAAAAAAGATGTTTTCCACTTTGATCAGGAACAAAGCAAAAAAGCCCTTGACTACAGTACTATAGAACATCACACTTGAGGTCCCAGGCCTCGTCACCTGTGGGATTCAAGCCACGGTCTCTCCCAGGCTTGCTTCGGCCAGCATCTCTATTTTCCTTTGTGTCTCTTCTCACACTTGGACCCCTGGCCTTTAGTCATCCCCACCTGCAGTATTTACAGTGCCCGGCAGGAGTCAGGCTTCAGTGTCTTTTCACAGATGTTCCATCTGCCATTAATGCACCTCCTACTCCAACTCTGCATAGCCTCATCTTTCTAGATTCTACTTCAGGGTTATCATGAAGCCGTCACTTAGATATAACTTTTTGCCTCCATAGGCACCTCTGTGCATAAAAGTTATGTTTATTTATCTCATGTGATTGAAAATTTGAGTTTATCCATCTTCCTCCTGAATGAAGGCTTTAAGGGCAGGAGTCATTTCTACTCCTTAGCACAGAGCAGATGCTCTTTTTCTTTTTATTTAGGTGCTTTTTAATGATGATAAAATGTATGGTTTAAATCACTCATTTTATAATAATTTTGCTTTAGGTTGTGACAGAAATGAAGTTTACAGAAGTCGTGTTCCTGCGATAAGAAATAAAGATGTGACCTTCCAGTTGTGTAGAGCTCATAAATGCTGTGTAAGTGCATCGGGTGCGCTAAGGAACCTGGAGCTAAGTGGGCTAGCTCTGAGAGAGAGAGACTTAACTATGTTCACAAAGGTAAGCCTTCATTGTTTCCTGCCAACATTTGATAGTTGCTTTTGGGGCAAACTAAACCAATAAAATTTTAAACTGTTCCTCCCCAGTAAAGAGACTGAATATTTGGTCACTTTGGTGCACCTGTGTCTTGCGAATTGTCCAGCTGGAGATGGAGGTTTAGAAAGTGAGTTTCAGTCTTGTTTAAGTCTCGTCCCATTGGACTGGTCTCGTGATTTCCTACACACCATGTCTGTCTACCTTTTCCTGTCTAGCTTTCCTTGGTGTTGTTCATGCGTAGATTGTCTCCTGTACCTGCTCAAACCTTGGTCCATTCTCATTTGTACCATGGAAGTTTGTCATGCTGGATACTGTCAGAATTAATCTTACTTAAGTTTGTGTTAAGCCACAAACCACGCGTTTTCTATATTTTCTGTTTTGTTTATATTTTTGTGGTTTCTGTGTTTATATTTTTATGGTTTCTCTTCAAGAAATAGTATGGGAAGGGAAATAGCAAGACGTAAAGAGCAAAAAAGTCATCATTCTCTTTAAATTGTTAGAACGTCTATCTGCAGTCATAATTATAATGCACTGTGGTATGTGTTCAAATAGGAAATATATGTAACGTCCCGTAGGAGCAGCAAATTCAGTGGTGGTGAGGGTGTGTCATGGAAGTAATCACAAAGCAGATGACTCTTCATTGGGGTCCTGAAACGTTAGCGTGCGTGCCCTATGTCCAGTAGTGGTCTGGAGGGGTCAGGAAGCCTGCCTTTCAGTTTGAGGGAACAGAGGGTTTGAGGTTCTCTCTCTTCTATTGCTCTAGTATACTGCATAGTAGCTAACAAAATACTGGGTTTATAGTTGACATTTACATCGCTGATTGATCATCAAGATTGACATGTATTATTGGAACTGAAAATCGGAAGAGTCTTATGCTTTTTAGGTTCTTCTTCTTTTTCCTTTGTCTCAAAAGTATGTCGTACTTTACTGAGTGGTTGGCAATAAAGTTTGCAGTATTCAGTGTATTCAGTTTTAGTACCTAAATAGAATTAAAGTGTTGCTGTAAACTGGATTAAGACTTTGTTACTGACAAGTTTGGGAACACATCAGTTCATCAATTACCTTTTTGGGAAGATTGTTGTTAATGATTTTTAAAATGTGGCTGTAAACCTCCAATTGACTCAAGAAAAGCAAATAAGTCAAGATTGACAAATGTATAGTCTCTTCATCTTATTGTGTGTGTGTGTTTTTTTTTTTTTTCCTTGTAGTTTTTTGTCAAGGTATAAAGAACTCTATCACTCTTAAGACAGTAAACTTCACGGGCTGTAATCTGACATGGCAGGGAGCAGATTACGTGGCCAAGATCTTAAAGGTGATTTTATGTTTAAACTTTCATGGAAACATATGTGATTGAAGCACATTAATACATTGACACAGATGGCAGTTAATTTTTGTCTTTTGATACCTGTGAGGGCATCTTTCATTTTGTTGAAAGAATATGACCAGTTTTCAGTTTGGGATTCTACCATTTAGTAAAGATAGTCCAGTTAATTTTAGAAATAAGAGATTTAATATATAATACATAATAATACTTTTATGTATTTTTAGTTACTGAAAACACTGATTGTGATGCTGTGCAGAAACTATGCCATTATAGTCTTCAAGATTTAAATGAATCAAGTGTCTATTAGCTGCTGTAGTTTATAAACTAATAAAAATTACTACATCAGCAACTTGTAAATACAATTTTTCAACTAATGCCTTAACAAGTTTACAATGGTTATAATTACTGTACTTAGGCCTAAATTATTTAGTAATTTGGCATGAAGCCTTTTTAGTAGTTTGCTGGTGCAGATCAGGGATAGGTAAACTATGGCTGGTGGGCCAGATCCAGCCTGTCGCCTGATTTTGTAAAGAAAGTTTTTTTGGAACCTAGTCTCACCCATTGTTTACATGGAAGCTCTGGCTACTTTCAGCCTACACCAGTGGGGTTGAGTAGTTGCAACAGAAACTGTATAGCCCACAAAGCTGGAAATGTTTAAATTTAGATTTTAAAAATTGAAGAATTCTTTGAGCCTCTACAGGGCAAGTCCACTGACCCCTGGGGGAGAAAACAGTCAAGAACTTGGGTGCCGAAGCCAAATGGCCTAGGTTCAAATTCCCTTTCTCCCTTTTCATAGCTAGTGATCATGGACAAATCACTTAACCTCTAGGCCTCATTTAGGTTTAAATGAACTCATTTGTATAAATAGTGCTCGGCACATACTAAGCACTGTGTAAGTGATTGCTGTTATTTCTGCTTGGAGCTTTTATAAGCTATTGTTAATAGGAAAATGACACTAATGATTTTCCTTTTAGAGTATCAAAGGCACTTTGAGTCGTTTATTTTTTCAAGAATGTAACAAGACTTTTCTCATTTAAAGTCAGTATTCCCTGGTACCAGAATTTATTTTATGAATAAAAAGAATTGAATGTCTTTAAGACAAGACTTGTGGTTAAATGTCAAACCATTATTTTCCCACGGCACATCAAACTGGCTGTGCATAGTCCAGGCCTCTGAAGTTTGTGTGCATACCCTAGGTAGCATGTGAGATCCATGTTGTGAATATAGTTTTAAAAATAATGCCTGGGAATTCCCTGACTCTCCAGCAGTTAGCACTCTGCGCTCCCAATGCGGGGGACGTCGGTTCAATCCCTGCTCAAGAAACTAGGTCCCACATGCAATAAGTAAAAGATCCGGCAGGCCGCAGCTAAAGACCCGGCACAGCCAAACAAACAAACAAACAAGTAAATAAATATTTTTTCAAAATAAATAAAATAAAATAATGCCTTAGGAGTTAGGGCAACAAAATATTAGAACCTATTTAGCTTTGTATCATGAAAAACTATCTGTGTAGTTTATAATGTACGTAAGTTAAACGTATAGAACTTTGTGTATATAATTTGTTAAAAACGAAGATGCATATTAAAAAGTTTTCTTATGGGTTGCCCAGTCAGGTGTTTGGAGACCTTTGGAGGACAGAATGATGAAATTTAGAGCCTCAGCAATGATAGAATTTAGAACCAATTCCCTGACTTAGAAGGTAAGGAAAATAATTCTTAGACTGTAATTGAGTTGTCCAACTTTACATAACTGTTCAAAAACAGGTCATCCAGTGGCTGGAATCTAATCACTGACTGACTAGAATGTGGGTCACTGGACTCGTAAAGCAGAACTGACTGTTTAATTTCTCAGCTTGATTCTCCTGGCACATATGCTTGATACGTGTGTGTGTAAATCTCTGACATAATAAGCCATACTCAGTAGGCACACCCTGTTTCCTTATTGAAGCATCTTAATTTTGTCCCAGTAAATCTTCGAAGTATCAGACTATCAGAAGGCATGAAGAAACCTGGGCTGAGAGGCTTCGTTGCAGGAGACCTGATCTTGACTGTATGCCTGGTTGGAGGCACATCCCTCTGAACTGCAACAAGCTCATTGGTGACCTGGGTTCGTGCTTTTGCAGAATCTCTTAGTGAGGATTTATGGCTTGGAGGTAAATGCTAAAATTGAAAATATTGAATTTTTGATATAATATATGCTTAGCTTTTGGCGTGATACTGTTGTGATAGGATTTTTTTCAAAGCCTCATTTTTCTGATAGCTTTTATGTTGCTTTTAAACTTTCTCTAAGAGTTGCATGTATTCTTTACAGAAAATACACAGTAACAAGAGAACAATTACCTATAAGCTTAATACCCAGACATAAGCACTGTTCATTTTGGTGTATATATTTTCAGTCCTTTTTTTAATATATAAATATATTTGTACACTTAGGGATTACTAAACTAGAATTGTAGTATACTTGCTATTTCATATTCCTGCTTTTTTCACTTAATGAGGTATCACGTAATATTCCATCATATTGATGTCCCATAGTTTAATCACTTCTTTGCAATTATATTTAGACAGTTTGCTTTTCCCTGTCACAAGCAATGTGAATACGTTGTATATACACCTCTGTGTCCATCGGGCTTACTTGTGTAGAATAAGGTACTACACGTGGAATGACTAAGTGTGACATATTTTTAACACTGTTGATACACATTGCCGAATCACCACCCAGAAAGGCTATGCCAATTTGTAGTCCACCCCAAGAGTGGATGTGAAGCCTGCCTCTCACAAACACTGGCTGGTAGCACTTTTAAAAAACTGAAAGACTACAAAAATGAGTACCTCTCCCTTTTTTAGGCAAGTGGGATTACTCCAAATTTTATACCTTTTTTCAGTTAATTTAGTATGACCGTCTTAGCAAGTCAGTAAATTTGCATCTACTGCATCATGTTTTGTGACTGTTCAGTGTTCCGTTATATGAATATGCCAGGGTACACATAGCTTATCCAATCTTGTATGAAAGGTATGTCCAGTTTTTCAGTTACAAAAAGTACTCTGATATATATCCTTACCTATATCTCTGACTATTTCTTTTGGTTAAATTCTTAGAAAGAGAGTTGTTGCATCAAAAGGGTATAGACATTTTGAAGACTTTTCTTACAGAATCGTGGCTTAATCCGATAGGAGAATAACCACATTTTGTTTTATTTTGTATTCATTTGATTTACTGGTGAGGTTTACTGGCTGTTTGTATTCATTTGGCTAGTTGGTTAATGACACCGTGTGTCCATTCTTCTGCAGTGACAGTTTGTAAGGGTTGTATCATATCCTGTCAGATCCATATGTCTGACTTGCTATTTCTGTATGTCACGGGGTGTTGAAAGACTCCAGTTACTTTAATGTGATGGTCCACTCAACACTTAAATAAATGACTCATGATAGTTTCCTTTCATGTAATAGTTTTTAATACCTGTGCCTTTGTGATGATCCCTTTTGTTTGAATGAGTAGGTTGTTCAGCCCCAGAAATACTAGAAGCCATGATCATTTTTTCTGGGTTTTGTCCGACGTTTTACCACGAGAGTTCTTGACCATCATACTTTCATGATAGGTTTTTAGTATGTATTCTCTATCCACACATTGTTTGAATTTGTTATTATTTGTATCCTAGAAAACGGTACTTTTGGGCTACCCTGGTGGCGCAGTGGTTGAGAGTCCGCCTGCCGATGCAGGGGACACGGGTTCGTGCCCCGGTCCGGGAAGATCCCACATGCCGTGGAGCTGCTGTGCCCCTGAGCCATGGCCGCTGAGCCTGAGCGTCCGGAGCCTGTTGCTCCGCAACAGGAGAGGCCACAACAGTGAGAGGCCCGCGTACCGCAAAAAAAAACAAAACAAAAACAACAACAACAACAAAAAAGGTACTTTTCTAATGTTGTACGTCCCTTATGATTTTAGCAGATAATTTACTAATTAAAGTGAGTTATACTTGTAAATTTTTCTCATCTCTACTCAGAAAGAGGTGAACCTAGATACTAAGACTGCTTCCACCAAGAGCATTGTTTCCTTCTTGTGAAACCTCTGAATTCTTGCAAGGAGTACTTTAATCATTTGTCAGTTTCACAAGTAATTATTTTAATACCTATTGTGTGCCAGATACGTGTTTAGGCACTAGGGATAAAGCAGTGAACAAGACACACAAAAGTCTTGCCCTCATGGAGCTTACATTCTAGTGAAGGAGTTCAGATAGAAATGAGTAAACGGAGAAGTAATATAATTTTAGATAGTAGGAGGTGCAAAAATATCTTAATGTAAAGAGAGTGAGTGGGGGCAGGTAGGACTCCATTGGAAAGGTTTGTTAGGGGACAGCTTCACTGGAGAAGTGGCTTTTGAACGGAGACCTGAATGAAGAGAGGAGCAAGCCATGGATGACCTGGGGTTAGCACATTCCAGAACAAGGAGCCCATGAGTATGCTGGCATATAGGTGGGTGGAGTATTTAAGGAAAAGCAAGGAGGCAATGAGTATGCAGGCAGGTAGGTGGGTGGAGTATTTAAGGAAAAGCAGGAGGCCAACATGGTCAGAGGACTGAGTGCAGAAGATGTGGTATGACATGAGGTCAAGGAGCTAGCCAGGGGTCTGATCTTGTAAAGTCTGGAAGGCCAGAGTAAAGATTTGGATTATTCTAAATGAGTAGAGGGTTTTGAACTTGTAAATGGCATGATCCAAATAGTATCTGAATAAGGTGACCTGGAATAGAGGATGGACTTGGGAGGATAAAGAAGAGAAACAGGGAGAGCAGTTAGGAGACTATCACAGTGGTCCAAAAAAGAAATGTTTATGGCTTAGCTTAGACTGGAAGTTTGGAGCAAGTGAAAAGTGGCTGAATTCAGGTTGTGTTTTGAGGGTGTAACTAACAAGGCTTGCCCATAGATTAGATGTGGGCTATGAAGGGAACAGTAACAAGGAGACAAGTTGTTGATGATTATGTGTGCAACTGGGTGGTATCACTTAGAAAAAGGGAGCTGATGGGAGGAGCAGCTTTTGAGGGAATATCAGGACTTTGGTTTGTTATCTTAGATGCCTTTAGGTATCTAAGTGTCTGGACAGTGCTCAGACTGTACTTTCTATCCAAAGGTATCCAAAGCCACTTTAGATGCAAATGTTTAAAGTTGACCTTTGCTGCTGCCAAAATAGTAGCCACTGGAGGCAGTCTGCAAGATGGCATCTTAGGTTTCTGAGGAAGAAATTAGAATACACAAAGGGAGAGATAAGTGTATAATTACATAATGTAGATTTCATATTTAAATTTATGGGAAAAGCAATAATTAGTTGGCTTTTGGTTTTAAATGGAAATAGCCACTCATTGGGAACTAATGACTCTAATTTCAATTTATTTTACTTTAGATCATTGTGTGATGAAAGCAGTTATCCAAAAAGTTCTCCAGGTGGAAGGAGTGCCAAGTCAGAGGTATATCACACATCTCAGTTCTCTTGGAAGAATTTCTCTTTAATGGCTTGTTTTTCTTTCTTTCTTAAAAGAAAATTATCAAGGTACTTTCTGCCATCTTAAAACTAAGTTTTTAGTCAAACGAAATGGCTTTTCTGTTTTTGAAAATGTTGTGTGATGCTTTAATTTAGGTTCCCAGAAATGCAGATTGAAAACCTTTTATTAACTTAAAGTATCTTAATTTCCAATGAAGATCAAACCCTCCTAAATTACCTGAAACTTAAATGGCATATTTATCATTTCTGTCTCAGTACCAGTGGATAACTTCTCCATCGTGAAGGAACCATCCAAAGCTGCTAGACAGAAAAAGAGAACTCTAATTTGGGGAAGTGATCGAAAAGGAAAAGCTACGATTAGAGTTGAACTTATACCCCTTATGTTTTCTGGTGTGCTAAAATTAAAGCAGCCAATATTAACCACATGCATATTAGGAAGCCAATGATTATTTTGAGACTTATGAGAATTTATAGAATATAGATATAATAAATGAATTTAAAGAGATGTTAATATTAACCAACATTATTGTTTGGATCTCATAAATACTTCATTATTTTGAAAATATTTCCTGGTTGATAATTACTTCTGACACTTTGCAATTGAAATTTGGGGTGCACTTTGATGATAATTTTAGTAGTGGTCCTTTTGAGGAATGATTTTTTTAAAATGAAGAGTTACATTTGCACTATAAGAAACAAAATTTCTTCTCAGTTCCACCCTTCCCATTGTTTCGTGTTTCTTTCTTAGAAATGCTTACCTAAATTTTTGAATCAGGTAATATCTTGTTTCTCTGAATGATTCAAAACACTTGAAATATGTATGATCCTCATAAAAGACTTCTACAGACAAGTTTATTTACCTAGATTGAACATTTTAGAAAACCATTTTCTAAATGTTTACTGTAATGTATGTTTAATTTTCCAAATGGTAGTTAACCCAGGATTTTACAACTAAGCCTATTATTTTGTTACAAAATGTAATTGTAATAAAAAGCTTTTAAAAGCCTTTAACAATCAGTGGTGTAAGTTTCACATTCTCCTGAATATATAAATTTCCTATAATTCACTTCTACTGATAACGTTTGTATTGTTTCTAAGAGACCTTAACTTTTTATTTTCTGGAACATATTATGGTTAGTCACAAATTGTCTTTTTTTGTTGGTGATAAGAATGAATAGCAGGAGCAGCATTTGTGAAACCAAATCTAATATGAAACTGACTCTTTCTTGTGAGTAACTTTGAATTTTGAAACAGCAGAACAATAAGGTTGAATATAAAGCAAAATAAATGTTTTATGTTTATGATCTGCCAATTTCCCAGAAAGAGTTTTGTGGTGACTTTAGTTATATACCAGATACATTAAAATCACCAATGGACAACACATCTTTTATTCAGGTGCCCTCTGAAAGTTTTAAAAATTTGTTGACTTAATATCACTGAACGGTCCGCTTTAAAATGGTTAAAATGATAAATTTTCTGTTTTGTGTAGTTTACCACAATTTTTTTTAATTGTGTTGTTTGAAGATTTGGGGGTTTCATAAAGGTATTGTATTAGCATAAGAATGAAAAATTTAAAAGACCACATCTAATCCCATTATCCTATCAAGCAATATTTACATTTTTATTTTCTCTTCCTGCTGTCTATAAACATAATTGCACGTAGCTTCAATATAATTTGCCATTCTTCTCTTTTCATACTAAATTTAAATTCTATGATTGATAGTTATAATTTTTAACATTGTATTCACAAGGTTTTAATTGAGTTGGTCAAATTTTTAAATTGGTGAAAAACTGGAAATAACCTAAAATAAACTATTGTAAACATCTTGATAAATACAGCTTTTTTTTTTTTCTACTTAAAGATGTATTTTTGTTTTTGTTTTTGTTTCATGCGGTACGCGGGCCTCTCACTGTTGTGGCCTCCTCCCGTTGTGGAGCACAGGCTCCGGATGCGCAGGCTCAGCGGCCATGGCTCACGGGCCCAGCCTCTCCGCAGCATGTAGGATCTTCCCGGACCGGGGCACGAACCCGTGACCCCTGCATCGGCAGGCGGACTCTCAGCCGCTGCGCCACCAGGGAGGCCCAATGTTTTTGATTCTCTATTAATCAACTTGCTTGGACAATAGCGTATTAAATAGAAGTTGTTAAGAGTGTTTATGAAGTCCAAAAAAAGCTTATGATCATCTGCCAATTGTTATTTCAAGAGAGTGATATTTTAATAATGAAATAGTACATACAAAGAAGTTAAGATTGGTGGCATCGCACTAATTAGATATTATTATTTAAATAGTACATACAAAGAAGTTAAGATTGGTGGCATTGCACTAATTAGATGTTATTATTTAAAATTTATAAAATTTATTATAGCAAAAGTTGACTTTTGCTATGATATTAGAAATGGAAATATATATATAAATAAAGCATGTATATTAGGAATTCTGTAAAATTAGTATCTGGTGGTATATAATAGGGCATCATGGAATGAGAAGAAAACAGTTAAACTGTTTTTTTTTATTTAGCATGATTAAACAAAGTGGAAATGTAACTGAAATATACAAACTCATTGAGCTATTTTAAGAGTAATTTTATTTCTTGGGCTTTTTTTTTTGTATTTGCCTCAGTTATTTGGAGACATAGAGGTAAGCCAAATCAGTATCTGGCTATATACCTAGGTCCAGGTGAGTATAGGGGTGAAATAATGGTGTGAATTGTGTCACATCTATATTGTAATTATGTATGCCTAAAAAAAAGATGGGAACTTTTATTAGAAATTTTTTTTATCTCCTAACAAGAAAAGTGTAATTTAAAAAAATTTTAATACAAATGTATTTGCATTCATTTCTGAAAGTAAAGGAAGGGTATACACATACAAACCACATGCATACCAACATTTTTTTTGATGGTAATTAAGTTAAAAAACACAATAAAATAGCACAAAATGAACTGAGCTCCTATATATTTTTAAGAGGCATGTAAATCTCACAGGATCGTGTGGTGATTATCAATAAGCTACACTCCATGAAATATTTGTCCTATATTACCACATACACTCCATTTTACCCTGCATCCTAATGCTGCTAAAATATAGTAGAAAGCAACAGCATAGCACAGGGCGATCAGCTCGGTGCTTTGCGATGACCTAGAGGGGTGGGATAGGGAGGGTGGGAGGGAGGCTCAAGAGGGAGGGGATATGGGGACATGTGTATGCCTATGGCTGATTTGGTTTGTTGTGTAACAGAAACTAACAGAGAATTGTGAAGCGATTATACTCCAATAAAGATCTATTAAAATAAATAAATAAAATAACACAAAACATAGTAGCTTTGAAGGATAAATATAACCCTTTTAACCTATGATGTTTGTTTTCAGTAAATTCACATTAAATATTTAAATGTGAATTTTAATATGTGGCTTGTTCTAAATAAAATATTAACACAAAGGTCTTGTTTTTGCAACCAAATATTTCATATAAAGATACTTGCCTCTTTACTACTGAAATATAGGATAAGTCGCCACATTTCACTCTTTTGTCCCGTGAGTTTCATTTGTTTTTTTGTGTATTTTCTATATGAAATCAAAGGAGCAGTGAAGGTTGACAGGCTTATAGGAGAGTAACATTGACTCACCTACCACCCAGCAACTTGCAGCCTTATAACTTTTATTGTTTTTACATAGAAAAATTCATCTTAAATTGAAATTTTGGTCTAATTCTGAAGATTCTGTCTGGCAGAAGTCATGGGTGTATCTGTGTTTCTGTGTCCTTGAGATTCAGAAATGCCAAAGGTGTTCTAAGATTCAGTAAACTTGAGTGTTTCTGCATAATACATAAAATGTATCATACTTTGGGATTATTTTAAAAATTTATTTTTGCATTTCTGCACATCACAATACTTTTGTTTTAGTTAAAATAACTTGTTACTGTAGAGAACTTATATTTTTTACAAATGCTGGCTTATGCAAAACCTTTGTACAAAATGATCCTCTTTTTTCTAATGACCTTGGCATCATTGTCAAATGCCTGTTTGATTCCTTTCAAAGTGTACACGTGTGACAGTTGCTCTGTAGACCTTTGGTGCATCTTGATTCCTTCTTTTTCTGCTTTGTCAAACATAGGCTTGGCCGCAAAGCAACCTGTAAGTAATGGAAGGAAACCCTCTGCTGGTAAAGAATGTTATGGTCCTGAACCTCTACCACCTGGTGTGTCTGGTTTCTGGCCGTGGCGTACTGCAGAACGTGCAAAAAGCAGCAGGTAACGTGCTTGGATTCCCTGTCTTTTTCAGTCGTTCAGAATTCTTTATTTTGGAACTTCTATTATATGGGTTGTCTCTGGTGCTTTCTATAGAGGAAAAAAGACAACTCACACATGGCTTCTGCCTAATGAACACTCTAAGGAAGAAAAACCAAATGCAATTGGGAGTTTCAAGTTGTTTCTCAAGTGTCACAACACAGGTAACCCCGTGGGAGTCTTGAGGAGATTAAAATTATCTCCGACTGTGCAGGTGAGGAAAGTTTCACTAAAGGCAGGTATAGTTGTGCGAAGCCCTACCGCACAGAAGTAGGAATTCGGATATGTACAAATGGGAAAAAAGACATTTTAGGCATGGGAAATAGTTTAATGCAGAACGGATGAGAAATATGCATTAGACCTATTCTAAACCAACTGGCTTATTAACTCAGTAAATCAGATTTAGTGAGTCAAACTAGCTTTAGCTGATTACTTATCCAGGGGATAGCTGTTCAGAGTAATTTTTGTCACATAACAGTAAATAAAATTGTTGAACTATAGCTTTAGGCTTGCTAAGTGAAATAGATTGCTCTAGATGAGTTTCAAGTGACTTACTTGGTAGTATTCACGAAACTGGGGATTAACAATTGCTTAAGAAAACAAAGAGAATTGATTTTAAATAGTACTTGAAGTAGTTACTGTGTAAAATATATCTGTTCAGTTGCTCATGTTAAATGGATGTTTATAATCCCCATTGGACAACCGACTACTTTTTTGCACATGGTAACGTGAATTGCTATTGCATAAACTATAGTGTTGAATCCCCAGTCTTTGCACTTCAGTTTAACATCTCTGTGGTTTCCTGTCTTCTTCTTGAGACACTTAATCTCAGGTCCATCCTCGTCACACAGAGTGGTAAATTAGAGAACGATTAATATCACCATTTAAAGAAGTGAGAGTGAAATCTCAACCATCCTGAACATAGGAACTGAAGGGGCCTCTCAGCAGTTCACAGTTATTAATTACCAAGCCAGTCGGCTGAATTCTGTTCAGTTTTCTCTGCAGCAGAGCCCTCCAGGTCCTTGTTTTGAGCTTATTTATTTGTATACACAATTCTGTATGGATACTGTACGTAATACTAAATAGTTGTATTAACTGGGTTTAACTGGTGATGTATTTACATCAAGATCTAACTTCGTTTTGTTGATATCTTTTTAGGGGCTTTGCATTCATCAAAGCTCGTGATGTATGTAATCAGTTGCTCGTGTGTAGCTATCATATTGATGATACATAGGGCTTGAATTGGGAAAGGTGGATGGGCATTCTCCTTGCTTTTTAAACTGACAGAGCCTTACAAGAAGCATTTCCCTCTCTGAAATAAATCCATGGAAAATATGTTTGGTCACTCTCCCAATGCAACTGTGTAGTTGTGTGGATTTGGCACACAACTGGCAGCCTTGTGGTTATGTCTGTAAACAAGGAAGTCTGTTCTCCGGTCCGCAAATCAGCTGTTACCCAGTGAGACGAACTTGACTGCCATTTCTGACCCCTCACATGGAGTCTCATACTCAAGAACGTTCATAGGTTTGCAAGAAACGTTGTTTGCAGGCTATGTGTACAAATTTCCTAATCTGAAAGCCAATATAAAGCAACACCTCCCACACTTCTTCTCTCTCACCAAGGCCACACACATTCCCTCACTTATGGCCTCATGGCAAGCTAATACTGTCAGTATCAGATTCTCCTTCCCAGTGGTTCTGGGAGACTGCATAGTTGCTCTGTGAAAGGCACCACTGCTGAGGTTGAGAGAAGAGCATCTTGGGTGTCAGTCCTGCCCTTGCATGCCCAGAGAGAGGGGTGTGCACCTCGTTCTCCTGTTCGGATTTTCCTATGCTGCAGTTTTGCTGCTTGTTGTCAAAATGATGTCCTAGTGACTTGTCTTCTGCGTAGTTACATAATCCCAGCACACTGCTTTATTATCTGTAGACTTTTATGCGGTTGTGGCCAAGTCAGGTTTTAAATGTTCGGAAATGTCCAATTGAACAACATTGCAGTGGCAGTGAAGCTTGACAGGAGAATTGTATTACTGTTACCCTAGTTACGGCTTCAGGGTGATGAGAAGATGAAATTTTTGATGGGTCAGTTTTAGCTATGTATGTGTATGTGATTTCTCATTTTTAAATGGTAACATCTATTATACACAGCTTACATATGTTGACTTTCTGATTATTCTTCTGATTCTTTGTCAGTCCCTTTACTGATGTATTTTCCTCCGAAAAACTACATTTTCTTCCAGATTTTTTTTGTCTGATGGCGGAAAACAAATTTTTCATTTGCAGTATAAAGTTGATCTGAGAAAAAATGTTTACCTTGGCTCTTCACTTGGCTTCTGTGAAAGAAACTTAATAAAATAATATGGGCAATTCCCATTACTAATCCTAACCATGTACAACAGAGGTCTGTGCAGTAACATAGCAAAAATAAGTTCCTGTAATTTTACTTAGTCATTGCCTGTTTTAGACTAAGGAGCAGTGAGAGACGTTTATAAATAATGATACCTCAGATCCCTTTTGTTAAATGTCCTCTAATATTTGGATATTCGGTATCTGGCTTGTGTTATGTTTTATACAATCTTGTTTTCTTTCTTTGCACTTTAGTTTAACAACTCTGTGGTTTCCTGTCTTCTTCTTGTGACACTCAGGTCCATCAGAATTTCCTGTGACTGTGAGAGTAGAGAGTCCTTCCTCCTCAGAAATCAAAGAGGTTGATGATTCCTCAGAAAGTGTTCAGGAAGAGCCAGAGAAAATCCGTTTGAAACAAGAAGCATTGCCGAGACAAAGTTGTCACTTGAAAGCTATAGAGAAGATTATTTTTTCAAACGGAAGCCTGATTGCAACACGCCACAGCTTGGGTGAGGGTTCTGTTTTCCCCTCCCATCTGCGTTGTATCCCCGTGAATGGTTCCTTAAGCTTAGACCAGGGTGAATAGTGGACACTTGAACTCTAAGAAATAAAAATCAAAACATGTCATTAGTACTATATTTTCCTTTGCTTAGAACTTTAGTATATTAGATTTAGGGAGAACCTCAGTGATCGTACGATAAAGAAATTGAGTTCTGAATGAATGTAGTCAGCTGATTCAGTGTTCTTGTTTTACAGATGAGAAAATTGACAGTTCTAGTTGAACTCTCTTTTTATAAGAGGAAAATATGGCCTCATCTTAAATGAAAGTAAAGTTGAAAAAAGTTTTCATGTTGATATTCTCCTTTCCTAAAATAAAAAATATCAAGAAGCTACATTCTATTACCAAATAAACCTGACCTCTAATGTCATTCCATACTTTTGTTTGTATGGACAGAAAAGAAAAATTGATTTTCATAAGAAATTTTTGCACCCCAAAAATAATATATTTATTTTATTTCAACTGTAATGCAGAGCTGAACATTTCCAGTAAATAAAGGAACACCATTTGGGGATACCTTGTCTTTGTGCTACAAAGTCCATGTTTAACTTTTAAAAATTATTTAATATGATTTTCCTTTTGTATGAAACTTGACAGGTTTCAGAACTAATTATTCCATTATTGTAGGACTATGGGAATTACTCTTTGATTTTCAAAAGAGAAAGTTAGATTTTTATTTTCTTAATTAAAATTAATGATAATGTAGAGAAATTTTAAGAAAGAAACTTAGAAAATTATGTTAGAGTAGCAGAAATCTATAGTTCATGTAGAGTTACCCCCTTTATTTTATAAATGAGCACCTACAATTTGTAGCACGTAGTGGTTTATTAGTAAATGGCAGAGTACGACAAGACCCTAGAGCATCTAACCCGCCTTCCTTGTCATTTTAGATGTGATGTATTCATTTCCTTCACGAGTAGACCAGGAGACTGTATTTCTAAAAGCAATGATAGACACTGGGGAAGACCAAGAAGTTTAAACACTGGGACCACAGAATAGCAGATTCAGAATGCACTGAGAACGCTTGCTTTCAGCTCTTCTCCGTTTTCACAAGACACTACAATGATGGTATCAAAGTGTTTAAGTATATAAGCCCACAACAATCAAGAGATTTCAACATAGTTTTGAAAGACGGAAGACAAGTGGAAGAGTGTGAAACTGAAGCAGTAGAACAGAGGAAAAGCATCCCTAGAATATGCACGGGGACCACCTGAAACTGAGGAGGATTCTGACCCCACCTGCAGAAGTAGCCCCATGTATGGGAAGCAGTCAGCCTTGAGAGCAGGCTGCGGACGTGCCAGGCACGCCGCCGCTGCTCGAAGGGACTGTCCCTACTTGTTCCCCTCTTTGTTCCATTCCATGGGAGGTAAATCACCAGGGCCCAGAGATCAGAAAGAATGTAAAATGAGACAAGCAAAGTTGTCTCCCCGCCTGCATGTGCAGGTTATTTTTGATGATTCTGGGTTTATGGGTTTTCTCCCAGGGAAGTTAACCCTGAGCCGAGACAGTCTTTAGATGATGTAAACCACCATCTGGCAACCTTCCTTTTTCTAGTCTATATAAATCTGCCACTGTAGCGCAATAAAATTTGCCTTGCAACCGTCAGTTGTCTTGGTCCTTCTGACCCCATTCGTCGGTGCTATTTCAGTTCCTTACCTCTTCCCTTCTGACCTTAGGTGGTGAGATCCTCTTTTTCCGTCTGGTCCGCGGCAAGTGGCGCCCGAACAGGGACCTGAAGCGTGAAGGCAATTAAAAGAAAAAGAAAGTGCAGGTAAGAGAACCCTTATGCAAAATATGTGTGGCCATGAGTAAAAATGAAACTAATAGAGGCATAAGGCAATAATCACAAGTAAAATAAGATGGGACAAAATGTCTCAAAGGAGCATGAATTATTTGCTCAGGTTTTACTTTCAATGCTTAAAACTCGGGGTAATAAAGTTTCTACCTCACAGTTAACTGAGTTTTTACAGCATATCCGTGATGTATCTCCCTGGTTTCCCGATGGCGGCTCTGTTGACATAGAAATCTGGCAGAAAGTTGGAGAAGATTTAAAAAATCATTCTGAGTCTCAAGGGCCGACTCATACTCCTGTTGTTACATTTAGTTTGTGGAATCAGATCAAAGAATGTTTAGATTCTTCTCATGATAGTGTTGATTTGAATGTAAAGTCAGAAAAATAAAAGCCTTCTTCAGAAGATAAAACTGCCTTAATGGCTTCTACACTGCCACTTCCTAAATCTAGGGAACTGATTAATTTTAACATATCAGATGAAGAGGAACGTTTCGATTTAACAGATGAGGCTTTTAAACATGGAAGAGAAAAAATATCTCGAGGGTGATTTTCTAATGGCTATGATAGATAAGTCAGTGAAAAAGCTGCAGGTTAATAAGGACTGTCTTCCTCAGAAATCTACACCTGTAAAAATGCTCAGTCCCTTGCAGCGCGCTGTACAAGGAGCAATAACACGAGGAAAAGATCCTATTTTCTGTTGTCCTGTCATAGAAAGACCTGATCCTAATAATCCTCAACAAGCTATTAGGGAGCATCGGGCTCTTCCTTTTAAAGTTTTGAAAGATTTAAAATCTGCCTGTGCTCGATATGGGCCCACTGCTCCTTTTACTACTGCTATGGTTGACAGGAGAAGCTATTGCAGGAGAAGCTCTTCCCCCTGCTGATTGGAAGTTTATTGCACGAGCTGGTTTAGATGGTGGAGATTATTTAATATGGAAGTCTAATTTTTATGAACGGGCTGCTGAACAAGCAGAAAAGAATGCTACCCATAATATTCCAGTTGATTATCATCTGCTGCTTGGGGAAGGACAATATATTTCTTTACAAGATCAATTAACTTATCCCTTTGTTGTTTATCCTCAAATACATCATTTGGCATTACAAGCCTGGAGGAAATTACCTTATACACACACAACTGAGGAACTTCCAAAAATTAGACAGAGACCTGATGAACCATATGCTGATTTTGTAGATAGATTGTCACAGGCGGTGGGGAGACTCATTGTGGGTGGACCCACCGGTACAATTGTAGTTAAGCAACTTGCTTTTGAAAATGCTACTAATGCATGTCAGGCTGCGATTCGACCTTGGAGAAAACGGGGAACACTGGAGGGCTCTATTCGCCTTTGTGCGGACATTGGGCCTGCTTATATACAGGGTGCTGCTATGGCTGCAGCATTAACTAAAGTGGGGTTTAAAAAAAATCAAAAGAAAACAAAAAGACTTGTTTTAAATGCAGAAAGGCAGGTCATTTTGCTAGAGAATGTAGATCTTTTAATTCTAACCCTAGTCCTTCCTTCCCTGTTCAAAAACCTCCAGATGGTCGGAAGATCCCTGGTTTATGCCCTAGATGCAATAGGGGAAAACATTGGGCACAAGATTGTCGCTCAGTGGCCAACAAGGATGGGACACCACTGTCGGGAAACTCCTCCAGGGGCCTTCCCCGGCCCCAACAAACAATAGGGCCGATGTCTGTGTATCCTCCTCAAATGATCAATCAGACATTAACCAAGAACAAAAACATACAATATCCTCGCTCTCCAGAGCAACACCAGGAAGCACAGGACTGGACCTCAGTACCTCCGCCCGATATGTATTAACTCCTGAAATGGGTCCTCAGGCCCTCTCTACGGGCATCTATGTTCCTTTACCCAAGGGTTGGATGGGACTATTATTGGGAAGAAGTAGTGTCACTATGAAAGGTTTAACTATTAGGCCAGGAGTCACAGATTCTGACTACGAAGGAGAAATAAAACCCATGGCACAAACTACTGAAAATATAATAACTATTTCTCCTGGCAATAAAATTGCACAACTGCTACTTTTTCCCTTTGTACCTCATGGACAAATTTTAAACACCAAAAGAGAGGAACAAAGGCTTTTGGATCATCTAATGCTGCCTACTGGAATCAGAAGATAGGGAAAGAATGTCCAGAAATGAAATTAACCATTAATGGAAAGGTTTCTTCAGGTTTGTTAGACACTGGAGCTGATGTCTCTGTTATGACGCAGATGCACTGGCCTAAACATTGGCCCATTAGTCCTACTATTACACAACTTCAAGGAATAGGACAAAGTTCTTCTCCTGTGCAAAGTAGTCAGTTATTATTATGGCAAGATAGTGAGGGCCATTCAGGATACTTCCAGCCTTATGTTTTGCCCGGGCTGCCTTTAAACCCCTGGGGCCGAGATATATTAAAAGAAATGGGAGTACTGCTTTATAGTCCAAATTCTCAAGTCTCTAATAGGATGTTGGATCAAGGATTTCTTCCCACAAAAGGGCTGGGAACAAATCAACAAGGAACTGTCTATCCTATTGATGAGAAAATAAAAAATGATAGACAAGGTTTGGGTTTTTCTTAGGGGCCTTGGATTCTCCTCCACTCACTGCTGATCCAATTACTTGGCTGACTGATGACCCTGTACGGGTGGACCAATGGCCCCTCACAAAGGAGAAATTAGAAGCTGCAGAACAATTAGTACTGGAACAATTAGGGCATTTAGAAATATCCAATAACCCTTGGAATACTCCTATTTTTATTATCAAGCAAAAGTCTGGAAAATATAAGTTATTACAGGATCTAAGAGCTGTCGATAAAACTATGCTAATAATGGGAGCTCTTCAACCAGGCCTACCCTCTTCAGCAGCCGTACCACACAATTATCATCTTTTAGTTATAGATTTAAAAGATTGTTTTTTCACTATGCCTTTGTTTCCTGAAGATAGAAAACATTTTGCTTCTAGCTTGCCTTCCTTAAATTTTAAGGAACCCATGAGGAGATTTCAATGGAAAGTATTGCCTCAGGGCACGGCAAATAGTCCTACATTATGCCAAAAATATGTGGCTCAGGCCTTGACTCCTGTGAGAAAAAGGTTTCCAACGTTATACTTCATACATTATATGGATGATATACTTTTAGCCACTGATAATATTTCTTTATTAGAGACTGCTTTTCAATTTTTACAACAATCCTTACGATCATTTGGCTTGGTCACTGCCTCAGAAAAAGCTCAAAGACAATCTCCATTTTTATATTTGGGAAAATATATTGATAACACTACTTAATAGGCCTCAAAAACTGCAAATTCGAGTTGATAATTTAAAAACATGAAATGATTTTCAAAAATTACGTGGAGATATTAATTGGCTAAGGCCTTCCTTAAAACTTACTACTGCTCAATTACAGCCTCTGTTGGATATTCTTAAAGGCAATTCAGACCCTTTGTCATTACGCTCCATGACTCCAGAGGGTTTCCAAGCATTACAAATGGTTAATAGAGCTATCAGCTCTGCGCGGTTAACTCGAATATATACTCACCTGCCAATTTCTTTAATTGTTTGTCCAACACCTCATGTACCTACAGCTGTTTTATGACAAACTGCTGGGATTATTGAATGGATTCATATGAAAACTACACCTTCTAAAGTTATTAACCCTTATTATGAACTTATTAGTAAGTTAATAATGCAAGGTAGAACTAGATGCTTACAACTTATAGGAATAGAACCTTCTCAAATTATTATCCCTTATTCAGTTAGTCAACAAAATTGGCTTTTTCAACATAGTAACGAATGGGGACTTGCTCTTGCAGGATTTCCAGGAAACCTAGAATGTCATTATCCTGCTGATAAGATAATTCAATTTAGTAAAAATAATCTTTACATTTTTCCTTCTATAATCCAACGACACCCTATTATTCCACATGTACCTTTGGTTTTTACAGACGGGTCCTACTCAGGAATGGCTACTGTACTCATGGACGACGGGACAAAATTGATTGAACAAACTTCACTGACTTCAGGTCAGCATGTTGAACTACATGCTGTTATTATGGTTTTTGAGCATTTTCCTTCTGTGTCTCTTAATCTGTTTTCTGATAGTAAATACCGCATTGATCTATTACTTCTTTTGGAAACTGCTACCATAGGACATACTAATGACCCTGAATTATCATCCTCTTTTCGTTTGCTTCAACAGCTTATTCGGGGCTTCCCTGGTGGCGCAGTGTTTGAGAGTCCGCCTGCCGATGCAGGGGACATGGGTTCGTGCCCCGGTCTGGGAAGATCCCACATGCCGCGGAGCGGCTGGGGCCGTGAGCCATGGCCGCTGAGCCTGCGCGTCCGGAGCCTGTGCTCCGCAATGGGAGAGGCCAGAACAGTGAGAGGCCCGCGTACCGCAAAAAAAAAAAAAAAAAAAAAAAACAACAAAGAAACCCAGCTTATTCATTCTCACAATGGTCCTGTTGCAGCTCTACATATCCGTGCTCATTCTAACTTGCCTGGTCCATTGACTAAACAATGCGACTGCAGATGTTTTAACTCGATCTAAACGTGATCTTTATCCTGTACATTTTCCTCCCAAGAATAGAGTTGAAGTTACTCCTCCTCCTCCTCAATCTCTTTTCCCTAAAGCAGGACATATCCCAATTTACCGTACTCCTCCTTTCCGTTCGTCACGCTATCAAGAATGGCTAATGTATTGCATTTGCTACTTGCGTACTGTAAATAAACATGGTTTATATCCAGGACGCCCTTGCGTTATGGTGAGTTATGATCAAACTCCTTTACAAGCAGCACAACACTCCCATGCTGTACATCATCAATCAGCTACCACCTTACACAAACAATTTTCCCTTACTCGTGAGGCTGCCCGACAAATTGTTAAGCAATGCCCACAAAGTTTACCTCATTTTCCCACTCCACATTATGGTCTCAATCCTCATGGATTATTACCTAGTCATTTATGGCAAATGGATGTTACTCACATCCCCTCTTTGGGGAAGTTGCAGTTTGTTCATGTCACCATTAACACTTATTCTGGCTTCCTTTGTGCTACCGCACAAACAGGAGAAGCTACTAAACATGTTATCACTCATTTGTTACACTGTTTTGCTTTCACGAATCTTCCCAAAATTATTAAAACAGATAACGGGCCCACTTACACTAGTGCTGCTTTTGCAACATTTTGTAATTCATTACAAATTACCCATATTACAGGCATTCCATATAACCCTCAAGGACAAGGTATTATAGAACGTGCAAATAGATCTTGAAAGCTAACTATTGGAAAAATAAAAAAGGGGGAATTATACAGAACAACACCACATAAACTTATAAATCATGCTTTGTTTATTTTAAATTTTCGCACTGTTGGTAAATTTGGCTGGTCTGCAGGGGAGAGGTTGATGGCTGAGCCAAGATTGGCCTCTCAATCTCCGGAGGTCCTCTGGAAAGATCCGTTAACCAGCACTTGGCATGGTCCTGATCCTGTGTTGATTTGGGGCCGTGGTCACGTGTGTATCTTTCCCAGATCAGCGCCTGGACCTCGCTGGCTTCCTGAGCACTTAGTCAAGCAAATAGATGGCTCGCCACAGCTCACAACAAGTTCAGAAGTTGAAGAAGCTCTGCATCTCTCCCGAAAATTTGACACTGTTGATTCAGAAAAAGAAGAAGAAGGAGATCAGATGGCAGCATTAAAATTGAGGATGGGTTTAGCTTGTCATGCAAAGTATACATGGATTTGTGTTACTCCTTATAAGTATGATGACTCTATTTGGGAATGAGAAAAAGTAAAAATGCACCTCCTGAGTGTTTGGTCAGATAATAATATTAGTCTTGATCTTAAGAAATTAAATGCTGAAATTCAGGATATGCAAAATGCACATCTTGATGATATTTCGCCAGAAGATGTAATTCAAACTTTACTGGATCATTTAAAGTAGTTACACCCTCAGTCTTGGATTACTGGAAGGTTGTTAGGATTTATTACCGTGGCCATAATTTGCCTATTATTGATAATAATCTTCTCATGTCTGTTCCGTATCCTCATGCAATAATATACTACTCTCGGCACTAAGCTTCATGGAATAATTTTGCAGCAAAAATTAAAAAATAAAAAAGGGGGACCTGTGGGAAGCAGTCAGCCATGAGAGCAGGCTGCGGATGTGCCAAGCATGCTGCCACTCGCTGCTCGAAGGGACTGTCCCTACTTGTTCCCCTCCTTGTTCCATTCCATGGGAGATAAATCACCAGGGCCGAGAGATCAGAAAGAATGTAAACTGAGGTAAGCAAAGCTGTCTCCTCCCTGCACGTGCAGGTTATTTTTGATGATGCTGGCTTTATGGATTTTCTCCCAGGGAAGTTAACCCTGAGCTGAGACAGTCTTTACATAATGTAAACCACCATCTGGCAACCTTCCCTTTTCTAGTCTATATAATCTGCCACTGTAGCGCAATAAAATTTGCCTTGCAACCATCAGTTGTCTTGGTCCTTCTGACCCCATTCGTCGGTGCTACTTCAGTTCCTTACCCCTTCCCTTCTGACCCTGGATGGTGAAATCCTCTTTCTCCAGCTGGTCTGTGGCAGAAAGCCAGTGAGGCAAGAATAGGCTTGGAGTATCCAAGGAGCAGAAAGGATGTCAGTGTGTGGAAAACAGAGTGAGCAAAGTGGAGAGGAGAAGGAAACAGTCAGAGAGTAAACGGAGGCCCAGATTTCTAGGGCTGTGGAGGCACTTTGAGGACTTTGCATTTTCTGTGAAGAAGCCATTGAAGAGATTTGAGTGACATGATCTGACTTATGTTTTAACAAGACCTCTCTGGATGCCATGTTGATTAGAGACTGTAGAAGAGTAAGCACAAGCCCCAGAAGACCAATAGTTGATTCAAAGAAGTGATTACCCAAACATGGTCCCCCTCGTCAGTGAGGACGCAGAGGAGGGATCGGCAAATACTGGCCACAAATCAAATCAGGCTCTCAGCCTGGATCTGTGGGACTGTGAGCTAATAATTGTTAGCTCACAGTCCCACAGACTGTGGGACTGTGGGACTCTCTCTCTAAAGCTTGTTGAAGAAGAAAGCTTGTTGAAGAAGAAAGAGGAGGAGAAGCTACAGAAACTGTATATGGCCCACAAAGCCTAAGATATTTAAAATCCAGAAAATGCTTTCCAACACCTGATGTAAAGCATGTGGCTCGTAGGAGGTCCTCAACAAAATTTGGAAGAGGAATACATGAGTCATTTAGTTCCTGAAAACACTGTAAAGTGATAGGCGTCAAGAAACATTTACCCCTTCACCCTTAACCTTCACAAATGATGCCATTTCCATTGAGCTATTGAAAAATATATTCTGGCTTTCAAAACAATAAACCAGAGGGCACTTTCTCACATAGGCAAGGTCATAAACAACTTTCAAGTGAAGTTGAAATAGCAACAAATCAAATAATAACAAAAAACATTTTTATAGATTTTTTAAAACTTACAAAACATTTTCATGTTCATTATCTAATTTAATCCTCAAATCAACGCCATGAGATAGCTATTATTTTCCCATTAGAAATGACCACATATTGAATCCTTAGTGATTGCTTAAGAAAAGCTGAAATCTTGAGTGTTACATCTATTAATGCCAAGGTTGGGTGTTTTCCCATGGGAACATTGGATGCTAAAATCCACAGGGATTTTCAGCTCAAGATGGCAGACTAGGAAATATATTTTCTTTTTGTTCCTCCTGAAACCATATCTAAATAAAACTGTAGAAATACCAAAATTAATCAACCAATAAAAGCCAAGACATTTTGGAAGTCATCAACCACAGAAAGATTTCAACACATTTTGAGAAGGCAAATAATGAAATGGAGGAGCCATGAATAGAATAATGGAGAAAAAAAGACTGACCCTAAGTAAGGTCTTCACAAAGCCATTCAGCTTTTGCTGAGCTCTGGTTATAGTAAAGGGCAGAGGAAAGAAGAGGGGCTGAAAACAAGGAGACAAAAGTCATTTTAGGAAAAACAGTTCATTTAATGAGCTCCAGGGAACACTCAGCCTGCTGCCATACTAACTCATGTATTACAATGGATTGTTGGTAAGCAAGACAAGAAAACAGGGAAGAAAGAAAAGAAACAAAAATCAAGACATTGTTTCTTACTGAACTCTTCTCAAATGAGATCGAGGAATTATGGTTCAATGCCACAGCTGTAAATCATTTCTGCTCTTGGAGAGGTTAGAAAAGGCTTATAATATTTACCCTTTTTTTTCAGACAGAATTTAGGTCTGAGCAAAAGCTTTTGTGTCCTCCAACCCCAAAGTTTCTTGGGGATGGAAGTCTAAATTTGCTGTGACATACCATAAAAAGAATCTCATGAATAGAGGGTCAAACTAATTTTGGAATATATGAATTATGCTGGGTGTTATTTTCAATAGGTGTTTATATATATATATATATACATTTTTACTCATCTATATGATTCTGGCTTCTGAAACTTCTACATGTCACATGCGTGATACATAACACACAATGTCAGCCTCAGGAGAGAGAAAACACTCCAATGAAGCAAGCCAAAGAAACAAGTTTTAAACAAGGTCAAGTGATGTGTAGACCAGGATTGTTCAATTCTTTCCTGTCATGCTGAAGCTTCCAGCTCCTGAATAACAACACATGCTTCCCTCGTCCTAGACACCCAAGAGTACGTCTCCTCTCTTGAGCATATGAATCTCTAGAGTTACATATGTGTAGTAAAGAGTGGACCCAGCTGGCATACTCACAATGACCAAATTGTGTTGATCATACTTTACACCAATACATGGTTCCACGCTGAAGTTGCAATAAATGATATATTTTCTTTCTAGACATGAATGAGACGCCTTACTGGATATACTCCAGGAAGGCCAGAGAAGCTGGCTTCTAATCCATACCAAACAATTCACTGGTGAATTTCTTTCAGGATAGCCCATGATTTATCTAGAATATCATCTTTACATATCTGGATCCTTCAAACTAGACAAAGGGAAAATCCAGGCTTCAAGCCTCAATTAGAAATATGGAATGGTGTCATGCTGACAACTGGTGGTCCCTGACCTGTATCTTCTGAGATTAGAACACAGTGTGGTGGATGACCAATTCATGCGTTGAACAAAAGAAGACCTCCTACAGGGCAGTGTAGCTGTTCGTTACAGGTATGGCACTTAGGGCTAAGTACCATTAGGACTACAAGAAAAAAAGAAAAACAAGTAACACATGAAGCACGAGCTCTGGAATCACACAGGCTTGGTTCGAATCCCAGCTAAGCCACTACCATCCGTATACCCTGAAGGACAGGCCAAGGTTTAAATGTTGTTTTACCAAATTTCAAAAAAGAAGTGAAGAAAGAACCTATTGGCCAGGAAGGGACATCATGGGGTGCAGCATCCAGTCGGATCAGGGCTCTGCATCTCCTGCTCAGAAACCTTCACCACCTGGCTCATGGTGATGCTGGCAGCTGAGCAGCCCTGGAGAAGGCGATCCTGTCTCCAGGCCTCGCAGAGAAGCTGGGAAGCTTCCCGGAGGAGGTGGCCCACACCCTGGCAAGCTCTGGCTGCCTCCTGCCCTCAGCTCTGAGCAGGCTCTGGCCTCTGGTCCCCGTGGTGGGGAAGGTCTGGCCGATACATACGCAGGGCTGAGGGGTCTGCGGAGCTGGTGCCCAGGCAGGGTGAGCTCTGGAGGAGAAGGCTTCCACAGTCCCCAACAGTCTCCACATGGTGGCCCGTCTGGTGCCAAACACCTGCCACGCACAGCGAGAAGACCCAACCGCTAGAAAGTCCAGAAGGGGCCCCACCCTTTGCCTTTGGGCCGGGGTTTCGCCACCAGCTGGGCTTGCATGTGCCCCCTGCCTCACCCCCTGCCCCGCCCACACTTTCTCTGTGACACGTACAATGGACATGTATAAGAGCCAGGCTGAGCCGTCCAGTGACCAGTGCGTGCCTGACCTTGAGAGGAGTTAGAGGCTAGGAAGAAACTCTCCCACTTTCACTCTCTGCTCTCAGATCAGGCAGGCAGTACCTCTGATATGGAAGCTATGGACACCACACGTCCTTCCCAGGCTGTCATCTTCCATTCTGCTCCTGTTTTCCCCAGCACCCCATTTACGGCTTTGGCGGGCATCGGTGCTTCAACAGGCAGCACCTCAGACCCGGAACCTATGGACACCACACCTCCTTCCCATGCTGTCATCTTCCATTCTGCTCCTGTTTTCCCCAGCACCCCATTTACGGCTTTGGCGGGCATCGGTGCTTCCACAGTCAGCACGTCTGACCCCGAGCCTATGGACACCACACCTCCTTCCCAGGCTGTCATCTTCTATTCTGCTCCTGTTTTCTCCAGCACCCCATTTACGGCCTTGGCGGGCATCGGTGCCTCAGCAGTCAGCACCTCAGACCCCAAACCTATGGACACCACACCTCCTTCCCAGGCTGTCGTCTTCCATCCTGCTCCTGTTTTCCCCAGCACCCCATTTACGGCTTAGGCTGGCACCGGTGCTTCAGCAGGCAGCACCTCTGACACCAAAGCTATGGACACCACACCTTCTTCCCAGGCTGTCATTTTCCAGTCTGCCCTGTCTCCAAGTAGAACCACTACACATTTCACACCACTGTTCCAAGTTCTGGGAACACATCACCCAGTGGTAGCAATGCCTCAGGCCATGCCTCGACTCATTTACCTGCAACGTCGGCCAACAGATAGACCAACACTTCAAAGTTATGACAGAAACTTGAGTAAGTTATACGCTTGGAATTTCATTTATTATTATTAACAAGTACAACTGTAGTGCTTAGACTATAACAAGTACTATTCTAAGGGCTTACCAAATATTAACTCACTTACTCCTCATAATGGCAACCATATAGGTAGGGAATATTCACAATATTCACTTTTTTGGGGGAAACTGAGGCCCAGAGACGTTGAATACCTTGCCTAATGCCACACAGTAAGTAGGTGGCAAAAACCCAGGATTAAAACCAGACCATCTAGACTTTCATCACTTTGCTGTGTCACCTTATTATAAGTTGTGGTTAGGGAAGGGACTAAATTGACAAGACTCTGAACTAAAAGGAGAAGGGAGAAATGAGAAAATGAGTGATCCTAGAAACTAGAGAAGAGTTAGGCTCAGAAATTTCTGGTGATGAGACCCAGAAGAACAAGAACTTTGTTGGAATATTAACTTGGGGGTAGTATCTGAATCCATTTAGAAACGGTTTTGTTTTCTGTAAAATTTAGTAAGGCCAGTTGGATGAAGATTAATGAAGAAAAAAGTAGACAGGAAAAGAAAAAGGTGCCTTAAGTGAGACATAACCGCTTCCCTCTAAGTACTAGGGGTGGGGTCCTGTGGGAAAGGATGGAGCTCTCTCTACCAGGTTTGTCACCAGGATGAACAAGGAGAAACATGGCAACCATTGTTGCCATTGATGATCTCTCAAAACCAAGGCTTCAGTTTCCAAGAACGACCTATGGTAGCATAACTACTGTGTGTCACACATGCCACTAAGTGTGTTTCCAGTCACACATTTTAATTGGAGAAATAGTTCCTATGAGGTACGCATTAGTTCCCTATGGCTGCTGTAACAAATTACTACAAATGTGCTTGCTTCAAACAAAACACACTTATTTTCCTATGGTTCTGGAAGACAGACGTCCAAAACCAGTTTCCCTGGGCTGAAACTAGGAGTTGACAGGGCCATCCATCCTCCTTCTAGAGGCTCTAAGCGAGAATCTGTTTCCTTGCCAGCATTCCTTGACTTCTGGCCATATCAATCCAACCCCAACTTCATCATCACATTCTCTTTGGAGTAAAAATTCCCTCTGCCTCTCTCTTACGAGAACACCAGTGGTTATATTTGGGCCCATCCAGGTAGTCCAGGAGAATCTCCCCATCTCAGAACCCTTACTTTCATCCCATTGGCAAAGTCCCTTCTGCCAGTTAAGGTGACATTCACAGGTTCTGGAGAGTAGAAGGTGGACATTTGGGGCAATGGTATTATTCAGTCTACTACAAGGTAGATACTATTATCTTTCTCAGATGTAGGAAATGACGTTTAGGGAAGTAGTTTGTCTCAGGTCTACAATTTCCAGAGTAGAGATTTAAATTCTGCCAGAGACTTTAGGACACACCCTAAACAACTTTAATCTATGTCCTTAACTACTGCACAATCCTTGGTTAAGAGTCACACTTAGGTATCAAGACCCAACTGAATACAACACAAGTACTGTCTCCTCTTTCACTATGTTTGCCTGGTGTATTGATGAATCTTGCCCAGAGCAGAAGAGTTCAGAAAATTGTTATGCAGGTTTACGAAGAGAAAGCATTGACAATTTGACATGCACGGCATAACGGAAGGCTTTTTAAAATAAAATAAAATAAAATAAAATAAAATAAAATATGCCACCAAATAGTCAAGTGTCACAACAGAGGTAACCCCATGGGAGTCATGAGGAGACTAAAATTATCTCCAATTATGCAGGGGAGAAAAGTTTCACTAAAGGCAGGTGTAGTTCAGCCAAGCCCTACAGCACAGAAGTAGGAATTTGGATATGTACAAATGGGAAAAAAAGACATTTTAGGCATGGGAAATAGTTTAATGCAGGATGGATGAGAAATATGCATTAGACCTATTCTAAAACAACAGGCTTATTAACTCAGTAAATCGATTTAGTCAGTCAAACTAGCTTTAGCTGATTACTTATCCAGGGGATAGTTGTTCAGAGTAATTTTTGTCATAGAGCAGTAAATAAAATTGTTGAACTATAGCTTTAGGCTTGCTAAGTGAAATAGATTGCTCTAGATGATTTTCAAGTGACTTACTTGGTAGGATTCACGAAATTGGGGGTTAACCATTGCTTAAGAAAACAAAGAGAATTGATTCTAAATAGTACTTGAAGTAGTTACTGTGTAAACTATCTGTTCAGTTGCTCATGTTAAATGGATGTTTATAATCCCCATTGGACAACCAACTACTTTTTTGCAAATGGTAATGTGAATAGCTGTTGCATAATCTATAGCAATGACCACCTATCTAATTTGTCGTCCAAACCAGAAATCTTCTAACAATACTGGTGTCCTAATAAAAATAAGCACGAAGGTAACACACACTGGGTGTCTCCCATGTGCCTGTGCATGCATCTATATCTCACTGAACCCCCGTAACAGCCCCCAAGAGAGGGACTCTGAGTGTCCCCATGCTGCTGGTGGAGAAACAGGCACAGGAAGGTTCAATCGTCTACCTACCTAAGATCACACAGAGGGTGGGAGAGCCCGTTTTTAAACAACCTGCCTCCAATTCCAGGTGCCAGGAGCCAGACTCAGCCTACAGCTCTCTTCTGGTTGCCTGGAGGTGAAACCATGTGTCAAGATTAGTCAAATCCTGTCTTCACTCATCAAGGTAGCTTGAACTCTTGCACGTCCTCCAAGTAGCATGTAGCATAAGGAATAAGATGTTTGCCCCGGGATTGTCCAGGAACTTGGAATCAGCTGTGACTAGTTAGGCCGAGCTGGTTTAGAGTGGAGAGGACCACCGATCTTCCACCTGGGCAAGTGCCTTTTGACCTCCTGCCATCAGAGGGCCAAAAACTCCAGCCTGAGAATGTGCTGAGCCCTGTAGCCTAGTTACGCCAGCTCAGAACAATGATGAGCACACCTTTTTCCAATCACCTTTCCTCATGCTCCCCATGCCTCATACTGCCCTGCTTCTTTATCCTTTATCCCACAGATACCCCAAGCCCCTTGCCTTTGGGGAGGCGGATTTGAGACCTATTCTCACGTCACATCCTCGCTTGGCTGCCCTGTGAATAAACCTCCTCTTTGCTGCAAACCTCAGCATGTCAGTGTTTTGGCTTGCTGCGCCTCAGACAAAATGGTTGGGAGCAGAGGTACAGGTCCCTTGCCTGTGAGGGAAGCTGGTTCCTAGTAGTCACGCTGCGGATGTTTTCTCCTCCCGGGGGTGGGGGGTTGGGGGGGCAGACGTCCTGCTCTTCCGGAAAGGGAAAAACGCAGGTGCTGGACCCTTGCCCTCAGCGTCACCGTCACCTAGGAGCTTGTTAGAAGCACAGAATCCAGGCCCCAACCAGAACTACTGAATACCAGCCTGCATTTAACAAGATCCACAAGAGAGGCATACCCATATTAAAGTTGGAGAGGCACCAAGCTGTCATCGTCTTCTCTGCAGCTAATGAAAACGAAGCAAAGATTCATCCTGAGCCTACTCTGCCTCAGTCACCTGGATATCACATGAGCTCATTTAATCCTCCCCAGAACCTGCAAATGAGACTGAGGGTCAGAGTGGTCAAGCACCCAAGGGTCCATAAAAGAACATGACCAAGGCTCACTGGAGCCCAGACCTCCAAAAAAGAAGGCCCCTGAGCACAGCATGGCACCACAGCAGCCCAAACCGTGGGCCTGGAGGGTAGGCCAGGCTCCCCACGCAGAGTTCACACCATTCGACAGATGCCCACAGCAGACCACAAGGCAATATGAGAAGTAAGTTCTGATTGTGGAATCTCTGAATTTTGAGATTTAAAGAAAAAAATCTGTTTTCAGGGGCTAGTTAAAACAGTTCTACCAAGGAGTAAAGACAGGGCATCTCAAGGCCCCTTCTGGATTTAGAATTTAATGCCTACTTATTGAGAAACGCTCCGTGCATTTGCTCAGTCCTACGTCAAGATGAAGTTCTCTGTGCCCTAGAAGCTTAGGTTCTAAAAAGGCCACAGAAATGGGTGAGACCTAAAAAAAGCCAGAACAATGCAACGGCCTTAATCAGACTGTCTTTGCTTTGCCTTGCTTACAAGTCACTGACTTTAAACTGAATATGGCATCATGTCTTTATTTTTCTTGAAGTTTTTTTAATAAAAGATCATATAAAGATTTTCTTCCATGGTAAGACTTTTATATTGTATTTTTCTTAAAATGGAGTGTGGTACATTTACCCTCCCTCAGATGATTGCTTATAACTCATCTTGCTTTATTAAGAATACCGCTAGAGGCTTCTATGCCCCTACTAAGAAAAATGCATTTTCAGGCCCATTCAAACCAATGAAAATCCAAGTTTTCAGAGCACAAGATAATGAAAATTCTCTCAATCCGCATCTTTTACTACTTTTAATCTGTAAACAGACCCTAAGTGTCTCAGATGAAAGGTACTGTAGCGGGAATTGACATGTTAACAGCATTCCATACAGGTAAGTCTTGATTGTTCCAATTTCTCAAAAATTTGGACACATTTACTGCCTCTATGACATCTCTAGGGTGTGTGAAAGAAAAAAAAAGAGGCCTGTACAATGTATTTCTCAAAATATACACAGAAATAGTTTGCACATACAAACAGGGAAACCTTATAAATAATGTATGGGGAGCAATGTAATGTCGGTAACGGAACGACTCATTTCGAAAGACAACACTGTCACCAAGTGTCCCCTCACCAAAACTGACTGGGAATTTTTAGGGGCCGCCAAACCAGAGGCAGAGATTTATAGGAACCTGGGATGTTTGAAAAATGGTTTTGGAGGACCTCCTCAAGGAAGGCACCAAGCGCCATCCCAAATTGCAAAAATGGCTCCAGGTTGACTCCTTGTGTCCTCACTCTTTGCAATGTGACATTCCAACTTCTCCCATCAAGAGGCAGAGTTGATTTCCCCACCCTTGAAGTTAGGTGACTTGCCATGGCCAATAGAAGGCAGCAGAAACGATGGTGTGCCAGCTCAGAGCTAGGTCCCACGATGCTTCTACTCTTCCTCTCAGAGCCCTGCTACCCCCATGAGCACAAGCCCCAGTTACTAGATGGGGCCTAAGAGGCATGTGGCCCAGTCAGGCCCCCGGCCTGGCTACAGCCAGCCCCCAGCTGACCCCACAGGTGTAGCAGCAATTCCAGCCATGATAAGCAGGGCTGTGAAGAAGAATTAAGAGCATAAGAGTATGCTATAATTTACAAACCACTCTGTCAACCTACGACATTATTTTTCAAAAGCATTTTTGTTATTTTGAATCCCTGCGTGGACATATTGAAAACAGCACTCCAATGATTGCTGGAGAGCAAAGGATGCAACCTAAAATTCAGAGTAAAATATATTAGTTTATCCAGATTCACATATTTGTATAAATTACTAGAAAATCATCAGAAGAAAAACAGACACGAATGAAAAAAACAGTCCAGGGTCAGCTGGGGAGTGGCTGTGTTTGGGAAAGTGGTCACACCAGAGACTCTTCAACAGGAATGGCAATGTTTTACTTCACACGCTGGCTGGAGGACGGAGGAGTGTCTGCGATGTTATAAGGTGAGCACGCTGCATGTAAAAGCCATTGCTGACCACATCTAGGGGGCCTGATGCGTGGGAGCTGGTAGTGGGTGGAGGCATCCAGAAGGTGGTGGTAGAAGAGGAACGTTGTACACGTAACGCCTAAGGCCTGACCAGAGGACGACCACTGTTCTAGAAACTGGACACAAATCCAACTTCTACGGCCAATCTTAGAAGACAAACTGAGGCATATTTAAAATTTTAACACTTTATGTGAGCAAAAATAGATTCGATTCAGGCACCACAAAGCGGAAGAGGTGAGGAGCACTCCAGCCACAGGAGCTGCAGAGATGTTTCTTTTAAAAGGGCAGAAGCAAAGCAAGGAAATGACTGATTTGCCATGTCTTTAACGCCTAGTTGGTGGTTTGTGACTGGTTGTCCTCAGCGGTTTTCGTCACCCTGAGGCGTTGACAGGCTTAGACTTTGGTTGGTTTACATAGGCAGCCGCATCACTAGAGCCACCGCGGTCTAACGGCCTCCTTGCAGGGTTAATTTACTGACACCAGTTGTCTGAGTCCTTCCTCTCACTCAGTCACTTCACTTCCTACGCCTCAGTTTCTCCTCTGTAGACATTCAGTAGTAAATTCTCTGTGGGGTTGTCAGTACAAAACAAAGTGATTATTAGTAGCCACGATCATGTCCCGAATGCACGGAACACGTCAGTCAGTCAAGTGTCAAGTCAGCAGAAACTACAGAAATTAAGAGCTCTCCGCAGAAATTCACACACCCGTGCAATAGGTAACGGACCACAGGCAGACGTTCACTCAGCCTCTCCTGTGTCCCTCACGGAGTGCACGCTCTCTCCTGGGCGGCGCGAGCACAGACACTTAGCGGGAGTTTACTTTTAAAAGGCGCTGAGGGGGGCTTCCCAGCTGGCGCAGTGGTTGAGAGTCCGCCTGCCGATGCAGGGGACACGGGTTCGTGATCCGGTCCAGGAAGATCCCACATGCCGCGGAGCGGCTGGACCCGTGAGCCATGGCCGCTGAGCCTGCGCGTCCGGAGCCTGTTGCTCCGCAACGGGAGAGGCCACAACAGTGAGAGGCTCGTGTACTGCAAAAAAAAAAAAAAAAAAAAAATCATAAAATGCGCTGATACAATCATGTCTCACTTTTGTTTGGATCAGTCAGCAAACGCGTTTTCGAAACCCCAAATTCTCCACACCTCCTACTTTTCGCGCCGCCCTAGTCTCGAAGCTCCAGTCACTGCTCCTCAGACCGAATCCCCGTGGGAGGACGCTTGGGCTGCGTGCTGACGCACGGGGCGTGCACTGACGTCCTCGAGCCCCGCCCCCACAAGCCCGCCCAGAAGTTGAAACCCCAGTGCTGCGTCTCGCGGGCGTTGAGGCCGGCGTCAAGAGCCGGCGTTGCGGGGCCGCGGGAGCGCGGCATGGAGGGACCGGCGTAGTTGGGGCCCGTGGCCCTGCGTCTTCCACCTGCGACGCGGGTCCTGCTCACGCTGCGGCGCCGCAGCCGCCGGGCGGTGGGTGCCCGAGGGACCAGGAGGCGGGCAGGGACCGCCAGGCGGCTGTGGGCATCGTGTCCGCAGCCAGCGTCCCCGAGGCCACCCTTCGGCCATGATCACTCGGTGAAGCTGCGCCGCGACAGCGTAGACGACTTCTGGCGCTGTGAGGACCTGTGTGCGCTGCAGGACTCGCTGCCTCTGCCCGCCGTTCGCGCTTCCCTGCGGGAGGTCCTGCTGGACTTCTAGGCCGACCGCCTCCGTGGGGTGGACTGGACGCCGCTCTTGAGCACCTTCTGCATGTGATCTGTATCCAGAGTTTCTTCCAGCCGCGGCTTGGCGAGACAGGTTTGTAGTTCCCTCTTCCAGGGGCCCTCATGTGGGCGCTGAGAAGCGGGGTTTTAGATGGTGGAGGGTGGGCACTAGAACCGGTGCCCAGTGCCCGGTTGTGCGTGCACTAGACGGGGTGTGCGGCTTAGGACCCCTGCCAGCTCGGTGACCCCGGCCGAGTGCTTTAAGCCTTCTAGGTCTCAGTGTTCTCATCTGTAGCATGGGCTTAACAGGACCCACTCTCTGTGGAGGTTACAAGGTCTCACTCTGTTAATGCTTGTAGACTCTACAATGTAGAACATGTAGCACAGTTTGGAGCGTCCTTAATGGTTGCATAGATGTTACCTGGTGTGTTGAATGACTTTGCCTGGTACAGACCAAAGCGGTTAGGAAATTGATATATCCCAGCTTCATTTCCTTTCCATTCAAACAGGGCTCAGGAAAAAACATTTTTTTTCAATAGTATCCTATAGTGGAAAGAGCACCAGTGTGAAGGCAGCTTAGGGTTTGAATTCCAGGGCTTATGCTCTCTGTGGCCTGGGCAGGTTTCTTTTGCACTACAACCCCCCACACTTGTAAAATGACATTAAAAACCACTCTTTCTGTGGGTTCTTAGAATTAATTAAGCAGGTTATGTGTGTAACATATCCTGGCACTTGAATGAGTTGTCAGAACCAAGGGCTGCTGGAGATGATGCTTCTGTCCTAGGTAAGCTCCCCTTCTACTGGGTGGCAAGGAAACACAAGCACAGTAGTCAGTGCTCTGGAAGAAGTGAGTTCTGGTGCTACAGAGCACAGAATCTCTTTTTTCTTTAATTTAATTTTTATTTTATATTGGAGTATAGTTGATTTACAATATTGTGTTAGTTTCAGATGTACAGCAAAGTGATTCAGTTATACATATATCCATTCCTTTTCAGATTCTTTTCCCGTACAGTTTGTTACAGGATACAGAGTAGAGTTCCCTGTGCTATGCAGTAGGTCCTTGTTGATTATCTCTTTTATATATTGTCGTGTGTATATGTTAATCCCAAACTCCTAATGTATCCCTCCCCGCCATCTTTCCCCTTTGCAGAGCACAGAATCTTGGAAGGGAAAGTTCAGGGTAGGCTCCTTGGAGGAGGTGCCATCCTTTCTAAGGATATGTAGAAGCTCCTGGGGTGGCAGGAGGGAGCAGTGTGTGTCAAAGTTTGAGAAATATAAAAAAAATATGACAAAACTCAGGTACAGGACTGGAACTCAGGGTTTGGGAAAGCAATGAGAGTTGATACTGGAAAGCTAGTGGGACCCCACAGAAAGGGGCCTTGTTTATCATGTCATAAGTTTGGATGTTTATCCTGAAGGCTGTGGGAAACACCAAAGAACAGTGAAATGGAATTCTGGTTTAGAGGCTCACTGGGACCTCCATGTGGAAGGCAGTTGATTGGGTGCAGCGTGAATTGTAATCAAAGGGTCCCACTTAAGTTATAAAAGGTGGGACTGGATTTTGCAGATCTGAGAGAGAATGGGTGAGGCCTGGTGACCAGTTAGAAAAGGAGGGCAGCAAGCGTGGGTGATGCAGTTTACAGCTGCATCTTTTTGTGAGATAAACAGAGCACAGTAGAGAGGGATTGTGGGTGGCGAGAGGATCTTACTTGATCTTCAGTGCTTTAGAGGGGCCTGGTAGAGGGGCCAGGTCTGGGCCCAAGATATGGATCTGGGCTTTTTGGAAGGACAGGTGTTTGAAGGCATGGGAGAGACTTAGGTTATCCACAAGAATATCCAAAGAATCATAGGTCTGAGAGATTTTTAAGTGGGCATATTTGAGGATGTTTATAAGCTGAGAGAAAGTAGCCAGCAGAGGAAGGGTGTGAAGATCTAGGAAAGGAAATGATTGTTCATTTGTTTTTGAAAAGCTGAATACTTATCGTGTGCCTGGCCCTTTTCTAGGATCTGGGGTTCACACCATCTGTTATCTCTCCTGCAAGGACAGTTCAATTCATCCCCTGGTGAACAGAAGTCAGATTATTCTTTGCATCCCATTCAGGTGTAAGAACTGTTCTGTACCTCTGAAGGGACTTTACTTAAGCAGAGTAATAAGTTAGAAATCAAAAGAAATTAGAGCTGGAAGGGACCTTAAAGGCCACTGTACTTAATTTTGCCACATATTTTACATTGAATATAAGAAAAATTTATTGTTGAGCCCATTCTCTTCAGAGTTCCTTCACTGAACTTCCTTTATGTCTTGCATCCAGTGGGGCTAGCTTGTAGATTTTGGCCTCCTCTTAAATTTGCTTCTTCATCCATATTACATTTTGCCCGGACTATGGCAGAACCTCCTGGGTGGTTTTGCGGCTCCTGGGCTTAGCTCCTCTAAGTTCATCTGCCTACTCGGGTTGAGTAATCTTGTAACATAAAAAGCTATGCTTCAAATAATGCTGCTAATGACTTGCCCACACAAAGTTAGTGCATACTAGCCCCCCAGCGTTTGCCCTGCCCAGAGGCGTGTAGTCTGAACTGTGCTGGGCCAAGCATCACCGGACGCGCAGGCTCAGCGGCCATGGTTCACGGGCCTAGCCGCTCCGCGGCATGTGGGATCTTCCTGGACCGGGGCACGAACCTGTGTCCCCTGCATCGGCAGGCGGACTCTCAACCGCTGTGCCACCAGGGAAGCGCCGTCTTGGGGCTCTTTGGCCCTGAGGAAGGGGAGCTTTTTGTGATCACTCCCTTTATCTAATTGGTCCTTCAGCAGCGGGTCGCCTTTTTCTAATCAGCGGAGGCACCCTTACTCAGCCAGTGGTAGTCCCAGGCCTCGTCACCTGTGGGACTCAAGCCACGCTCTCTCCCAGGCTTGCTTCGGCCAGCATCTCTATTTTCCTTTGTGTCTCTCCTCACACTTGGACCCCTGGCCTTTAGTCATCGCCACCTGCAGTATTTACAGTGCCCGGCAGGAGTCAGGCTTGAGTGTCTTTTCACAGATGTTCCCTCTGCCGTTAATGCACCTCCTACTCCAACTCTGCATAGCCTCATCTTTCTAGATTCTACTTCAGGGTTATCATGAAGCCGTCACTTAGATATAACTTTTTGCCTCCATAGGCACCTCTGTGCATAAAGGTTATGTTTATTTATCTCATGTGATTGAAAATTTGAGTTTATCCATCTTCCTCCTGAATGAAGGCTTTAAGGGCAGGAGTCATTTCTACTCCTTAGCACAGAGCAGATGCTCTTTTTCTTTTTACTTAGGTGCTTTTTAATGATGATAAAATGTATGGTTTAAATCACTCATTTTATAATAATTTTGCTTTAGGTTGTGACAGAAATGAAGTTTACAGAAGTCGTGTTCCTGCGATAAGAAATAAAGATGTGACCTTCCAGTTGTGTAGAGCTCATAAATGCTGTGTAAGTGCGTCGGGTGCACTAAGGAACCTGGAGCTAAGTGGGCTAGCTCTGAGAGAGAGAGACTTAACTATGTTCACAAAGGTAAGCCTTCATTGTGTCCTGCCAACCTTTGATAGTTGCTTTTGGGGCAAACTAAACCAATAAAATTTTAAACTGTTCCTCCCCATTAAAGGGATTGAATATTTGGCCACTTTGGTGCTCCTGTGTCTTGTGAATTGTCCAGCTGGAGATGGAGGTTTAGAAAGTGAGTTTCAGTCTTGTTTAAGTCTCTTCCCATCGGACTGGTCTCGTGATTTCCTACACACCATGTCTGTCTACCTTTTCCCGTCTACCTTTTCTTGGTGTTCATGCGTGGATTGTCTCCTGTACCTGCTCAAACCTTGGTCCATTCTCATTTGTACCATGGAAGTTTGTCATGCTGGATACTGTCAGAATTAATCTTACTTAAGTTTGTGTTAAGCCACAAACCACGCGTTTTCTATATTTTCTGTTTTTTGTGTGTGTTTATATTTTTATGGTTTCTCTTCAAGAAATAGTATGGGAAGGGAAATAGCAAGACGTAAAGAGCAAAAAAGTCATCATTCTCTTTAAATTGTTAGAACGTCTATCTGCAGTCATAATTATAAGGCACTGTGGTATGTGTTCAAATAGGAAATACATGTAACGTCCCATAGGAGCAGCAAATTCATTGGTGGTGAGGGTGTGTCATGGAAGTAATCACAAAACAGGTGACTCTTCATTGGGGTCCTGAAACGTTAGCGTGCGTGCCCTATGTCCAGTAGTGGTCTGGAGGGGTCAGGAAGCCTGCCTTTCAGTTTGAGGGAACAGAGGGTTTGAGGTTCTCTCTCTTCTATTGCTCTAGTATACTGCATAGCAGCTAATAAAATACTGGGTTTATAGTTGACATTTACATCGCTGATTGATCATCAAGATTGACATGTATCATTGGAACTGAAAATCGGAAGAGTCTTATGCTTTTTAGGTTCTTCTTTTTCCTTTGACTCAAAAGTATGTCGTACTTTACTGAGTGGTTGGCAATAAAGTTTGCAGTATTCAGTGTATTCAGTTTTAGTACCTAAATAGAATTAAAGTGTTGCTGTAAACTGGAATAAGACTTTGTTACTGACAAGTTTTAGAACGCATCAGTTCATCAATTACCTTTTTGGGAAGATTGTTGTTAATGATTTTAAAAATGTGGCTGTAAACCTCCAATTGACTCAAGAAAAGCAAATAAGTCAAGGTTGACAAATGTATAGGCTCTTCATCTTATCGTGTGTGTGTGTGTGTTTTTTTTTCCTTGTAGTTTTTTGTCAAGGTATAAAGAACTCTATCACTCTTAAGACAGTAAACTTCACGGGCTGTAATCTGACATGGCAGGGAGCAGATTACGTGGCCAAGATCTTAAAGGTGATTTTATGTTTAAACTTTCATGGAAACATATGTGATTGAAGCACATTAATACGTTGACACAGATGGCAGTTAATTTTTGTCTTTTGATACCTCTGAGTGCATCTTTCATTTTGTTGAAAGAATATGACCAGTTTTCAGTTTGGGATTCTACCATTTAGTAAAGATAGTCCAGTTAATTTTAGAAATAAGAGATTTAATATATAATACATAATAATACTTTTATGTATTTTTAGTTACTGAAAACACTGATTGTGATGCTGTGCAGAAACTATGCCATTATAGTCTTCAAGATTTAAATGAATCAAGTGTCTATTAGCTGCTGTAGTTTATAAACTAATAAAAATTACTACATCAGCAACTTGTAAATACAGTTTTTCAACTAATGCCTTAAGTTTACAGTGGTTCTAATTACTGTACTTAGGCCTAAATTATTTAGTAATTTGACATGAAGCCTTTTTAGTAGTTTGCTGGTGCAGATCAGGGATGGGTAAACTATGGCTGGTGGGCCAGATCCAGCCTGCCGCCTGATTTTGTAAAGAAAGTTTTTTTGGAACCTAGTCGCACCCATTGTTGATGTGGTAGCTCTGGCTACTTTCAGCCTACACCAGTGGGGTTGAGTAGTTGCAACAGAAACTGTATAGCCCACAAAGCTGGAAATGTTTAAATTTAGATTTTAAAAATTGAAGAATTCTTTGAGCCTCTACAGGGCAAGTCCACTGACCCCTGGGGGAGAAAACAGTCAAGAACTTGGGTGCCGAAGCCAAATGGCCTAGGTTCAAATTCCCTTTCTCCCTTTTCATAGCTAGTGATCATGGACAAATCACTTAACCTCTATGCCTCATTTGGGTTTAAATGAACTCATTTGTATAAATAGTGCTTGGCACATACCAAGCACTGTGTAAGTGATTGCTGTTATTTCTGCTTGGAGCTTTTATAAGCTATTGTTAATAGGAAAATGACACTAATGATTTTCCTTTTAGAGTGTCAAAGGTACTTTGAGTCGTTTATTTTTTCAAGAATGTAACAAGACTTTTCTCATTTAAAGTCAGTATTCCCTGGTACCAGAATTTATTTTATGAATAAAAAGAATTGAATGTCTTTAAGACAAGACTTGTGGTTAAATGTCAAACCATTATTTTCCCAAGGCACATCAAACTGGCTGTGCATAGTCCAGGCCTCTGAAGTTTGTGTGCATACCCTAGGTAGGATGTGAGATCCATGTTGTGAATATATTTTTGTTTTGTTTCGTTTTTTTGCGTTACGCGGGCCTCTCACTGTTGTGGCCTTTCCCACTGCAGAGCACAGGCTCCAGACGCGCAGGCTCAGTGGCCGTGGCTCACGGGCCCCGCCACTCCGCGGCATGCAGGATCTTCCCGGACCGGGGCACGAACCCGCGTCCCCTGCATCGGCAGGCGGACTCCCAACCACTGCGTCACCAGGGAAGCCAGTGAATATAGTTTTTAAAATAATGCCTGGGAATTCCCTGACTGTCCAGCAGTTAACGCTCTGCGCTCCCAATGCAGGGGCCGTCGGTTCGATCCCTGCTCAAGGAACTAGATACCACATGCAATAAGTGAAAGATCCGGCAGGCCGCAGCTAAAGGCCCGGCACAGCCAAACAAACAAACAAACAAATAAATATTTTTTCAAAATAAATAAAATAAAATAATGCCTTAGGAGTTAGGGCAACAAAATATTAGAACCTATTTAGCTTTGTATCATGAAAAACTATCTGTGTAGTTTATAATGTACGTAAGTTAAACGTATAGAACTTTGTGTATATAATTTGTTAAAAACGAAGATGCATATTAAAAAGTTTTCTTATGGGTTGCCCAGTCAGGTGTTTGGAGACCTTTGGAGGACAGAATGATGAAATTTAGAGCCTCAGCAATGACAGAATTTAGAACCAATTCCCTGACTTAGAAGATAAGGAAAATAATTCTTAGACTGTAATTGAGTTGTCCAACTTTACATAACTGTTCAAAAACAGGTCATCCAGTGGCTGGAATCTAATCCCTGACCGACTAGAATGTGGGTCACTGGACTCGTAAAGCAGAACTGACTGTTTAATTTCTCAGCTTGATTCTCCTGGCACATATGCTTGATACGTGTGTGTGTAAATCTCTGACATAATAAGCCATACTCAGTAGGCACACCCTGTTTCCTTATTGAAGCATCTTAATTTTGTCCCATTAAAGCTTTGAAGTATCAGACTATCAGAAGGCATGAAGAAACCTGGGCTGAGAGGCTTCGTTCCAGGAGACCTGATCTTGACTGTATGCCTGGTTGGAGGCGCATCCCTCTGAACTGCAACAAGCTCATTGGTGACCTGGGTTCGTGCTTTTGCAGAATCTCTTAGTGAGGATTTATGGCTTGGAGGTAAATGCTAAAATTGAAAATATTGAATTTTTGATATAATATAATGCTTAGCTTTTGGCGTGATACTGTTGTGATAGGATTTTTTTCAAAGCCTCATTTTTCTGATAGCTTTTATGTTGCTTTTAAACTTTCTCTAAGAGTTGCATGTATTCTTTACAGAAAATACACAGTAACAAGAGAACAATTACCTATAAGCTTAATACCCAGACATAAGCACTGTTCATTTTGGTGTATATATTTTCAGTCCTTTTTTTAATATATAAATATATTTGTACACTTAGGGATTACTAAACTAGAATTGTAGTATACTTGCTATTTCATATTCCTGCTTTTTTCACTTAATGAGGTATCACGTAATATTCCATCATATTGATGTCCCATAGTTTAATCACTTCTTTGCAATTATATTTAGACAGTTTGCTTTTCCCTGTCACAAGCAATGTGAATACGTTGTATATACACCTCTGTGTCCATCGGGCTTACTTGTGTAGAATAAGGTACTACACGTGGAATGACTAAGTGTGACATATTTTTAACACTGTTGATACACATTGCCGAATCACCACCCAGAAAGGCTATGCCAATTTGTAGTCCACCCCAAGAGTGGATGTGAAGCCTGCCTCTCACAAACACTGGCTGGTAGCACTTTTAAAAAACTGAAAGACTACAAAAATGAGTACCTCTCCCTTTTTTATGTAAGTGGGATTACTCCAAATTTTATACCTTTTTTCAGTTAATTTAGTATGACCATCTTAGCAAGTTAGTAAATTTGCATCTACTGCATCATTTTTTGTGACTGTTCAGTGTTCCGTTATATGAATATGCCAGGGTACACATAGCTTATCCAATCTTGTATAAAAGGTATGTCCAGTTTTTCAGTTACAAAAAGTACTCTGATATATATCCTTACCTATATCTCTATTTCTTTTGGTTAAATTCTTAGAGAGTTGTTGCATCAAAAGGGTATAGACATTTTGAAGACTTTTCTTACAGAATCGTGGCTTAATCTGATAGGAGAATAACCACATTTTGTTTTATTTTGTATTCATTTGATCTACTGGTGAGGTTTACTGGCTGTTTGTATTCATTTGGCTAGTTGGTTAATGACACCGTGTGTCCATTCTTCTGCAGTGACAGTTTGTAAGGGTTGTATCATATCCTGTCAGATCCATATGTCTGACTTGCTATTTCTGTATGTCATGGGGTGTTGAAAGACTCCAGTTACTTTAATGTGATGGTCTACTCAACACTTAAATAAATGACTCATGATAGTTTCCTTTCATGTAATAGTTTTTAATATCTTTGCTTTTGTGATGATCCCTTTTGTTTGAATGAGTAGGTTGTTCAGCCCCAGAACTACTAGAAGTCATGATCATTTGTTCTGGTTTTTGTCTGACGTTTTACCGCGAGAGTTCTTGACCATGATACTTTCATGATAGGTTTTTAGTATGTATTCTCTATTCACACATTGTTTGAATTTGTTATTATTTGTATCCTAGAAAACGGTACTTTTGGGCTTCCCTGGTGGCGCAGTGGTTGAGAGTCCGCCTGCCGATGCAGGGGACACGGGTTCGTGCTCCGGTCCGGGAAGATCACACATGCCGCGGAGCGGCTGTGCCTGTGAGCCATGGCCGCTGAGCCTGCGCGTCCGGAGCCTGTTGCTCGGCAACGGGAGAGGCCACAACAGTGAGAGGCCCACGTTCCGCAAAAAAACGAAAACAAAAACAACAACAACAAAAACGGTTCTTTTCTAATGTTGTACGTCCCTTATGTTTTTAGCAGATAATTTACTAATTAAAGTGAGTTATACTTGTAACTTGTTCTCATCTCTACTCAGAAAGAGGTGAACCTAGATACTAAGCCTGCTTCCACCCAAGAGCATTGTTTCCTTCTTGTGCAACCTCTGAATTCTTGCACGGAGTACTTTATTCATTTGTCAGTTTCACACGTAAGTATTTTAATACCTATTGTGTGCCAGACACGTGTTTAGGCACTAGAGATAAAGCAGTGAACCAGACACACAAAAGTCTTGCCCTCATGGAGCTTACATTCTAGTGAAGGAGTTCAGATAGAAATGAGTAAACGGAGAAGTAATATAATTTTAGATAGTAGGAGGTGCAAAAATATCTTAATGTAAAGAGAGTGAGCGGGGTCATGTAGGACTCCGTTGGACAGGTTTGTTAGGGGACAGCTTCACTGGAGAAGTGGCATTTGAACGGAGACCTGAATGAAGAGAGGAGCAAGCCATGTAAGATCTGGGGTAAACACATTCCAGGACAAGGAGCCCATGAGTATGCAGGCATATAGGTGGATGGAGTATTTAAGGAAAAGCAAGGAGGCAATGAGTATGCAGGCAGGTAGGTGGGTGGAGTATTTAAGGAAAGCAAGGAAGCCAACATGGTCAGAGGACTGAGTGCAGAAGATGTGGTATGACATGAGGTCAAGAGCTAGCCAGGGGTCTGATCTTGTAAAGTCTTGAAGGCCAGAGTAAAGATTTGGATTATTCTAAATGAGTAGAGGGTTTTGAACTTGTAAATGGCATGATCCAAATAGTATCTGAATGAGGGAACCTGGTATAGAGGATGGACTTGGGAGGATAAAGAAGAGAAACAGGGAGAGTAGTTAGGAGACTATCACAGTGGTCCAAAATAGAGATGTTTATGGCTTAGCTTAGGCTGGAAGTTTGGAGCAAGTGAAAAGTGGCTGAATTCAGGTTGTGTTTTGAGGGTGTAACTAACAAGGCTTGCCCATAGATTAGATGTGGGCTATGAAGGGAATAGTAACAAGGAGACAAGTCGTTGATGATTATGTGTGCAACTGGGTGGTATCACTTAGAAAAAGGGAGCTGATGGGAGGAGCAGCTTTTGAGGGAATATCAGGACTTTGGTTTGTTATCTTAGATGCCCTTTATGTATCTAAGTGTCTGGACAGTGCTCAGACTGTACTTTCTATCCAAAGGTATCCAAAGCCACTTTAGATGCAAAATGTTTAAAGCTGCCCATTGCTGCTGCCAAAATAGTAGCCACTGGAGGCAGTCTGCAAGATGGCATCTTAGGTTTCTGAGGAAGAAATTAGAATACACAAAGGGGGAGATAAGTGTATAATTACATAATGTAGATTTCATATTTAAATTTATGGGAAAAGCAATAATTAGTTGGCTTTTGGTTTTAAATCTAAATAGCCACTCATTGGGAACTAACTACTCTAATTTCCATTTGTTTTACTTTAGATCATTGTGTGATGAAAGCAGTTATCCAAAAAGTTCTCCAGGTGGAAGGAGTGCCAAGTCAGAGGTATATCACATGTTTCAGTTCTCTCGGAAGAATTTCTCTTTAATTGCTTGTTTTTCTTTCTTTCTTAAAAGAAAATTATCAAGGTACTTTCTGCCATCTTAAAACTAAGTTTTTAGTCAAACGAAATGGCTTTTCTGTTTTTGAAAATGTTGTGTGATGCTTTAATTTAGGTTCCCAGAAATGCAGATTGAAAACCTTTTATTAACTTAAAGTATCTTAATTTCCAATGAAGATCAAACCCTCCTAAATTATCTGAAACTTAAATGGCATATTTATCATTTCTGTCTCAGTACCAGTGGATAACTTCTCCATCGTGAAGGAACCATCCAAAGCTGCTAGACAGAAAAAGAGAACTCTAATTTGGGGAAGTGATCGAAAAGGAAAAGCTACGATTAGAGTTGGTAACTCTTTCTGAACTTATACCCCTTATGTTTTCTGGTGTGCTAAAATTAAAGCAGCCAATATTAACCACATGCATATTAGGAAGCCTATGATTATTTTGAGACTTATGAGAATTTATAGAATATAGATATAATAAATGAATTTAAAGAGATGTTAATATTAACCAACAGTATTGTTTGGATCTCATAAAAACTTCATTATTTTGAAAATATTTCCTGGTTGATAATTACTTCTGACACTTTGCAATTGAAATTTGGGGTGCACTTTGATGATAATTTTAGTACTGGTGCTTTTGAGGAATGATTTTTTTTAAATGCAGAATTACCTTTTGCGCTACAAGAAACAAAATTTCTTCTCAGTTCCAACCTTCCCATTGTTTCCTGCTCCTTTCTTAGAGATGCTTACCTAAATTTTTGAATCAGGTAATATCTTGTTTCTCTGAATGATTAAAAAAACTTGAAATATGTATGATCCTTATAAAAGACTTCTACAGACATGTTTATTTACCTAGATTGAACATTTTAGAAAACTATTTTCTAAATGTTTACTGTAATGTATATTTAATTTTCCAAATGGTAGTTAACCCAGGATATTACAACTAAGCCTATTATTTTGTTACGAAATGTAATTGTAATAAAAAGCTTTTGCACAGCCAACGAAACCATAAAGAAGACGAAAATACAACCTTCAGAATGGGAAAAAATATTTGCCAGTGAAGCAACTGACAAAGGATTAATTTCCAAATTTTACAAGCAGCTCATGCAGCTCAATATCAAAGAAAAAAACAACCCAATCCAAAAATGGGCAGAAGACCTAGACATTTATCCAAAGAAGATACGCAGATTGCCAGCAAACACATGAAAGAATGCTCAACATTATTAATCATTAGAGAAATGCAGATCAAAACTACAATGTGGTATAACCTCACACCAGTCAGAATGGCCATCATCAAAATATCTACAAACAATACATGCTGGAGAAGGTGTGGAATAAAGCGAACCCTCTTGCACTGTTGGTGGGAATGTAAAATGATACAGTGACTATGGAGAACATTATAGAGCATCCTTAAAAAACTAAAAATAGAGCTTCCATATGATCTAGCAATCCGACTATTGGGCATATACCCTGAGAAAACCATAATTCAAAAAGAGTCATGTACCACAATGTTCATTGCAGCTCTATTTACAGTAGCCAGGACATGGAAGCAACCTATGTGTCCATTGACAGAAGAATGGATAAAGAAGACGTGGCACATATATACAATGAACATTACTCAGCCATAAAAAGAAATGAAATTGAGTTATTTGTAGTGAGGTGGATGGACCTAGAGTCTGTCATACAGAATGAAGTAAGTGAGAAAGAGAAAAACAAGTGCCATATGCTAACACAAACATATGGAATCTAAAAAAAAAAAAAAGGTTTTGAAGAACCTAGGGGCAGCACAGGAATAAACACGCAGACGTAGAGAATGGACTTGAGGAGGGGGAAGGGTAAGCTGGGACGAAGTGAGAGATTGGCATGGACATATATACAGTACCAAATGTAAAATAGATAGCTAGTGGGAAGCAGCCACATAGCACAGGGAGATCAGCTCCGTGCTTTTTGACCACCTAGAGGGGTGGGATAGAGCAGGTGGGAGGGAGACACAAGAGGGAGGAGATATGGCGATATATGTATATGCATAGCTGATTCACTTTGTTATAAAGCAGAAGCTAACACACCATTGTAAAGCAATTATACTCCAATAAAGGCGTTAAAAAATAAATAACTAAAAATAAAAGTGAAGCCACCCACAAAAAAATAAATAAACCATAGGAAAATAATACCTATTGTTTACCAAATATTTTCTAAAAAAAAATATTTTGATCAGTTTCTGATTGGATATCCTAGGTTATTCAGACATTTCCTAGTAGTTTGCATTTCTCTATCACTTTTTAAATTTATCTATTCTGCTTGAGATTGCCACTCTTCTTAATAATTTACAATAGCTGCATGTTACTTTATGATTTATCACAGTTTCCAGCCCAGCAAATCTATTGAGAGAGCACAGAACTCTGATAAATGTGAAATATGCACTAGTGTAATGTTTTTTGTTTTTTTTGTTGTTGTTTTGTTTTTTGCAGTATGCGGGCCTCTCACTGCTGTGGCCTCTCCCGTTGCGGAGCACAGGCTCCGGACGCGCAGGCTCAGTGGCCATGGCTCACGGCCCTAGCCGCTCCGCGGCTTGTGGGGTCTGCCCGGACCGGGGCACGAGCTCGTGTTCCCTGCATCAGCAGGCGGACTCTCAACCACTGCGCCACCAGGGAAGCCCTAGTGTAATGTTTTTTTAAGAACACTTGATGAATGTTAGCTAAGAAAATTAGTAAAGCAGGGGCTTCCCTGGTGGCGCACTGGTTGAGAGTCCGCCTGCCGATGCAGGGGACACGTGTTCGTGCCCCGGTCCGGGAAGATCCCACATGCCGCAGAGCGGCTGGGCCCGTGAGCCATGGCCGCTGAGCCTGCGCGTCCGGAGCCTGTGCTCCGCAACGGGAGAGGCCACAGCAGTGAGAGGCCTGCGTACCGCAAAAAAAAAAGAAAATTAGTAAAGCAATAGTGATTTTGAAACCAACGAAGGTTTTAAGAAGCTAATAATAGGGATATTCAAGAAAATATTAAAATATTTTGATACACTCTGTTTACAGTATGAGCATATAATTTGGTTACCTTACTTTAGGTGAATGCAATAAAATATGTTTAAGGAGTAATCCATCCATATTAGACATTGTATAATATTTTGTTAAAATGAGTACATCTTTTCAATTTTCCCCTTGAATAAAACATATTCCAGATATGCCTAGCTTGAGTTGAAACTTAGAGTGAAATACAATGACATTAGTCTGGTTATCAAAATTATATAAAATTTTAAGGTGTTAGAATAACTAACGTTTCTGCCCATTCACCTGTTTAACAAATATTTATGGAGTGAACATTATTTGTCAGTCACTGTTCTGAATGACCAGAGTGCTCAGAGTCATCATTAAAGTCTCTGATCTTAAAGAGGTTCTATGCTAATAGGGTGATACAGATAAACTTTCTGTGTGTGTGTGAGACATATGTGAGATAGTGCTAAGTGTTGTGTAGGGAATTAAAGTAAGTAATGTGATAGTGACTTTTTTATTTCCTTAGATTGGATGGGCAAAAGGATGACATTTAAGAGGAAATTTGAAGGTCAAGGAATTCACCATAGAAAGAGGAGAAGGAAGAATATTCCAGGAAATCAGAACACCTATCTCAAATATTCTTAAGTGGTTAAGAGCTTTTCATATTTGAAAAACTAAAACTGTAGTGTGAGTTTAACACAGTAGGTAAGATGAAGAGTAATGAGATATATGGCTAGGGCCAGACCACCTAAGGCTTTCATAAGTTAGGGGAAGGAGTTTCAATCTTTCCCCCCTTCCCAATGTAGTTGCTTTCCTTCCTTCCTTCCTCCCTTCCTTCCTTCCTTCCTTTCCCTTATTACAGTAATCTCAGTGAGAGTTGACAGTGGCGTTTGTTAAGGTGGTAGTAATGTATATGCAAGAACATAGGCAGAGTCCATATATGTTTAGAGGCAGCAGAAGTGGAATTTTCTGATGTAATCAGTGTGGAGAGTGTAGTTGGGAAGGAGAAGTATCAAAGGGAACACAATTATTTTAGGTTTGACAACTGGATGCTAGTGTTTCCTTTCACAAAATTGAAAGAGTGAGGGACATGCAATTTAAGTGATGGCAGAGTCAAGATTTTTATTTTGCCTTTTTTAGTTTTGAGATGTTTGTTTTGTTGAAGCATCAAGTAAATAATTATTGATATGAGTCTAGTTTCTGGGCTAGAAGTTAAGGTAGGAAACATAGCTTTTAAAATCATCTCTGCATTCACAGATTTTTTTCCCTAGAAACAATTATATACCTACTTAAAATAGTCTCAATCACTGGTTTTATATGCATAAGAAAGAAAAAAATTTTTTTTAAATTTTCATTTAAAAATAGCATATTGACCATAGGACATTTTAAAGCAAAGAATGAAAGCAATAGTGCCAACACAAATTAACATAACGATTAAGATTTTAGTGTACCTGTATCTATTTTTAGATTGCCTATGTAAAAAAAAAAGTTATAAAGGTGAGAATATTCACTGGCTAAAGCTAAAATATCACCAAACAACTTTTGTTTAATTAGGAAGTTATTTTTTCTTTAACAATAGTTCTATTTACTAGAACAATAGTTCTAGTAAAGAGCACATTCTTACCCCATTCATCTTTTACAAAATCCCTGTCCCCCGTGCTATTTTCTTTATAGGACTTTGGACTCAACAGCACAGTAGATGATAGAAACAGAAGTGAATGTAGCTATAATGGCTACTGTATACCTAGATGCAGTGTATAGGAGAAGCATCATATAGAGCAAAATATCCCAATCTGCTACACTTACCCAAACCTTAGCATTTTATCTCATGCCTGTTTTGCAGGATGCAGCTACTTTTCTGTACTTTATTGAATTTACAATAGTTTGCTGATGGCCAGGATTCCATATTTCCCCACATTATCCTCTTAGCATCTGCCTTTTTCATTCCTCGATCATTGTCTATAAGATTAAAAACTCTACTCTGAGCAAAGCCTTGTTTTTACCCCATGCTCTGCCAACCTGGAAACAGCTCCAGAGTCTTATCTCATATTTATACAGAATGCCAAATCCTATTCCCTTAATTGCCTCAGCTGGGGAGCCAAGAGTGCATAAAACAGCTGGTGGCAAGTGTGTATATAGCAAATAGGTAGGGCAGACTCTCCTGCAAGATGCAATGCTGTATTAAGAATTTTGCAGTTAGGGGCTCTTTCCTCTGGAGGAAACCAACCCAACTAGTTCTGTTAAAACTCATTTACTATACACAACCACCTTCCAGATGGTAGCCTCTGACACCACAAAGTGCCAGAGGCAGAGCTGTGACTGTAAGATGTACATGTGGATGTGATAGGGTAAGAAATACTTTTTTTATTAGCAACTGAAGAAAGCATTTATGAAATGGAGACTTTGTGGCTGCTCTTCACACTCGGTGGTAATGCTGCTGTGCTTTTCAATCAGCATAAACCTGAATTCTATTTTGCTCATTTGTACATGTGTTAAAGGTCTTTTTTAGAGCTTCATTGTTTTTCTATGAAAGTGTAACATGCTTTTGAAGATGAAAATTCTACAAAGTTTTTTATATTTTGTTCATAATATCTTTTATTTTGAAGAGCGTTCTATTTCTAAACCTATGAATTTAGATCACTATGAAGTTTAATTCTAGTAGAAAGCCATTATCACTTTGTCTGTTATCTTTGTTTTCATTTTTCAGCCTTAGAGAATGAAAGGCCACATTTACTGTGCACCAATAATATTTTTATTCATGCCTCAATTCCATCCTCATGTATTTTCTATTGATTTCAAAATTAGACCCAAACTTGGATAAGTCATATAGGACATAGGAAAAGGGTTTGAAATTAATAACTTAATATTGCATTCCATATTTGGAATCAATATAATAATCACAATTAAATTTTTTTCTTGATTAGGTAATGTCTTGCTAGCGTTATTTTAAAATAAAATTAAATTCCAAAGTTAAAAGGTGCAGATTGCTAATTTGATGCATAAAACACCATGTAATTATTTTGATTTTTTAAAAAAATATCTCCCTCATTCAGAAGAGAATGTATTAAAACTAGTAGAATATGTAAACTTTTAAGAAATTCAGAATAGCTATACTGGGAAACTAAATGTTAAAAGTGGTCTTGGGGGTGCATAATAAATTTTTTTATGATAGCATGATTTTATGTTCCTAGAATATCAAGAGTGTTGAGATTAAGACTTCAAGACTTTTCATGGGAGATAAAAGTCGGTTTGTAATATAAATAATTTGACAATTAGCTTTATACATAACTATGCCATTTATTCGTGCATTAAATGTATTATTGGTCTACTATATGCTAGATCCTGCTGATACTGCAAGGGTAGTGTTAAGTCAACTAGCAAACAGGTACAAACTTTAAAATATGGCCCATATAGCAGAAATTAAAAGTGAAATGAAGTGGCTGAAAATTTAAAAGTGCAAAATAAGGCTGCCTAACCCTACTTTCATATAACGTGCATAATGAGGAAACAAGAGAACCAATTATAAATATAATTTGCTAAGAAACTGACATTCAAGAAAGAGAAGGAAATTTACCAATATAGAATAATATAAACGGAAAAAAATGACTATAACCGTGTTCCTCCAATTCTTGGTGACAAATTCATTTGATTTTGATGCATGAAAAGTATGCATCCATCAATTTGCTTTTATTCAGAGATATTTCTGAGAAGGATCTTGCTAGTCTGTTGTGGAAATTAGTTTTAAAAGTTGCATTTGCCAGAATGTCATTCTTGGAATTTGTTTTTAAGTAAATCCCTTTGAGATGATAAAGAAATACAAAATATGAAAAGTTATTTTCAAATCAAATAATAAAATGTTTTTTTATGTATATTTTATATCCCTACTTCATAATAAAATAATTTGTATTTTCACCAGATGTCGTTATTATATTAGTCCAGATTTTTCTATTTCTCATGTGAGATCAGGCCATTTCATACACTACACATTGGGGAAATAATAGGGAAAAGTGAAAAATTAGTATTTATAAGTTTGTGATAGTCCTAGATAATAGGAACTCAAGTAGATTGTTTCTTCCATGTATTTCATAGAGGGAACAGGTGGATTTTTTGACTATATATTCATTTCTATCCTACAAAATATATTTAGTTATAGATATTAAAGGATGTCATGAAATTTGGCACAGATGAAAAAGAACAAACTTCTCAGAGTGTGTGTATATAAACACTCATTTATGAGAAATTATAAATACTGCATTAAAATTGAATACTTTATATGTATTTAAATTTAGAATATTTATAAATATATAAAATATTATAATAATATACACTAATAATTATTTTTTAATTAGACTCTAAACTTGTAAGAAATAATGTTGAAATAAATCTAAGATTAAAAAAGGGAAATTGTGATTGTAGGGCTTACTGTTCCACAAAAATCTCACCTTAAACTAAAGGAAAAACAAATATATATTTTAAAATATTCTTTCAGCATGTATTGGCATGTCTATGTCTCTCTGTTTCTCTTTATAAATATACTTAGTTGACTCACATGCTAATAAAGTAATTAATCGATTGAGTTTGACAACCCAAATATAAATAATACATATATTTATATAAATTATAAGTAATATATGGTATATATTACATATATTTACAGCTAAATATTCTGTTATTAGATAGGCTTTATTTAAAAATAATGTTTATTGATTCTACAGGTTATTACATCTACTTCTATTTTGTTTTTGCTTTAAAGATTTTCTTTAAATAGTCTGATGAAATAAGGTCAGTAAGTCTGGTATATCAATATAGTATAACTTGAAAGCAAAAATGAAAGCACAAATACAATGAATAACTCAATATAGACCTTCAACAAGTTAATAACAATGGTTTCCACTTTTAAATACTGACAAATCATGAAAAATTTGTCTATAAAATTTGTGTTAAAACTTATCAGTTTTAACTCAGCAGCATTGTGGTAAAAATAATTTGTCTATGAAAATGAACTACACTTTTTCGTATTGATAAGCGTATTATAGTATAAAACTCACAGATGCATCTATCACACATTGAATTACTAAAGAAGGATGCTATAGAATTGTATGACTTTTTTAAAAAATCCATTTGATATATATTGAGGTCCTACGGATTATCAACCCCTTAAATTAACTGCTGGCAACACAATAATAGACAAAGCAATATCTCATTAGCCTATATGCCAATTTAGAGATCACAATGATCAATTTTATCATTTTCTAGAGAAACAAACCAAAATCCAGCAAGAGTAATGCCTTAGACAAACTCACACAGCATACAAAGTTTGCAACAAGTATAGGAAAATCACAAAAAACTGTAGCAGTGTGGGGACATGTAGATTGGAGAAAAATGTGTTACCATTGCAAGGCCTTAAAGTGTGACTGAACTGGTGTACTGGACCCTCTCCAGGGTCCTAACCTGGGACAAGTCCCCTTGTCTCAGCCAGGGAGGTTCTTTTTCCTATCAGATTCTCACAGCCGATAACAAAATGTATGCTGAGACTGGAACAGCACAAGCTTTACGCCATGACCAAAAATAGAGAAGGGGAAACTAGTTCACAAAGGAAATCAACTTCTCAACCCAAGTTGAGTTGGAGACACTAAATATATAGTAGGGTTGAGGTAAAAGAGAGGGATTTGAAAAGCGTAGGAGGAATATTCGTGAGTTATGTGAGAACAGGGGTGTGGTTTGGACCTGGAACTGATGCAACTCTCCTTTTAGTCCTTTTATGGGCTTTTCCAGTTGTTGCCATGGCAATTATCAACTGTCATGGCGCTGGTGGGTGTCATTTAGCATGCTAATGAATTACAATGAGCTCAAAGTCTACTGGAAGTCAAATATTCTGTTATCTTAGGCCTTCTTGGTTTCAATCAGTTCTTGCTTTTATCTCCTTGCAAGCTTCCTGAAGCACAGCTAAGAGTAAATGGTTTCTCTTCAAGGGAGGGGCAGAGGTATGACTCTGGGGCAACAGTCTTCGTAAAAAACGGCAAGGAGAGGGTGTGGTTGATGAAACCTAAAAAGAGAGGAAGCTGTGAAAGGTTATCTGGCAGTAGCTGTGGCCTTCAGCTGAGGGGCTCTGCTGGTACAAAGTGAAAGGAAACTGGAGAAGATCATAATGCAACCTCCCATTCATCTCTCCCTCTGGTCTCCTGCTAGACTTCCAGTGTAATACGTTGCCTGAAACCAATTGGAAGCAAGGAGGCTATAGAGCTAAATTAGGTACACTGAACCAGCTCCTATCCTGGGGCACTGAGCAATATATAGCAGGATGGGGAGTGGATCTGGATAGACAAGTGAATGATATCTCTCATCTTCAACACTTTTTACCATCAGTATCTCCTTCTTTTCTTTGCTTAAGTGAAATATTGTGTTCCCCAAACAGTTTTTAATCCTCTATTGTATAATCATACTGTTACTACCCACCTGAAACTTAAAATATTAGCTTTCCAGGGTTCTTTATATGAGATAGTGAGAGGGGGTTGGTAAAATGAAATAATGTTTTTGGATAAAGCATATTGCCTTAGTCTTCTCTTTATGTTTAGTCATGAGGCCTAATATTATAATAATATCCACCTTCTTCCCCTTCCGTGTTCTCTTTAACTTCAGCTGGACAGAATCTTTCACTTAGTGGAGAAACCCAAATCTTCACTCCATATCATCTGGGTTTTTCGGGACCTTATCTTTATTGAGTTGATCTTATTGGGACTCTCATTCAGGAAGAATTAAAAAGTACCACAGTGAGTCATAATGGTTAGAAAAAGAAACTTCACTGTCTCTATTGTGAAGCAGTGAGCCAGTTTTTTCTAAGTGCAGTTGATACACAGCCTTCTCCTCTGCTGTAGACTCAATGGATGAGGACCCCAAAATGACAGTCTCAGCTTCTATTTTATCAGAACTGTGACTTACTTCTTTCAGAGAAGCATTCATCCTTTGGTCACTAGGACTTCCCAGCTGATCAAGACTGTAGGGACAAAAGCAAATTTCTTTCAGTCAGTTGATAGTTTTAATAGTGTAATGAGCTACTCCCATCTCCTTTCCTTGGTTTCTATACATTCTGTCTATGGAAGAGATGTCCACATATAGAGACCTTTTGTTTAAGAAATATATTCTATCATGTGGGACAGCAACTTGGTTGCTTGGTTTCCTTAAATTAATTTTTTCTGGCCATTTTTTTAGTGCCAGTTGCTTCTGAATGATGGATAATCGTAAGGCCAGTGAATTTGTATGGGAATGAACCTATTTTCTTATGTAGTAGTCATGTTTGGATAAAGTTACCTCTTTAAAACACAGATCTGATTATAACATTCCTGTTTTACAAGCACTCAATAGCTTCTCATTTCCTCCAAAATAAAGCTCAAAACCTATAATATAAAATACACATTTAAGATCAGGCTTTAATTTTTTTTCATTTTTATTCTTTACTAAGAATTTCTAGATTTTCAAATTAAAACTAGATTAGACCACTTGTCACTTACTTTTTCCAACTTTTGTCTATATTTCTGAAGATAGCTAATTTACCATTTTTACTTATCCAACACTCATTATTAAAATTCAGCTCAAAGACTAACTTCTAAATTTGCTAGGACCTGAGGGCAATTATACTTTTTGTTTCCCTTCCCTCTCTTTTTTTTTGTCTGTCAAAATCTCTCTGAGAGCAGTCAATATAAATATACTGCACAGGCAGACCTCATTTTATTGCATTTCACTTTATTGCACTTCACATATATTGCATTTTTCACTAATTGATGGTTTACGGCAACCTTGCTTCTAGCAAGTCTACCTGCACAGTGTTTCCAGCAGTATTTGCTCACTTCTTGTCTGTGTCACATTTTCACAATATTTCAAACTTTTTCTCTATTGTTATATTTGTTATGGTGATCTATAATCATTGACCTTTAATGCTACCATTTTAATATATTGAGGTTCCACAAACCATGCCTATATAAGACAGCAAACTTAATTGATAAATGCTCTGTGTTTTGACTGCTCTACCCACAAGTTATTCCTCAGTGCCACCCCCTCTTTCTCTCTCCCTCACAGGCTTCCTCATTCCCTGAGGCACAACAATATTGAAATTAGGCCAATTAATAACCCTACAATGGCCTCTAAGGTTCAAGTGAAAGAAAGACTTGCAAGTCTCTCACTTTAAATAAAAAGTTAGAAGATTAAACTTAGTAAGGAAGGCATATTGAAAGCTGAGATAGGTTTAAATCTAGGTCTCTTATGCCAAACAGCCAATCTGTGAATGCAAAGGAAAAGTCTTGAGGGGAACTAAAAATACTACTCCGGTGAACACATGAATGTAAGATAGCAAAACAGCCTTTTTGCTGACATGAAGAAAGTTTTAGTGGTCTGGATAGGAGATCAAACCAGCCACAATCAAGCCAAAGCCTGATCCAGAACAAGACTGTAACTCTTTTTAATTCTATGAAGGCTGAGAATGGTGAGGAAGCTGAAGAAGAAAAGTTTGAAGCTAGCAGAGTATGGTTCATGAAGTTTAAGGAAAGAAGCCATCTTTGTAACAGAAGTGCAAGGTGAAAGAGCATGTGCTGGTGTAGAAGCTGCAGCAAGTTATCCAGAAGATCTAGCTTAGAATGAAGCAGGCTACACTAAACAACAACAGCCATCAACTAGGCGGTAAGACCCTACATCAACAAAAAGATTATGACTCACTGAAGGCTCAGATGATGGTTAGCATTTTTTAGCAACAAAGTATTATTTAACTGAGACATGTACATTGTTTTTTAGACATAACGCTATTGCAACGTAATAGACTGCAGGATAGTAGATATAACTTGTGTATGTCTTGGGAAATCAAAAAACCTTATGTGACTCACTCTATTGTAGTATTCACTTTATTGTGGTGGTCTGTAACCAAACCCTCAATAGCTCCAAGGTATGCTGGTACCTCTGTGTAACTCAGTGGCTCATTTCTTGTTTTAAACTCCTTGAAGCCAGAGATCACATTATATAATTTCGTGAACTATGGTACCAAGCTAAGGAGGTTTTCATCAGTTCTTTGTTGAATTTGAATTAATGTAAATATTTATATTAAGAAAAGTATGATAAAATCATTGCAAAGGTAAATCATACTTTATTATAAATGTTACAATATGAGTTTCTTTTTTCTTTTTTTTTTTTAGGGATCTATGTCATAAACAGAGTGCTTGAGTGGTCCTGTTTACATTCTTGATGTATTATAAAGCATATTTGATACTTTTCTGCTATCAACTTTTGCAGAAGTGGCTGCTCCAAGGAGAAAGGCAAAACATCTTCAAAGTCTCCTGCTGACTTAACACTGAAAACACTGTTGAATAGGTTAGTGGGTACTTAGAAGTTATTTGTTGTCAATGATGATTAAATCAGTAAACATTTCTTAAAATATGGATAAACCTATGCTATGGTAGTATAATAGCATCTTACCCTAAAAGTGTAGGATCATTGTTATTTTCAGTGACTAAAGTATATGTAATCATTTAGTTCTACAACAAATTTTGTTAAATACAAAAGCATGACAAGTGTTAAAATATTTTAAAACTCTAGATTATTGTGCAAAAACATTCATTTGTGTATGTTTCCTCTTATTCTGTTATATGGCCAAATGTGTACCCAATAGTTATGTGAAGACAAAAGCTGAAAGTTTCAGTCCCAAAGACAGTTTGAAATTTTCCAATTATTTCAATTAGATAATAATAATTTGTCAGGAAATAATGCAAAGTTGGCGGAATACTGTAGTTTTTATTAGCAGTACATGAGACTACAATGTTACAGTAATTTAAATTTAAATTGAGCCTAAAGTTTGGTTAAATTTAAAGTAAACCTAACATTTGTTAGTTAAGATAATGTTATGCTTTTATGTGTAATTTTTATTTTATTTTGAACTTTAATAATCCTTGCAGTCATCTTGGCATCAACTATAAAGTTGATGTGAGTGTATTTAATTTTTGCTTTTGACTCAATTTTTGAAAACTTAATAAACATAATTATTAGTAAATGTACATGTGTAAAAATTAGGAAATTAAGCAATTCATATATGTATAAATAACAAATTTGCCCATTTGTTCATTCATAATATTTTACTCAATTTTTTTACCCATTCAATACTTGATATATACTATTTATTAACACTGGAAGACTCTAGGAACACAATGATAAACAAAGCAAATGATATGTAATAAACACCCTGTAACGATACATAAATTTAATAAAAATCTAAATAAATGACTACAGATAGATCAAAGGTACCTAAGTGGATGGATGGAGAAAGAGAGAGAGAGAATTATGGATAGATATGTAGTTTAAAAGATTAATTAATATAGAGAAAAACTAAATATAAATTTAAGTGAGTATAACGGCAATACTTATTTGGGATTTGAGAGTCAGATTAGGTCTATTTGAAAAACAAAATGCTATAAGAAGTAGTCAATTAAAGAGCAGGGGAAGATCATTCCTTGGAATGGGAAGAATATTTTCTTTGGTTTAATGACTACATTGTGTACAAGAAACTAGAAAAAAGTCCACAGTAAGTAGAACTGGTACATAAAGTGGAAAGTGACAGCAAGAAAGACAAGAGTAGTGAGTAAAGCATGAATAGAAAGTGGCACACAAGCAGGGAACAAACATGTAGGCTTGTGAATTAGCCTAATTACTATGGAGAATGATTGAATTATTTGAATCATAGAAAGGTTGGAGTATTATGCTTATTTAAAAACCACTCTACTGTATGGAGAATAAATTGGAAGTGGGTTTTGGACCTAAGGAGTGGAAGAGGAGAGACATATTAGAGACTTGAAGTAATGCACGATGATGGTGGTTGCACTAGAATAATGGCAGGTGTTATGGAGAACAGTGAATATATGTATTTTAGATGTTAGATATCTACAAATTGATGCTATTTTAAAGACCAAAGTAGGTAGGAAATGGACCAATAACATTATGTCAAAGATAACCCCTAGCTTTTAGGAAGAATCAACCTTTTAGATGAAATAAAAGTTATTGAAATGGCAAACACAGGTAGACTAAATTGCTTCACTAAATTGGTGGAGAGCTGGGTACAGAGTGGGGATGGGAAAGCAGTAGGATGTAAAGGAATCAGGCATTCAGTTCTGAACATATTAATTTAAAAGTGGCTAAGAAATATGTCTACAACTGGAGTTATTAAGAATATAGTTGAACATACGGATCTGGATTTTTATAGATTAAAAACTATAATTTAAGAGATAATACCAGATGCTTTTAAAAACTTGTAAATACAGTAATTCACTTAGAGATAGAGTGAACAGGAGAAAACAAGAGAGCCTAAGACAGACAAGGAATTCCAGTAATGACATATCAGGTTAAACAGCTATGAAAGGAAACTGAGAAAAGAAACTAGTAATCTGATGAAGATTAAGAAAAGAGAATATTACAAAAGAAATGTTTGCTCAATTGTGTTGAATTTTGCTAAGATATCTAACTAATTAGCTAACTAAGCAAAGAAATAATTTTAATATTAAGATTACTGATTCTTTTGTTTACATTCCAGGCAAAGACATATAATATGCCTGCAAGTATCATGCCTAGAATTAAAACTAAGGAGGATTTGAAATATTAATGAGTTACATTGCATTAATAGATTTTAAGATAAAACCCTTAGAGAAGAATAAAATTGCATATGTATTTTCTTATGAAATTGATCTATAGCATTAATTAAATTTAGAAATTGTTTATATTTAATCATTCTTTGCAGAACATTGCAACATTGTTTGAGCTTATGAAGAGAAAATAATACATAGGGCTGTTGTCAATTCTATTAAAAGAAGTAGGGTATAAAAGTCTATTAGCTTTTGATAATAATATTTAGAGGTAGTAAGTATGAAGTTAATATTTGCATTAAATGGTTTATAGCAGGTAAACTCCTAAAATTCTCACATGTGTAAGAATTAGAGTTAAATTTATTAAGGATTAAATCTCGAATGACATTCAGAACAAAGGGAAATATTTTCTTCATAACCATTCCATGTTTTGCTTCAAATGCGTTTATGTTTGGTAACAATTACTTGAATCAAAGCAAAATTAATCCTTGTTTCATCTGTAGTTTAAAAAATACCTATGCAACTTTCACAGAATTCAAAGATAGAAATATATAAAATTGTTTCCTACCTACTCCATTATTGCAGGATTCTCCAGAAAAGCTCCAGTCTTACAAAAGCAACTGTTAGTATTTAGTGATAATCCTCTGTACTCTATTAGTTTTGTCTTTTGGGATAGGAAATAGATTATCTCACCTTAACATAGTGAAGAATTTGCAGGTGTGTTGCCCTCTACCTCAGAGAGTTAATTAGTTATGTAAACAGTGAAAAATAATTAAAAGTACAATACTGTTTTAATTTGATCAGAAAAACTTTTAAAAAATGAAAAAATAGGCTTTTATTATTTATTTTTATTTTCCATAGCAAGTAATGAATTAAAATGCTACTGCCTTAAATAATGCATTTTATGGTGAGTTTTGATATTTTTTTGTAAACATATTCATAAACTTTTTAGTAGAGAGAGCTGATGGGAAAATAAGTGACACTGAATAGAGTTGCATATCACGATGTCTATGTTTCTATCCAATGGGAGACGTGCTTTTAAGCTTGGATACTCATAGAGTATGTTGACTTCCATTCATAACAAAAACAGGTCAATCATAAACAACAAAGAAATCAACTTTTTCCCTTAATCAAACTTAGTTAATGTTCACACATTTGTCAGTACTGAGGAATTAAAAATTAGTGTGAACACCCCTCTGAATAACAAATATGTTTATGTATATGTAATTTCTGTTTGTTTTTTTTGTGTATGTGTGTTTTTTGTTTTTGTTTTTTTGTTTTTTTGGTGGTACGCGGGCCTCTCACTGTTGTGGCCTCTCCCGTTGAGGAGCACAGGCTCCGGACACGCAGGCCCAGCAGCCATGGCTCACGGGCCCAGCCACTGCGCAGCATGTGGGATCTTCCCGGACCAGGACATGAACCCGTGTCCCCTGCATTGGCAGGCAGACTCTCAACCACTGCGCCACCAGGGAAGCCCTATGTATATGTAATTTTGATTTAATTATTTGCAAAAAGAATTTATATTGTTATCAAATATAGTAAATATTCAACCATAATTGAAAAATTATTTTCTTTCTTGTTCTTACAATAATTTTTCAATGTCTAATGAAGTTTTATGTCACAGTGTAAAATAGACTGTATTGAGAAAAGGTCTATTGAGAAAAAAATATTTTTTTTCCTACAGCTAAGTACCCAGTTCTACCAATCTGGACAATGACCTTAAATTTTTTCCTGGATAAAAACAGAAATGCAAATGGAAAAATGAAAACTTCATGGAGGCAATACTGTCTGTGGATTCTCAGGGTGAATATATCAGGTTTTAGATATACACTAAAACCAAGTTTGGCTCATTTTGGAGAAACTGTCCTAGTCATCTGAGGGCTATATGATCTACTAGTAACGTTTCCTTCAACATTTGCAAATCTCTTGTGACCAGCCCTAAAGTGCATGTCATCATGGGTTTAAGAGAAAAAAAAAAAATTACTAGGGTTGATTTCAGATATAAAGAACAGTTCCAGAAGCCCAAAGCATTGGTTGCAATTGTTGGGGCCCTGCAAGTTGTACTGATATCTGCTAAGAGGTGCAAGTCGAATGGGCTCCTAGATGACTGATAGGTACTGGGGCTCCCAATTCAATTGAATAATTGAGTCTAGTTCTTGGTTTTGGAGGGATTACCTGAGGGCAGTTATTTCAACCTGCCCAACTTTCCCACACCAACAGCCAAAAGGCATTCTGAGAAAGAGTCAAGAGGATAGGAGTGAAAAAGACATCCTAAGGTGTTGACAGGCACTTTATGTGGAAGGTGCAGGATCTGGGACCATCCCTTTTTTGTTTTTGATAGCTTCCAAAGTTAAGGAAAATAGTGCTTAGACTATGACAGTTTTGACTTGACTGCTCAAAGAATTGGACATTATGAATATGCTCACATAGTTCCAAAAAAGTTTTTTTCGTGAGCAGCCCTCTGTATTTTGTCAGGGATTGTCACTTACTTCTGCTGGTAGAGGTTTGATTAACAATGCAATCAGCACTGATGCAACTGAAGCTTTGGACTTGCCAACTAACAAGACATCATCTATGCAGATCTTAGGATAGCAGATATAGAGTCAATTATGCTAAATCCTGATCAACCCACTTGGAGAGAAATTCCAAGGGAGTTTGTCTGCCTAACACTTCTCTACATGAAGCTCTTTATTATCAAGACAATATACTCCGGTAATCATGGTACAGTGAAGATCAAGCATGTAACTCAATTTCTATTATGCACTCAGATGTAGAAGCAACAATAGTTTATTGGTTTGACCTAAAGGATCTCACAACAAGGGCATGTTCATATTCTTTTCCCACTATGAAATTTGTCCAAACCCCATACATTGGATTTGGTAAACTCTCCCCCTTGTTATAAGACAGAAATTGTAACTTTGGTGCCCTCATCTAACAGAGACATAAAAGTTTTATTTCCCTTGCTTCCCAAAGTTACTCAGAATACACAGACAAGTGTTTATGGTCTTGAGTCTTCATTTTGGACAATATGTCTTTGAACTACCACTAATCACCATTCTTCTTAAAGTAGATTAGATCAGGGTAGAGAGAGAGGAAGAGGTCAGAGGTGCAGAAAAGAGTGGTTCCTTACTGGTATAAAAGGCTTTTGACTTACAGTGGCATTCATTCCAACACTCTATTAACAAAGCCTGGCAAAGAAAAATTGTTTATGGGTTGAGTGTCAATATCACAAAGCTTGGCAATATGATGAATTTGAAGCAAATAGAAATTAAATCAATAACTGTCATGGTCCACCCTTTTGCTACTCACCTTTTATATATACCATTCTTTGAACCTAGCAAGATGCAGCTATTCAAGAATAGTTTCACCTTCTTTCAAGAATAGTTTCACCTTCTTTCAAGAATAGTTTCACCTTCTCCTCAAAAAAGGGAGGCAAAGAGTCTCAGTAGTAATTTTATCCATCTCCAGTTAATTACTCAACTTCTATCAAAGTATAACTGAACAAAGATAACTAAATATCCAGTAGTACTTTGACAGAAATTTAAGAATAATTAAAAAGACTAAATAGTGAAGTTAACTTCTAACACATTGTAAATAAAATAAAATTGGGAAGAAAAACAGAGAAGAATAAAATTGGATATATGTACACAGATACAGCTAACAAGCAAAGAATAAATATGCAAAGCTACTAAGGTCATCACTGTGAGGCCATAGTTGATGGCCATGACATCTTTCTCCTACCACCCACTCCACATTTCCTCAATCTTAGTAAAATCTTCAAATAGTTTGAATTCCTTATCTTGTAGAGTTACATACATCTTCAGTTTTGAATGGTCTGGTTTTCAAAATTACTGCCTTTTTTGGATGATGTAGGTTCCCATTAATCTTAACGATTTAGGAATAGATGTACTAAAGATGTCCTCAAAGAATCTCCTGGCCTGAAGACACATTTTTTCTTGTCTTCATTGTATGGCACAATCCTATTTCTCTGAGTAAGCAGAATCAATTATTCTACCCAATAGAGTAAGCCCTTTTTTGACATGTTGATTTAGTGGCTTATGGATTCCAAAATGGCTAGGCGTTGATCTCATCTTCCAATTCAACAGAACCATTGTTGTATACATTAGTGAGATCATTACCCAAGTGAGAACTAAGACCTCCAAACTATCAGAGATAAAAACAGTTGGTATAGGAAGCAAAACCTTTGTGAGTGTGATATTTGGAATAGTAGAGGAGCCACACACACTTCTACCCCTTGATTCCCAGACCCAGCTATTCTGGCAAACATGAAGCTACTCTCTGTAGAATAAGGGAGGGTTATAAAGAAAGAAGACCGTTATCCAAGGACTAAGATTCAAAATCTCTTTGAAGAGGATCTGACAAACACAAAAACAAAAAACCCTACTGGTGTCAAAGCAAGTTGCTTGAAAGCATAGGATGGAGCGATGCTGTAGAAGTCACCCAGGGTTGCCACGAGGTATGGGGCAGGACACACCAGATTTATAGAAATGACCACTGAGTTGGGAAGGGTTGGTGAATGGTACAGCCAGAGCCACTGTGGGAGTGGCTGCTTGGTAGGGAAACAGGTAACTCAGGGCGCACAGCCAGAGAGGGTCTATGGCAGCCCTTGTTAAGTAGGGAAGTTTTTGTCTGAGTGGTGGTAGCAACTTGTTCATAGAAATAGACCACTGACCAGGAGGGTGTGGACTGACGTTGTAGACACAGATGACCTCTACATAGGCTTTTAGAGGCAGGGAGACAATGGTCTGAGAGCTTGAGTGTATAAGCTTGTATAAAAGCATCCTCTGGGTTGGGAGTCTATGAGATCTGCTACCACTGTTGGAGAAATAAATAATTGAAAACAAATCTCCTGCCACCCCCGAAAAACTCTCCATGAAAGTAGAAGAGAAATAAAAAGTTTTATTATTGAAAAAGCATTAAACCAGAATGTGATGTGCATTACAGGCAATCCCTAAAGAGATTGCAAAGACAGCAAGAAATCTTACCCTTGTATGTAGCCAAGTGAACATTGTATATATTTTTTTCAAAATAAACAATAGCTAATCCTTGAGTGAGAAGACTCAATAGCACCATTTGTTACATATAGTTCATCCTAAATCACTTGGTAATTGGAGTAGCCCCTTGTTTTGCTAAATGCTTTTAAAAGAAAAAAAATAATTTCTTGTATTTTATAATGGGAGGAAGGTTAGGCTAACAATTTGGAGCCAGGAGCCAGCTGACGCTCCCATACTCCCAGGAGACTGGGTTATAGAGCTGATATTTTGCTTGATGATTACAGTTCAAAGAGATGGCTCCCAGGCCTTGACTAGGTTCCCAGGCTCCTGGCTTACTTATTTACTGTTTTAAAAGATAAAACACATACATTTCAAAGAAGCAAAGAAAATACTTACAAGTTTTCTAAAGTAAATGCTCTAAGAAAAGGCAGGTTGGGGGTCATCTCCACCCTAATTTTCAACAGGGAGAATTAAGCCTCTTATTGTTAATTTGTGTTTTCTCTTACAATGTGACCATCAAAGGTAAAAGGAAAAATGGAAGCAGGACCAGAACTGGGAAAGGAAGTGATGTGTTACCTCTGTCTCCTTAGAATGTCACTCTAGTCCTTTCTCCTGACAAAGCTGAACATTTTCGCTAGCTGTAAAGAAGTTTTTAGAGTATATTGCTTCAGTATCACAAAACAGGACAAAGAAGTGTAGATTAGGAGCTGAGAGACAGTAAATGAATACCTTGCCCACATACTGTACACACTTTTCTCTACTTCTTATTTTTTAAATAATAAATCCCAAATATTACATCATAAAAGTATATACACATATACATTATTACTCTTAGCAGTTACCAAGTCTCCATTGCAGGGTGGGGCTATATAATTTATTCAATCTATTGATGAATAATAAGTTGTATCCAGGATGTACTCTTTAAAATTGCAAACACTACTGCAACAGATATACTTGTGCATATGTATTTTGGATTTTTGCCAGTGTATTTTAGGACAGATTTCTAGAAATGAGATATCAGTGTAAAAAGGGAAATGCATATGTAATTTGCCGAATTCCTTCTCATATGGTTGTACAGTTTTGCTTTCCCAACAAAAAAATGTATGAGTTCTTTCTTCCTTTTAACCTTGACAACAAACTATGTTTGCAAACTTTTGAATGCTTGCCAATCTTATAGATAAGATATGGTATATAAACTAAGCTTTAATTTACATTTGTATTTGGTTATATCATTTAATTATCTTTTAGACAGTTTATTGTTTTCATTTGTAATAAATAAAAGAAGTGAACTTAGAATTTGAATTTGGAATACCACCCTAAACAGTCTTCTTTTATTCTCCTAGACATATGTATCTGCTTTTTAATATGTATTTAAGCACAACAAGACATCTATTAATGGATAAGATAGATTTCAGAAACAAACATTGTTCTCAGAAACATAGTTATTAAAGAAATAATATAGAAACATATTAATAGATTTAAGGGGGTTGGCAAACTAAGCTGAGAACTCAATAAAAATAGAAAGATAAATACTAGAAAAGTTATATGAGATGTGGAAAAACAAAAAATAGTGTCTGTGAATCTTGGTGAGAAAAAAATAAGTTCAAATGAGAAATCATTGGAGGCAGAATAGCAATGCTGATTAGATCTAACTTAAGGTAAAACACATTGCTGGTCCTGCAAAAAGTAGGAGAGTACAGGATACAAATTCTTCTTTCAGAAAGCATCTCTTCACAATAAGTTTCAACAAGTAAATCTATCAATATCTTTAGAAATATAAGCTATGGCACAATATTGTAAATCAACTATACTTCAATAAAAAATTAATTAAAAAAATATAAGCTATGGACAATTTTCATAAGGAGAAAATAAAATACATCACATAAAAAACTGTCCATTTTAAGCATATCTACCTTATGCCCCCCAAACACAACCAAACTTTCTGGACTAGATTTTTTCACATGGTTAATTGAACAGTCTATTTCTTCTTCCACATCTCCCTCTGAAAGGTTAATGATTTTGAAACTTACTTTTATTGGGGTATGTATACTTTATTTAATTATTAGAAATAGCTGGTTTTGACTGCAAATATCCACTATATCATTATGATTGTAAGTTCATTGATATCAAATCAAACTCATGTGAACTTATATTTGCTCACTTAGTTACCAAACTGACATGGGTAAAATTCAGTCCTACTTTTGCTTGGGGGATATGTACAGTACATGTAGGAGTAACTAGTGTGAGTTAGGGAAGGTAGGTAAGAGACTTGTTTATGAACGCAACAACAAAACAAAAGAAGAAAATTTAGTAATAATTAATAGAAGCTGTCGTACTGCAGACGTTTTTTGCCCATCACTTTTATGTGGCTATGACTCTCAGACAATATCTCTGAAAGTATTGCATCTTTCCCAAATTCATTTACCTCAGTCTCAGCAGAATAATTAAAATTAAAATACATAAAGTATGAAATAGTATCCCTCATATTTATAAATAAATATATTTTAAGTACATGTATTTGTCTTGGGTAATCACATTTCTAACCAAAATTTTAATTTTCGTTTGACTTAAGTACACATTTTTACAATCAATTTCAGAAACATCAACTACATATATGCAGGAAAGAAAATCTGACCTGATTTCTACATGTGAAAAAAGTTTGGGTTTTATTTAAAACAAACAATGTGATCATCAGTATAATTCAATGTCAGTTTTAAAAAAGCAGATGTAATCTTAAGCTTAAGTTATACAAGAATATAATATAGGTCTAAGAAGAAAGTAACTTCACTATATAACCGGATGATATGGTTCTCCATGCAAAGAGTTCATTACAATGTTAATTTGAGATGATTAGGAGACAAAAACACTTCTCTTTGTGATATGCATACTCTAAATCATATATTGATAAATGTAGACAGGTCTAAAGATTATGACCAGAATGTAAGAGTTCCCCCAAATTTACAAACACTGATGAAATGAATGAATTAATGAAGATTTGCATTTGAAACATGACCACTGAGATGTTTATTATTATTTCAAATGATACTAGAAAAAAAAATGAGTTCTGCCCAACATAAATGTTTTCTAAGATATAAAACAATATTAGATGGGAATAATCTTAATGATAGACTGTGTTTAAATGTGAGTGGATTGGCCATCCCATCTGTTAATTTTTTTCTTTTAACCAACAGGTAGAGGGTCATTTGCTTGAGGTAGAACATCCAAGGATCTGCAAGACATAGTTCCTGCTCCCAAGTTTACATCAATCCGTTTCTGTTGAAGTAATTTCAATGCACTTTTTTGGTAAGAAGTCTTTTATTGTTTTTTTGTTTTTGTTTTTAATACCCCTTCCCAACACATACACACACACACACACGCACACACATAAACACAAAGCAATGAGTTCATGATTGTTAAGTTTTTTGATACCTAGCATATATTTCACTTGGATAGAATAAATTTAGATTGAATTTCAGTTGTAGAGTTTAAATTGTAAGCATTTTTATTTTTCTTATTTTTTACCTTGTTCTCTTAAGAGTATGCCAAATTACATATATATATGTGTATATATATTGCCCATGGTCTAACTCTAAAGGCATGGCCTAGACAATACTAAATTCCTTTATCACTTTACAACTTCTGTTGCATGTTTGTTTTTCTTTCTGTGGTTTATCTGGCAAGCTACAGATAGCATTTATGATCTTTACTTGCTCATATGAGAATTGCTGCTGTTAAAATACCCTGAAAACAGCATTTCAAATTAAGCCAAAAATGATTTGCCCCATGCTGTTTTCATCTTGTGTGAGACTTAAACAAGAAACAACTGTGAAATAAAAGCTACTAGTAACGCACAGAAAACTGAAGTGAAACGTAAAGAAACTCAACCGTGACTGCATAGTACATTTTCTTTCCCCATGCCTCTACTAAATAAAAAGAAGATGATAATGTGTGACATAAAATTTCTGGAGATCACAAAACAGACAGATTTTAATTCTAAATATAGTAAGGATGAACAAAATGGCTCATTTATCTAGTATTTTTGTCTTTGCATAATTAAACAGTGATGCACTAAGCATATTAAATGGTGATCCATTAAATGTGATATTCTTGAAAATTAAAAGAAACTTCTGAAAAATTGAATTTTCTACAATATATGTGTAAGTATTAGAAGAATGGTTTCATATTTTTCTTGTTTCTATCAAAATTACTATATATTTATTGCTGGACTAAGGACGCTAACTTTTAGAATGATATTTTTGCAAATCTTTGATGGCTCTAGGGGTCATTTTTTTTGACAGGTTTTGCTCTATTTTCCAGGTTTTAAAACACCAGACCCTAAGATCATGTTAATGCAACACGTGCTGGAGTAGAAAGGAACTAAATATATGTCAGATCAACTACACTTTAGTTCAGAGTTTGCTTAAGGTCCATGAAGCACAATGAAAATCATTATCTTAAGTAAAATCATTAGTTCTATTTCCAACATTATCTTATTTTATAGAATCAAAAAATTGCAATTAAAATGGTACCATCAATGAAGGTGTCATTTGGAAGGGTGATTATTAGTCATTAAAAAGTGACAAGATCTATTTACTCTCACATCTGATCTCCTGTGTGGACATTTTCAGGAAGGCAATAGTATTTGAAGTCAGGTTTAAACTCAGAATTCATACATTGATAGCCATGTACTATAAAAGCAATTCAGAGTGGTTTTGTAAAAACCGATATACAGTTAAACTTATATTTAATATTTACTATATGATTTTCTCTTGAGAAATCCTTAGGAAACCTGACTCAACTTATTCTTTGCCTAATGGAAAATAAGGCACACATACAACTCTTTTTGTACTATTAGCTTATTAGTGAACCATGAATTTTTAAAAGTAATCCCAATATCTAACATTTCAGTATACAATGGACTAAAAATAAATGGGTATTGTATGATTTTTTGTTATTTTTAAACATTTCTTAGTATGTGATTTATTCTGAAGTTAATTTAAGTTTTTTAAAACAATTAACGTTATGTGACCTAGGAGCTATACTTTCAAAGCTTGTCAGATGTCATTAAACTATTTTATCAACTGCATTTTATATGCATACACATTATTCTGTTTGAGCCTCATAAAAACTTTATTAAATTAATACCATACGTTTAGAGAAGAGACACACCAAGGAAAACTTGCCTCAGATCTGACTGTTGGTCTATAATCCGACACAGTCAGGATTATAAAGTAGGCTTGTGTGGCTCCAAATGTTTTATTCTTTGCACTACCAGGGACTATTTATTATTTAAAGTTGTCTTTGGAATCTTTTATAACACTTAATCAATTAAATCTAAATCAGTAGGGCAATATTCAAAACAAGTAACAGGAGGGGTATTTAGTGTAATTGAAGTGGAAGAAGGTGAGAGTTTTGGCAAAATTGGTTTATTTATAAACACAATATTTTCTCATAATTTTAACTAGTATCAAAGTTTCCTTCTTATTTATGTGGTTTTTTTTATTCTGATACTACAAGGTATAGATATCAGAGCTTTGTTTCCAAATAGTGTTTAAAAATTGGTTGAAATAATTAAATTAATAATTTTAATATATCTACATGCTAATGTCTGTGCTAACCCATATACTTATTTCTAAGACAAGTAAAAATATTCTTGTATTTTCAAGGTTAGGAACATTCAGAGAAGACAAGTTTTCCATCCACATTTTTATGTTGATATCAGTTGATCTACATCTGATATCTAAAGCAGATATGCACTGTAGAGGATAGATTCAGTTAAGAAAGGGTTAAGACATGAGAAATAAATGGAAGGCATTGATTACCAATCATGGTGTTCTTTCCTACTAAGCTTGGACAAGACCTCAAAATCTTTCTCAAGCCACTACCAATTGACCAGAGTTGGAATGTGAGTTGCAAAACTATTTACCATCTCTACCCTCAATTTCATTTTCAACACAGTTGTCAGACTTGTCTTTCTAACATTCCATTCCCGTGGGAAAATTGATTTCTTGTTTTTTAATGCATAGAATGTGTTTACTATGAGTAAACATTCACAAGTTATTTGTTTTGTTGATTGGCACATTCGTTTCACTATTTTATATTTAATATACTAATACATATTTGCCATATGATATGTGCTTGTTATTGTTATCAGTGTTTTACATGCAGTCACTTACTTAACCCTCACAACAGCCTTTGACTTAGCCACTACATTCCAATTTTAGAGACGAGAAACTGGGTACCTTAATTCAATTTTCCAAAAAGCTCCCAGAGGAAACCAGTAGGAAGTGGTAAAAGCAGGTTGAGAAAGATAAAGAAACAAAGCAAGGTATAATTCCTAGCTAGGTGTGCCCTTATCCCAGAGGGAAGCTCTAGAGTGTAAATTAAACCTTATATTTTGTCCTGAAGGCAAATTAGCTGAATTTTCAAATTTGTACTTATTGGAGTACAATACCCAAGGCAGTTGTAAGCTTCCAGGCACTCCTATTCTCTACATGTATTCAAAATGGCTTTATTTGTAAATGGGAGTCCTCTGAATAGAGCCCCTGGAGCAGCAATTTGAAGCAAATAACACATAGTTGAGGAACACATAGTTCTCTAGCAAGCACAGAGGTAGTTATTACCAGATGGGAAGGAAAAAAAAAAAAAAAGAAGACGGCATATTTGAAAACTAAACCTATGAAAAAAGCTTAAAAGTCTTTGCCATACCAGTGAAAAGTTTAAGCCATCTGAAAAGAAAACACATGTGTAAACAGCTATTCCTTTACAAACTAGTGAGTTTTGTATTATTGTGTATTTTGTATTATTGTCTCATAGCTAAAATTTTAAAATGAAAGCATTTCATTTTAAACAAGATCTCTGTTTGCCTCTCTCTATATGCTTATATATATATCTATATATGTGTTATAAACGTGTAATATTTTTGTACCTCCAGATGGTATTGCCAAAATTACTTTGTAAAGAGCTCTATTTAATTGGTTTATAAAGAAACATTATAAAAATCAAGTATACTCTGAGAAATAGAGAAACTAACCCAAATGTTTTTCAAGTTCATGTGATCTATGATAATTTTCAATGAATAAAGCTTGTTTATTGATTTAATTTAAAAAGCCATGTTTTGAGATCTACAATTATTGAATATAATGTAGACATTCAACTTTTAATTTACTTAGGTTTACTAAAAGTCAAATAAGCTCATGTTATTTAAGCATGTGTTAAGAACAAATAAACAGATATAAGACAAAAGTTTATAAGTAAAGTTTTCACCAGTAACTATGCTTTATAAAAGGTCTACTTAAAAATGGTTTCCAAAATCATTTTGATAATTTGAAACAAAGTTATACTGCAATAAGTTAAATGGTGGATATTCATCAGATATCTAGATCATTTCCAAATAAGACAAACACTGAAACATTAATTACTGAATATATGTTTATCCACTTTTGGCTTCCTTTTACAGAGAAACTAAAGATATTTGTGTTTATTAGTAAACACATCTTGTGCCACATTGAAAAATTTAGTATGAGGAGGAATATATTTCTAGAATATATTAGATATGTTTAAAAATGTGTCAATCACAGAATGCTAGTGTAACTGAGAGCCCACAGTTGCTTACTTCTTAGCTGCCACTAGGAATTAAGTATTCTAAGGGTTAAGAATTATAATTAACATATGCAATTAAACCTCATAGACCTAATAAAGGAAACATCTCTATACAAGGAAAGTAGGATGTGTTTTTGGTAAGAAAAGGTAGGCAGATGTGGTTGTGGTCAAGGAAAAAAGAGAGTAATTTTGTCCTGAAGTAAAATAGCTGGTTGTTCCAGAATGAGAAAAGGGAGGTGGGGGTGGGGGAGGGAACTTAGGACAAAATCTGAATGGATGTAAAAAAGTTGTAGAAGTTTTGTGAAAAGGAATCTTGGAAAAAGAACTGTATATGTGTCAATCTGCCTAAGATTGGAATAAATTTATTTAGTTTTTTAAAAATGAGTTTTAATATTAATGATACACCAGTACAAATTAGAATTTAGTTTCCTGTCTGTTAAAAGAACAAAGTTTTCTTACATTATTGACCTACTTTTAATAAGAAAGTACAAACAAAATTTGTTTTTAATCTTTTAAATAATCTGCCCAGAAAGTAAAGATTTTGTGTTTTCCCAAAACAATTTACTGTATTTAATTTCGTCTTATCAGGTCTTTGATTACTTAAGAAAACCCACTCTTCTCAATATTAAAAGAGCTTAGGTTTTTATAGCTATGTAACCTTCTGTATTTACCTTCAAAGTCCTTGTCACATTGGTTAAATGGGTATTTTTTTAAAAACTCCCCCAATATCAAATTCTAAATGAAGTCTTTTTCACCTCAAATTAATTTCAGTATTTTCCAGAGAGCCCCTGGAACATCTCAAAAGATTTGTTCTCTCTATTTATAAAAAGAGAAATGTTTAACTAATTAGGCTTATTTGATATGTTAAATTGCATAGGAAATATTGTCAAATAAGAAGTGATGCACATTTGTATGAGTATTTATTATTAATACAAGTGTTCCAGAAACTGTATAAAATTCCTAAAAATCTGGTATGTCCTGATATAATATTATCAGTCATAATTACCATTATCATCTTAAAATCTTGTCACAGAGATAATCAATTTTCTTGCCAATGCCATTATAATGAACACTAACCAATTCTCTAACCATGGGGATTTTTAAGTGTTATATTTTTCAGACAGTTATTATTTTACTCTGAGGTTTTTGCAAAAGTAAGTTTCATGGAAAGAACCCTACCAAGTACACTTGACCACTGACACTGCTGCCAAATTATAAGTTCTCAGACCCCCTCTGGTCCTGTATAAATGCCAAAGACCTCAAAATCAAATGGAGTAGAAAGAGAAATAGCTACATTGAGGTAGATTACTTCATTCCAAAACATCAGATCAAGAACATTTTTTCATTCTTCCTTTCCTCTCTTAACATCCTTTGCCTAATTCTTATACCATGAAGGTCTTTTATAATTATTTTGTCCACTTTTTGCCTTGACCTGGTCTGGAAAGATGGCATTGTTCAGTATCTCAGGCCATTTCAAAAGAGAGTAATCCAGCCTCCAAGTAACTGTTGGATTTGCTGTGATGCTGGTGATCCTGTAGTTCTGCCCACTAAGAACTCCCTGATTTCCAATGTCTCCATTTCTCTGAAACAAGCTCACTGGATAAACACTTCTGAGGAAGTAAAGGGAAAGTTACATGAAATACATAAACAGGCCAACAGGCTTAAAGAAATACCCCTCTATTGGGGATTATTTCTTTGACATATTTGATTCTAGCTGGCTTGGGTCATGGAGAACCTGGCTCAGGAGTGCTATCCAAACCATTGGCATTGTTTGCTTGTTAATAATTATAACTGTCTCCATAACATGCTACATTCTCTCAAAAGTTTTAAATGCATGTGGGCAGCCACTGACCAGCCAATGCAAGTTAAACAGACAAAGAAGACCTCATTCAAGACTTTTGCAATAGGGGCAAGATATTCAATCCACTCCGCTAAAACAAAAGGGTGGAGGATTTTTAAATGCTGGGATAAGCCAATGGCAAAGTGCTAGAGGACATTAGGAGAGTGGTTGGCCAATGAGATGGTGTTGAGAAAACTAGTAAAGTGTCTTGTTCAGGCTTCAGAGGCAGAAGTAGGCCCCTGACCGACTTGTGGCCCTGTCTAGACTGTGTGCCTGCCTGCACACCTAACAATTGTTACCAACAAGTCAAGCAACACTTAAGAAAAGGAATGAGTCTTGAAATTTCTTGAGCCCTGGGGATCTGGCCAGTCCCCCGTGGTCTAGAAAATCTTTTGACTCACACGGTGAAACCAACAGCACTGTTACAGTTAAACCAGAGCTGCATTTTTGCTCATAAACTGATGATAGCAGATTGTGGATTGGGATTATAAACAGAAGCCCCCAGAACTGCAATTTGAAGTCTCACCTGTGAGGTGAACGCATGGCCCAGGACCCTTCCCAATTGGGACTCCAGATTGCTGTTACTTGGGACTTTCCAGCTGCTGTTTGAATCTGGATGTAGGTGTTGGCCCAATCTGATGATGTATACTCTGTTATGTACCTCTAATACTTTTATTCATCCCCTTCTAATGACTGTATATTGAAATTAAGTTAAATAATCTTCTATTAAAAATTAATTAAATCTGTTCAGTTGTGTGAGACAAGTGGTTATTTTGCCAGCGAATCCAACAAACCTTGAAACTAAATGTAGGCTTTCTGCAAAACAGATGGGGTCATCTGTGTTTGCTAATTGTCCCTTTTCAGAGTTAGGTTCCTACCCTCCCATGGCAAATGGGAGATGGAGTGTTATCATTCATGTTGATTCCATTTCACAGAGATGATCCCACTGGTCTTGAGAAAAACATTCCAGTGGTGTAGAAGATTAACATCTCAAAAGGGCAGAGAAAGAGTTTACAATTACAAGTTTTCTGAAGTAAATGCTTCAAGGAATGGGAGGTCAGGATCTGTAGTCAAGAAGTCTTGAGAAAGCTTAGATAAACTGAGGGGAAATTTAAGGCAGTCTTTGTCACTGCCTAGCTCAGGACACTTCAGGAAACTATTATCTATCTGATGATCACAGTTGAACAGCAGTGCTGAAGCAGGCAATTCACAAGGAAATGGCTGGGGACCGCTGCAAAACATGTTCTTTTAAAAGCCAGCCTCCTCATCTCTGCACAAAAGACTAACTTTTCCTCTAAATATGCTCTTTGCTGCACCTCACAGGTTTTGATTTGTGATAGTCTTGCTACTGTTAAATTCAAAATATTTTCTAATTACATTATGATGTCTTCTTTGATGCACTAATTTTCAAACATGGGATTTCTAGTTAATGTTCTGCAATTAATTTCTAGCAAACTTTTATTCTTGTCAAAATATGTTATTTTTATTTAAATTCTTTGACATTCGTTTGCTCAAAATTTATGTTCAGATAATTGGTAAATTTTGGTAAATGTTTTATGCATAACTGAAAACTGTTGGAGAGTGCAATGTTCTCTGTATAACCAATTAAAAATGTGTTATTCCTTTATTCCTATTATTCAAATCATCCTTATTCCTACTGACACATTTTGTGTCCTTTTTATGTCAGTTATTGACAGAGAGCTGTGTTAATATCTCCCACTCTGAAGACAGATTTTTGTTTTTCTTCCAGTAATTCTGTCAAGACTTGCTTTATATATTTTGAAATTATTTTATTTATTCTAAAAGGATTATCATTTTTGCAAATTGAATATTTTATTTTATTATTTTCTTTTCTCTAACAATACCTTATATTTTTCTAGGTGTTTGTTTTAAATTAATATAGTTAAACCAGTCTTTTTTTTGGTTATGGCTTTCTTGGTGCAATTTGTCCATTTCTTTGAATTCAAATTTTGTGGGTTGAATTCAAATTTTGCGGGGTTTTGTTCATTACTTGTGAAGAGTTTCAGTTTTAATACAGTCTATTAAATTTGTCCACTACTGGAGTATTTAATATATCCAATTACAGCTACTATAATGACTAATACATACATTTGTTTAATTTATTTTATTTTATATTATCTACCTTTCTTCCTGTTTTTTATATAGTTTTCTCTTTCTTACACTTACTTCAATAGATATTTTTGAATCATTCAATTATTCCTACTACTCTTTTGAAATTTTTGTTCTCTATTTCAGTTTAATTAGTAAAGAGCTCAGTAATTACAGTGAGTATAATTAATTTATTACACTACAAAGTTAATAATTATCTCCATCTTCCTCATGAAAAATGAAAGGACTGATTTGAGTTCATCAATTTTCTAACATACACTGTCACATTTATTTATTGAAGAATTTTAAGTTCCTCAATAAATTATTATTAGCTTTGTATATAGCCAACACTCATTTAGTTTTAACCATATATTTACCATTCTTTTTTGTTTTTCCTTTCCACTTGTTCTTTATAATTTTTTTTCTGAAATCATTTTCCTTTTCATGAAATATATATCTAGATTTTCCTTTAATGAATGTTTACTCTTATTTTTTGATGTCTAAAAATTAAATTACTTTACCCCTCATTCACAAAAATATCATTTTCTCTGTGCATAAAATTATAGATTGATACATTTATATTTGGCATGTTCAAAAAATAATTTAGCTATGTTCAGGCTTGCATTATTACTAGTGGGAAAATCAGCATTTGGTCTAGTTGTTAGTTACTTTATTATAACAAAAATTCTTTCCTCAAGGAGTCTTTTAGATCTTCTCTAAAGCTTATCTTTTATGTGCTATAGTTGGTCTATGGCAGTAGTTCTGAAAGTGTCGTCTCAAGACCAGCAACATCAGTATAGTCTTTTTAGATATGCAATCATGAGGTACTTACTGTGGATATCTTTATATTTCTCCTCTTCTGAATTGGTTGAGCTTCAAGAATCTGTGGGTTTGTGCATTTCATGAATTTCCCAGATATAATATATTCATTAGGTTTGTTCCCTCCTCTCTCTCTCTTTCTCCTCTCTGAGACTTTAGTTAAAACTTATAACTTCTCCTTCCATACTGCATATATATTAATCAATTTTTAAATTTTCATCTCTTTTTTTTCCCTCTGGCTGCATTCCATGTGATTTCTTTGTATCTAGTTTCCTCCTAAATTGTCATCATTGTATATAATTTTCTAATGAATCAGTAGAATTATTCATATAAATTAATGTATTTTTTGTTTTTCTTCATATTTTTAGTTTTATTTTTCAAATTTTGCTTGTCATTATTTGCTTTTTTTCATTCCCTGTGAATATGGTCAATAAGGTTTCTTATTTTCCAAAACATTTTAAAGATAATTGATTTGTATCTGCTAATTCCATCACCTTAAATCATTTTAGGTCTGTTTTCCTCATCTATTGTTTCTCCTGGTTCTAGATCATGAAGCTTTGTTTCATTTTATATTTACTTTTTGTTTTTTTTGCATACACTGCTAATTTTCCTGGGAATTTTTTACATTGAAAGTCTAGCACATGAAGTGAAGACAATTTCTTGAGGAAAGTTTGTTTTTGTTTCTTCTAATATCTTTTGTGGAGTTGCTATTCTAGGATCATTTTAAATTATATTCCTACCAGAGATGTACCAAGCAGCCAGAGAAGTATACAATCAATCAGGCTATACATTTAAAGTGAATTGCTCCATCTTTTTTCAGTGCTAAAACATATATATCATTAGTTACCTCACAGTCCACTGATGATAATAGCTCTATTTCTATTCACCCTTGTATTGATGGTATAATCTATTAATGTCCCAACTTTACAGAAGAGGATAGCTTATTAGTAGCCTCTGGAATTTTCAGTAACCTCTGGAATTCATATATTTTCCCATGCTCCATGAGGTCTCAAATACTCAGTTTCACCAAGTTCAGCAAATATTCTAAATGTAAAACGTGTATGTTGTATTCCTATTGCATACCTAAATTTAAGCCTTCACTTAATCACTGGCCTGATTATTCTTAACTTTCTTTCAAGGTCATTGGTGATTTTAATTTTGTAAGATGTATTATATGCAGTATCCACTTTTTAAATGAGAGAATAAATTTTGGCTCTGAATGCATTGTTATTGGAAACAACAACATTGTCTCTTTAAAATATAAACAACTAAAACTCTGCCATCATATACATGTTAAAACATTTCTTTGTCCGTCTTGTAATTTAGAGTCTTTAGTATAATAATTAGTTATTTGAAGGTATTTTGAGTATCATGTATTTGTAAGTCTTTATGTAATTTTCTCGTTGGGAACATAGTGGTAAGCAAGCAGACTCATTTATTGCCCCCACAAAATTTAAATAATAAAGAAAAAGCAAGAATAAAACAGGCAAATAATAGTCTGATGAAAGTCTCGATGATGTACAAAGTGCCATGCTTGCTTATGGAAACAGAGCTAAATCTGTTGAGAGATATGAAATGTAATTTACATGGATATGTGGAAAAGTATGTTTTCCACTAGAAACTGGAAAATGTGTGTCTCAAGCCAAAAGAAGGGGTGTGATTAAAACTGAGAGAAAAAAATAAGGGACAAAGACCACATTATGGAGTATCTTACAAACACAAAGTGAATCATTGTGTACAGAATGTTTACTAATGCAAATTAAAAAGTAGTATTAAATTTTCTCCTAGACTACTATAAAGGCAATAACATACACAATCTTAAGTAGTATATGCTTTTTAAAATCTTACAATAAATAAAGCTGTTCTAAACTGTTCATTTGCTGAGACACCTCTTACATCATGTGGTTTGCACACTGTAAGATGGAAAAGTATAGGTACTTCCCATTTATTTGGAAACGATGGAAATAATATTAACTTTGAGGGAAAAATTATTCAAATCAAGGTAGATTAGGTAAGTTTAATATTTGTAGATCAAAGATAGGAAGACTAGCCCTAACAATTTAATTGAGGCTTCAGTGAATATACAGATGGTATTCTACTTTTCTATGTAATACACATTTGTTCAAATTATGAATGTAAAAACTGTTCAGTAGGCTGATTATAAGGATTGTTTTATTCTAGGAAAATTTTTTTTAAAATTTAGAAACTTAGACTTCCAGAACATAATTAGTTTTTACCCAAAGAAATCATGTTTCACAATAATTAAGAATGTAAGAACCTTCCTCAAAGAACCTGCCATGATTCAAGGACTGAAATGTTTTAATTTATCCAAAGAAAAGTCAAGTATCCCTTCACCACTTCTGCCTTTATCCTTGTCAGCTTTCCAAAGTCTAGACACACTTGCTCTCTGGCTTCTTTCTGCTCCTCACATTCAGATGTGAAGCATATAGGTTAAGCCAGAACAAGGCTCTCTTCATAGTTGGAGTAAACTCTGTAGCCTGAAATATAAAGACTGGAAAGTAGGAGAAGGGCAGCAAGAAAAAGATGATAAATCTCAAAAAAAGTTACTTTGAAATCTGACAAATTTCTTATTTAAGTTTTCTCACACCTTTATGTCACCTTACTATAAGCTATTAAATAAAGGATTTAATGAGAGATTACTTAATGTTATAATTAGCTTATTTCATGTGTCTGCATAATATTTTTGAAAATAACCTTAGTTTAAATGTTTAATTACAATCAAAATGTGATTTGTTATGCAAATACAGTAAAACTTAACTAACAAGAATGAAAAAATGAAAATTCCCTTAGGGTCTGAGATACTGCCAATGGTTAAAAAAAAAAAAAAAAAAACTTGATTTTTTTTTTTGCTCATATTTCTCTTTTCCTACCTATATTAGTTTTAAAAAAATAACTTTTACAGGAATGTTTTGCAGTGCTTAAAAAATATTTTGTGTTTTGCCTTTTTCCGGTAAAAATGGACATGGACTCTTAGTATTGATATATATGTACTAAAATTTCATTATTTCTAAAGAAATTTGGTGTCTCACTTTTTTAGATTTATTGTATAATGTGTTAATTCAGTTCCCTGTTGAGGGATATTTGTTTTCGAATGTTTATTATTTTGGACAATACTACAAATTCCACCATTTTTCACATAAGTGTACACCCTTACAACAGCTTCTTTATAGAATCTTTCTTAAATGAAGAATTATTTGGTCAAATAGCAAATAAAATTTTACTATGTATTCTGAGATTGTCTGAAATATTATCTTGCAGAATGATAATTTACAGATAGAAATCTTCTACTGGATATGTCATTTTTTATTTAGGAAATTTTTCAGAGCTCCAGGATTGCTATATTATTGAAGACTTCTCTTTATTTACAGCATCCTATTCTTTATGTGGATGCTATGTTCTCTACAAACTCTCTGAGACTGTAAATTGGACTTTTTTCTAAACTTTTTAACTTTTTCTATTTCCTTAATTATTTCTATTTCCTTTGGGGGTAGTTTTTCTTATTGTTCATTTTTACTCTTATATTTTATGATGATGGTTTTATGTAAATATGTGAATTATTAATACTTACTGATATTTGTGACTGAAAATTTGGGCTCACCCATAAAAGTGACTCGAAAGGAGAGGCCTATGCAAGGTTACATGATGAAGGCACAGTATGAAGGTGTACTTAGGCAAATCAGGATTCCTACATTTGTAATATTAGAGGGAGCTTTTCACTGAATTTCTGGTATGTATTTTGTCATTTCCTTTGGTTCCATTGTAAAAACCTAAAATTACCTTGTACTCTATTCTGCTTCTTTCCCCAGCCTTAACACGTTAGCTTTGTTTTGGTATACTTATTTACTTTATTTAAAAGCATTTCTTCTGAATTTAGGCAGGAATTTAACAAATTTCCTCCTAGTCACTCTTATATGCAGAGAGTTTAAGTGACAATGACCCGACTTTTCAATAGGCCATCATTTAATTAATTACTTACTCCTTCCTTTTATACTTGATGACAGTATGCTAAGCTTTCCTGTGTCTATCTTCCTGAATTGCTTTATAGTTTTCTTTACACATTTTTTTAAACAATCCAAGTCAACACTGATTTATTAAACATCCTGTGATAAAATTAGAATTCAGCAATATAATGTTTTATTTTTGAAAAGTCAGTTTGAATAGAAGATAGATAAATAGATAGATTTCCAAGATAATGAATGAACCAACACCAGCAGCATTTTTGCCACCTCTTGAAGGATAGCTATATATCTATCCTTATATTTATCAGTGTAAGAAACAGAATCCTTTCAAGGTTGTTAGCATTTATGCTGGAAGAGGCAAGGAGGCAAATTAAAAGGTCAGCTATTACAACCATTACTATTATTAACATTCATAATAATAAGAGTAATAATGGCTAACTAGAATAAGTTGAATCTGTGTAAATACATGAATTCATACTGCTACTCAAAAGATGAAAGAAAATATGAAGTACAAAAAAGGTATTTGTTTTATAAAAGTTACAATTGGATGAATTTATTTGAAATGGTTTAAGAATTCAGGGAGTGATAAGATATGCACAGTTCTTTTGTTACTTTTGTGAATGATATGTATGTTTTATATATCTGGGGCATCTGGCAGGAACAAGGAGCAGGCCGAATGGTTCAAAATGAAGGATCTAGACAGAGAGAGTAGTTACTGTCAAATAATAAAAAAAAAGTGCTAACTACTCACAAAATCCAACATATCTTTAGAGGTGAAACCCCCTAATGCGTTGGAACCACCATATATAATAAAACATATTTTTTCTTGATAGTATTAACAAAACAGGTCAATGAATCACAGTGATATGGGTGATGTGATGTTGGACAGGCAATTTTTAAAGCTGTCTCATTTTAGAAGGAGCCAAGAATTTTAAAAGTGTAATGATAAACTTAGACAAAACAAACTTGATGCCAAGGAAAACACATGAAATTATAAATAAATTTTAAACTGCCCTCATGGGGAGTACAGCCACGGATTATAAAACAACTGGATTATTTATTTCACAAAATCTGTTGGACCACAAGAAAATATTGTTTGTCAGGTTGTATTTCCCTTTTTTTATTCATTAATTGAACAAACAGGTATTAAGTCCAAATTAGTTTTTTTTTCTTTTTAGCTTGAGTTGAATGCACATGTTATTTACATACTTATAGCTTTATATATAGCAATCTGTAAATATTATCAGTGTTAATATTAAATATAACAGTGAAACTGTTTAAAACTAATAATCATTAGCAAATTTTTTATTTGTTTTATAACAAAAAAAAGTATGTTGGTGAAAGGTGAAATCTAATTATATTTATAAATATTTCCTGACCTTACTAAGACTTACACAATGTCATTTCTTCTTTAAGAATAAAGAAGTATGTTTAACATATATTTTTATATATCTTCTATTTTATGGTTTTTTTTGTTTTGCGGTATGCGGGCCTCTCACTTTTGTGGCCTCTCCCGTTGCGGAGCACAGGCTCCAGATGCGCAGGCTCAGCGGCCATGGCTCACGGGCCTAGCTGCTCTGCGGCATGTGGGATCTTCTCGAAATGGGGCACAAACCCGTGTCCCCTGCAACGGCAGGCAGACTCTCAACCACTGCACCACCAGAGAAGCCCTATTTTATGCATTTTTAATTTCTATATTTTTCCTGTAATTTTCCCCTGAAAATTAAGGGAAAAACCTCTTCATTTTGTGGTGTTTTATTAATATTTTTTCTTGGACTTCTTGTTTTCAGCTTGTGTATGTCCATTTTAATTTGTAAGTAATGTGTAATTTTGTTTTTGTTTTCTGGGAGTAGTTTTCCTCCAAATGTATTTTTTATCTATCTTTTGATTTATTTCTGCTTTTTAAATGGAATATCCTTGTATGAATCTTCATTTGATTAAGGGAAACTTTTCACAAAAATAACATAATTCTCCTTGAGTTTCCAATAACTTTGTTTGAATGTTTTGTCTGTGTATAACCTTAAACATTGCCTGCAGGACCAAGTGTCAGACATTTGTAATTAAATCAATCTTTCAGAATTTTGTTTTCTTTTTTTGTTGTTCCTTGAAAAGGAGAGATACAATTGTGGAATTTGTTGTGCTATCTAGTAGTTAATAAATTTAATTATCTATGGAAGTCTGGTAATATTTTTCCCCCCCTGTAGACATGCCTATACTTTTGAGTTAGATTTTAATATTTTTCTCTGGTCTTTCTGCCAATCTTCTCTTTAGAAAATAAAGCAATCCTGTGCTACTGTGTCATCTATGGTGAGAAAAAAAGAACTAACCCAGACATCACTGGATCCTGTTTTCAAGAGGGTAGATAGAATTGAATCCAGCAAGGAACCAGAACCTGTGACATCAATATCACGTGTGAGAAAATAAAGAAGGCATGGGTTTGCTTCTGATTAGGTAACTGGCCTCAAATGCAAAGTTTTCTGATTTATCCATGGGCTCTTAACAACACAATACTACTCTTACCAACCTAAACATTATTAGTAGATGCCTATAACATTCTCTTTTAGTCTCTGTTTCTGTCTTTCCCGATTTCTCTCTACCTCTCCCTCTGTCTCTTTCTCTCTCATTTGGACCCAACATATAGGTATTAAAAATAAATAAATAAAAAACAGCAAAAACAAAAACAAAAAAAGAACCTTGAGAAATGCTGTTTAAAAAGATTCTGGCCCAGTAAATATTAAAAGTATACTTGAAGAGATAATGTGTAAACAAAATGAACAAGTGGGTTTTTCATGCAATCTAATTGTTTGGAACATGGAAAGCAAAAGACTAGGCCACTTTTCTCTACATATCTTTGATTCCTTACTTTTACTCTTATTATGTCAATCATTTTGAACTTCATCTGATTCTTGGTGCTGTGAGTTCATTCTCACCAATCAAAATTCTAACAATTTTAACCTCAGTTAAATGTTACAGTAGAGGAAGCACTTTTGAAATATTAGGCATAAATATAAAAGTGGTATACTTGACAATTGTTTAAGTCACCAATAAATGATTGAGTGCATGTTATAAACTTTCTATGAGATGTTGGAGATGTTTTTAAATCGACCATTTTTATTGTCATTTCATCACTGCATATCAATATATTGGATTTCTTTCCTATACATTTTTCCTCGTTGGTTTGTTTAGCCTCTAACAGAACAGATATTTCTGAATAGACTATTAAAATTGAGTTTTTGCTTACATAGCAATGAGAATGAGGGGCATTCAGCAACCAGTTGCGTTTTCCAGATGGTCTCAGTAACCTTCCTTTCTTTAGGGTCTAAGCCAAAGATTAAACCCTCCACCTTAGGTAACTTTCTCTTAGTTCCATAACTACCTGCTGCATTCCAAGACTGCATAGTTATTAACAAATGTATGTTGCTAATACTGCTATAGATTAGGAAGGGACAGTCCTTCTCAGGAAAAGACACTGAGTCACCTTTCATCTATTCCTTTTTCTTTTACATTTTCCTTTCAACTACCTTGTTCTTTTCACTTCTTAAATAAGTTGCCCTCATTTAAACTATGGTAACACTTTTCATAATCTCTTTATCTTCAATCAAATGTGATCAATAGAGAAATAACTTTTTTTTTGTAATGCTTGGGCATGGTTAAAACTTAGATGCCAGGAAATTTTTATTCTAATGCTTAGCTTTCTCCAATTTTAAGTACTACCTTTTTCTGAGAGAACATTAGGTTAAAAAAATATTATCATAGAAATACAAATTTATCAACATTTAAATGTTTAAAACTATATGATCTCCTAGATAATGAAAATATATATATTCACTTGTTTCACAATTCTCCTTCATATAGGCTTCTGTTGTGTGATTTATGTATTATAGATATAGAGTGCAAAATGATTTATGACTACTTATTACTTTTACTGATACCCTCATTTTCTTTAGAAAATATTCTAGACCTTGTACTGACATTAAAATCCTGATAAAGTGTAATTTTAAGAATTTACTATCCCCTTAACACACACACAAACACACACACACACACACATTTTGTTCCATTCTACCAGGCCAATGTTCACCTTTAGGTGATGGATTTTCAGTGCAGTTCAAGCCTGTTAACATTAACAGGAGCTTATTGGAACAGTCATAGTGAATGATGTAAAAATTGTGCTGCTGAGACTCAATTATAAGGTAGAATACTATTCAATCTCGATGATTACAGTGCATCTGAGAATTTTTTTTCATCTTTCTTATCTAGCTCTATGTCACAAGTTGGTGTTTTCATCTAGTCACATAGATAAATTCAGATATCTTTAACACTTGTGATTTTAATCCATATTTCCATTTTATTTCATTCTTTCTTAATCCTAAAATTTACATGGAAGCTGACTAATGTTTTCTTTATTCTAACATTTCTAGCAGCTCCATGACTGTTTAAAATACTTTTTACACTAATACGACAATTTCAAATGCAACTATGAACATCTATTGATATTTTAGTTGCAATACTAAATGACACCAAAGTAAAAAAGTCTCTGAGAGTATTTTTTAGTAAGTTTTTTTGTTGTTTTTATATTTCAATCAGTAAGATGTTGAATCTGTTTTTTTTTTTTTTTCATGCAATTCCAATAATTTAGTTTAAAAACAGATATAGCCATAAGAACAGATTGGGAACCAATGACAACATAAAGATGCATTACTCACATTATGTTCAGGAATAATCTTTTGTGAAAATGGATCATTATGAAATAGAATACTGAATAAAAATAGAATACTGAATAAAAAATAGAATACTGATTCTATATACTACTTTTTCTCCACTAATATGGAAATAATAAATCTAATTTATGTGGCTATTGAAGTTACATGAATGGATGGAAGTTCAAAGAGGAAAGATAGAGCAGAGTGTATAAGAAATCTGACATCCAAAATTTAATTAATAAAGGAATTGTTGACAAATAATATGCCAAGAAGTGGCTTTGTAATAATCAAGGACATTTGGTTACTGGCTAAATACTGAGATTATCGTTAATTACTTTTATGTTTTTGTAATACTATCATGGTCATATTAAAAATTAGTCTTTTTAGAATATCTAAGAAAAAATTGCATAGAAATAATATGACATTTTAGATTTGCTTTAAATAATCTATGTTGGAGGATTGAGTTAAATGGCAAATTCAACACTAAAAATATGTTGATAATTTGTAAAAGCTAAATACTAATGGTTAAATACTAATCTAGACTTTTCATTTTAAATACACCTGGTTTAAAGTTTTCTAATATATAAGCACTGACATGCCTATTCCTGGGTTTGCTGATCAAAAGTTGGAGAGTGGAAAGATCATGATCTTTGGAATAAAACAGACATAGATTTAAGCCTGGGCTTCTCCAGTTGTATAATATTAGAGGCATTAGTGAACATTAGAAGTTTTAACTTTTTATCTGGAAAATAGGGATATAATAATAGCTATATATTTGTGTATGTATAACTTACTAAATATATAGCACTAAAAATGTAACTAAAGAGGGTGCTGATCTAAGAATTCTGAATATGTTAACTCATTTAATCCTTAAAACAAACCTATGAGGTCGTTACTATTGCTATGCCCATTTTATATATGAGGAAACTTAGGCAGAGAAAGTTTCAGTAATTTGCCAGAGTTTACACAGCTTTTAAATTTGTAAAGTTTAAAAGTAAAGTAGATTCAGTCAGAAAAGTGTGGTGTGAAATATGTACTGAATCACCATAATATCTAGCTCTTGTTATCTAACAAATGCAATTGTTGTATGTTATATACAGATATCCCTGTTATATTTCTTTGAACTCTCAACAAGTAAGACACATACAGAACATGAAGGAAAAGAAATATGAAGCCGTCTAATAATCAACAAATGCTAATTTCCATGATTAGAAATATTTCATGAGTTCTACTAGTTTAATATCTGAAAAAAACTATCCTTTCCTCATCACATGGACTGCATATTGTTGATTTTTCTGTGAAATGATATATTCAGGCTTGTATATTCTTGCTTTATAGAAAAGAACCTAGAGTAAAACGTGATTTTTTTTTTTTTTTTTTTTTTTTGCTTTCTCAAATGAGAACTAGCTTGCCATCTGAGGAAGAACATCCTTTTTCTTTTGTCTTTTGTGGTTTTGATTACTGTTCCGTATTTGTTAGTTCATTAATTTGTCCATTAAATTATTAAGTACCAGGCACTGTGCTTGATGATGAAGATATTAATAGTGAACAAGATAAACATGAATCTTGTCCTCATGGAGTTTATATTCTTTGGAGAACTAAAGAGTAATAAACAATTATGTCAAAATGATACACAAAGTGCTAGAGGGGCTTCCCTGGTGGCGCAGTGGTTGAGAGTCTGCCTGCCGATGCAGGGGACACGGACTCGTGCCCCGGTCCGGGAAGATCCCACATGCCGTGGAGAGGCTGGGCCTGTGAGCCATGGCCGCTGGGCCTGCGCGTCCGGAACCTGCACGTCCAGAGCCTGTGTTCCGCAACGGGAGAGGCCACAACAGTGACAGGCCCGCGTACCGAAAAAAAAAAAAAAAGCGCTGGAATAAGGGAAATATGAACAATATATGGCATTGACAATATCCCTAAAATAGCTTTAGCAGGAATGATGGAAAATTCATAGAGAAATTTATACTGAAGCTAAACTTTGAAAAATATTATCCTGGTATGGAATTATGTAAAATTATATGTTAAGAATCAAATGTAATAACATATGTGATACCCTTGAGGAATATTAACAAGCACAGATATAAGTTTAAAGTGGGTTCGAAATTAGGTTTGAAGGGAGTATTAAAAGATATGTCTAGAAAGATAAGCTGAAACCATAGAATGGAAGACGTAATCTCTGTTAAATGTTTTGAGCTTTATTATAAGGATAATGGATAACCAATAAAAATTTAGAAAGATGATCATATTTGCATTTTAGAAAGATTATCCTGGCTTCAGTGTGAGAAGTGACTGGAAGAAATCAAGACTGTAATCAAGGATACCACTTAGGAGGTTGTTACAACTATCCAAGAAGAGATTATGGTTTTTGCATCAGAAGAGCTTTACTAGTCTTTCACAGACGTGGGAAAAAATTAGATATATTTATAAATTAGCATTCAAAGGACAATAATTTTGAACATAGAGTTGAATTCAGGAAAAAAGCCTCAGAATTATACCTCAGTTTCTAATTTGAGCATCTGGTAGGTGGTAGTACTACTTTTTATTAATCCAGAAACAACAGGGAAAGAAAATGTTCTGGGACAATGATTAGGAGTCTAGTTTGGGATATTTCAAAATTTGTCAGCCCTGAGGTGCATATAAAAATTTCTAATCATATTTCAATATATTGTAATAAATTATTATGAGAGGTAACCATGGTGGATGATATTGGTCTTGAGTAATTAAGAATCAAATGTCAGAATAGTAGTGTATATATGGACATATATACTCTACCAAATGTAAAATAGACAGCTAGTGGGAAGCAGTCGCATAGCACAGGGAGAACAGCTCAGTGCTTTGTGACCAGCTAGAAGGGTGGGATAGGGAGGGTGGGAGGGAGGGAGACGCAAGACGGAAGAGATATGGGGATATATGTATATGTATAACTGAGTCACTTTGTTATAAAGCAGAAACAACGCCATTGTAAAGCAATTATACTCCAATAAAAACGTTAAAAAAAAAAGAATCAAATGTCATTTGAAGCTATTGGAATGGATAAGAATCAATGCATGAATATTTATTTCCCAGTCCAGAAGAATCTTTTTTATTGAATCATAGTTGATTTACAATATTGTGTTGCTTTCAGGTGTACAGCTAAGTAATTCAGTTATATGCATATTTTTTTCAGTTTATTTTTTGTTATAGGTTATTACAAGATATTGAATATTGGACTTCCCTGGTGGTGCAGTGGTTAAGAATCTGCCTGCCAAAGCAGGGGACACAGGTTCGAACCCTGGTCCAGGAAGATCCCACATGCTGTGGAGCAATTAAGCCTGTGAGCCACAACTGCTGAGCCTGCACTTTAGAGCCTGTGAGCCACAACTACTGATCCCACGTGCCACAACTACTGAAGCCTGCGCTCCTAGAGCCCATGCTCTGCCAGAAGAGAACCCACTGCAATGAGAAGACTGCACATTGCAACCAAGAGTAGCCCCTGCTCTCTGCAAATAAAGAAAGCCTGCGTGCAGCATCGAAGACTCAACACAGACAAAAATAAATAAATAAATTTATTTATTAAAAAAAAGACATTGAATATTGTTCTCTGTGTTATACTTAAATTCTTGTTGCTTATCTATTTTATATATAGTAGTGTGTATTTGTTAATCCCAAACTCCTACCTTATCCTACCCCAACCTTGCTTTCCCTTTCGGTAACCATGAGTTTGTTTTCTATGTCAGTGAGTCTGTTTCTCTTTTGTAAATAGATTAATGTGTATTATTTTTTAGATTCCACATGTAAGTAATATCATATAATATTTGTCTTTCTCTGACTTCCTTCACTTAGTATGATAATCTCTAGGCATTTCCAGGCTGCTGCAAATGGCAACATTCATTCTTATAGCTGAGTAATATTCCATTATATATAGATAGATAGATGGATATGCACATATACACATCTTCTTCATCCATTCATCTGCCGATGGACATTTAGGTTACTGCCATGTCTTGGCTATTGTAAATAACACTGCTGTGAACATTGGGGTACATGTATCTTTTTGAATTAGAGTTTTCTTCTTTTCTGGATATATGCCCAGGAGTGGGATGGAAAAATCTTTGTCTTACTGGAACATCGCAGCAAAGAAACAGGAGTCTCAACAGAGCGATGACTATTACAAAGCAGCCTTGAGTTTTTATAACCCTTCAAGTAGCCAGAAGCAGATAGGCTATTGTTGGAAGAGCTCTGGCCTGGGAGCTAGAAGATACTGGCCCCAAATAACCTCTCTGAATTTCTCCACTTTGAGGCATTGAGGTTGAGTTAGGGCAGTAATTCTCAGTCTTGCCTGCATGTTAGAGTAAACTTATCTACCAAGGAGTTTCTAAAAATCCCATGTCCAGGCTGCACTCTACACTGATTAAATAAGAACCTTTCAGGCATTCAACAGTAGTTTTTAAAGCTCTACAAGAAGTTCCAGTGTTTAGCCAAGATTAAGATCCATTAGTTTTGGAGATATCTAACTCTAAACATTTTATGGTATTTTCTCAATATATCTAAACAATGCTTTGGTCAGAACAAAGCAATGCATGTGGCCTTGTGGCTCCAAACAGAAGAGTCCTCCACTCTCACAGGTGGAGGGGGCGGGGCACTGGAGTAGTAACCACAGATGAATTTGTTCTCAAGCTCACCTTCTCATGTGCCCTTTAGGAAGAAGAGCTCCCTGTCTTTATCTGACCATTTTAAGGAAGGCTCAATCCCAATATATCCAGCTAACCAAAAAAAAAAAAAAAAAATCAGATTTGGCATCAGCACTTCCAAAAAGAATCATGTTTTCCCAACCCTGCTGATTATTACTTTCTACTTTCTCAGGTGGAGATTGAGAAATTCAGGGGTTGGCTTTTAAGTAACTCTTGGCTGCATGAATATTGAGAAGACTGAGAAATAGAACATGACTCCTACTGAAGGGAGGAGGAGAGGAAAAAGATTCTCCTGGGTACCTGTGTAGGCGTGCCAGAAAATTAGGTGGAAAACCATCGACTTGTCATGACATTAAGTAAAAGGAAGATAGTGGGCAAGAAATAAATGTTTAGTTACATAATATGTTGTCCAGAGTTAAATAAGTCTTTTCATGAATATCCCAATGGAATTATTAGGGTAGAAATAAGATTTCAAGAAGTCAATGAAGTCAATGAGTAAATGAGAGTCAAAGGGGAGAGACAAGGACTATAGAGACAAGGACTATAGGACTATAGAGGAGTGTTAATGTTAAGTGTTCATATCTGGATATTTATCAGAGAGAAATCTGAGTTACATCTGTCTCCTGGATTAATTTTTAATAATATGATTTTTCATTTTCAAAAGTATGACAGGGTTTCCCTGGTGATGCAGTGGTTAAAAATCCACTTGCCAAAGCAGGGGACATGGGTTTGAGCCCTAGTCCTGTAAGATCCCACATGTCGCAGAGCAACACAGCCCATGTGCCACAACTACTGAGCCTGTGCTTTAGAGCCCGTGAGCTACAACTACTGAGCTCACATGCAAAAACTACTGAAGCCCACGAGCCTAGAGCCCGTGCTCTGTAACAAGAAAAGCCACCACAGTGAGAAGCCTGCACACCGCAATGAAGATTAGCCCCGGGGCCGAACGGCTTCAAGATGGTGGAAGAGTAAGACGCTGAAATTACCTTCCTCCCCACAAACACATCAGAAATACTTCTACATGTGGAACAACTGCTACAGAACACCTACTGAACGCTGAGAGAAGACCTCAGGCCTCCCAAAAGGCAAGAAACTCACCACGTACCTGGGTAGGGCAAATGAAAAAAGAAAAAAAACAGACACAAAAGAATAGGGACGGGACCTGCACCAGTGGGAGGGAGCTGTAAATGAGGAAAGGTTTCCACACACTAGGAAGCTGCTTCGCGGGCCGAGACTGCGGGTGACGGAGGGGGGAAGCTTTGGAGCCATGGAAGAGAGTGCAGCAATGGGGGTGCAGAGGGCAAAGTGGAGAGATTCCCGCACAGAGGATCGTTGCCGATCAGTACTCACCAGCCCGAGAGGCTTGTCTGTTTACCCGCCGGGGCGGGCGGGGGCTGGGAGCTGAGGCTTCAGCTTCGTTTGGATCCCAGGGAGACGACTGAGGTTGGTGGCATGAACACAGCCTGAAGGGGGCTAGTGCGCCACGGCTATCCGGGAGGGAGTCCAGGAAAGTCTGGACCTGCCGAAGAGGCAAGATACTTTTTCTTCCCTCTTTGTTTCCTGGTGTGCGAGGAGAGGGGATTAAGAGCGCCGCTTAAAGGAGCTCCAGAGACGGGCGCGAGACGTGGCTATCAGCGCGGACCCCAGAGACGGGCATGAGACGCTAAGGCTGCTGCTGCCGCCACCAAGAAGCCTGTGTGAGAGGACAGGTCACTATCCACGCCGCCCCTCCCGGGAGCCTGTGCAGACCGCCACTGCCAGTGTCCCGGGATCGAGGGACAACTTCCCCTGGAGAACGCACCACATGCCTAAGGCTGGTGCAACATCACGCTGGCCTCTGCCGCTGCAGGATTTCCCCGCATCGGTACCCCTACCACTCCCTGGCCAGAGTGAGCCAGAGCCCCAAAAGCAGCTGCTCCTTTAACCCTGTCCTGTCTGAGCGAAGAACAGATGCCCTCAGGTGACCTACACAAAGAGGTGGGTCCAAATCCAAAGCTGAGCCCCAGGAGCTGAGGAACAAAGAAGGGAAAGGGAAATTTCTCCCAGCAGCCTCAGGAGCAGCGGATTCAAGCTCCACAATCAACTTGATGTACCCTGCATCTGTAGAATACCTGAATAGACAACGAATCATCCCAAATTGAGAAGGTGGACTTTGGGAGCAATAATATATATTTTTTCCCTTTTTCTCTTTTTGTGAGTGTGTATGTATATGCTTCTGTGTGTGCTTTTGTACAGCTTTGCTTGTACCATTTGTCCTAGGGTTCTGTCTGACCGTTTTGTGTTTTTTTTTTTTTTTACTTAAAAATTTTTTTTCTTAAAAATAATTTTTTATTTAAATAATTTTATTTTATTTTTATTGTTATTAGTATTTTTGCAGTACGTGGGTCTCTCATGGTTGTGGCCTCTCCCGTTGCAGAGCACAGGCTCCAGATGCGCAGGCTCAGCGGCCATGGCTCACGGGACCAGCCGCTCCACGGCATGTGGAATCTTCCCAGAACGGGGCAAGAACCCATATCCCCTGCATCAGCAGGCGGACTCTCAACCACTGCACCACCAGGGAAGCCCTATTTTATTTTATTTTATCTTCTTCTTTCTGTTCGCCAATTTATTCTGAGCCATGAGGAGGACAGGCTCTTGGTGTTCCAGACAAGCATCAGGGCTGTGCCACTGAGGTGGGAGAGCCAAATTCAGGATATTGGTCCACAAGAGACCTCCAAAGTCCATGTAATATGAAATGGTGAAAATCTCCCAGAGATCTCCATCTCAGCACCAAGACCCCGCTCAACTCAATGACGAGCAAGCAACAGTGCAGGACACCCTATGCCAAACAACCAGCAAGACAGGAACACAACCAGATCCATTAGCACAGAGGGTGCAAAAACTAATAATAAAGCCACAGACACCATTGGATGCACACCCGAGGGGCCTAGGAGTCCTCAAAAGGGTACACCCGTGAAAAGAAAGCCAAAGAGCGACAAAGAACTCATGAAAACAACTGCAAGCCTCCCTTTCTCCCCGGCTACGCAGGGCCTAAACTGAAGGCAAGTTCTCACGTTGAGTTTCCCTTTCGTTCTAGAGCTTGTCAGGCTGACCCACACCGCGACCATGGAAGCACCTGGTTTAGACAGCGCAAACTCATTTTCTTCCCAGAAGCATTTCTACCGGGTTTCCAGGCCTGTCAACAGCAGGGAACGTCAGGCAGCTTCAAGGCAGCATGAATGCAGCCTTCCAAATGGGAAAGCAAGGATACTTCCAGCAGGCCCCGGTTTCCATGCGCACACTCAGCATACCTCCCTGTGGTTTCTAACAAGTCAAGAGAGACACATATTACCCTGTGTTTGCTTCCCTGAATCAACTTCTCGAAGTAGGTGTTCTAAATCAAGTGAACTGCCTCAACCAAGGAACTCCCTAGCTACGCTTCTGGGCCTGTGGCTATTCGAAAGCCTATGGTGCCACAGGAAGAACAGGACTTAAATTGCAGTAACAACGCAACGCGGCTTTCTCTTGGAGGCAGGGTGACTTCAGGCAGGAGGTCCTAGATGGAATGCGAGGCCGAGGGTTCTGTCAGTGCAGCTCAGACTAGGGCAAGGCGTAAGAACTCGAAGGCATGGGAGACATGCCAGAAGTCTGTTCGTGAACTTGTGGGTGTGCTGGGGAAATTAAGCTGTTCCTAAAGAGAGTGCAGTGCCTTTCCCTACACTCGGTGTATAGAGAGCAGCTCCAAAGGGCTCCGGGCCTGGATGTTGCTCAGCAGACCTAGGAGTGCCTGGGGGTACTGTGTGTTCCAGCCGGGAACAGGGCACCCAGCGAGGCTCCTAAGTGTCCAGAAAAATCTACTGCCATTAAAGACACGCAGAGCAGAGGCTACGGCCTCCTAGAAACCGCTGCACGCCTCAAATTCTGCACAGCATATCAGGGCCTTATGTTCAGGCATGTGATCACGCTGAGAGTCCCATTAGCGACACAGCATTGCAAGATGCTGACTTTCTCCTCGAGCAGAGTGACTTCAGGTACGAGTTCCGCGAATTATGCAAAGCAGAGTGTTTTCTAACGGCAGCTCACACAAGTGCGACGACAAATATTTCCTGGGCACATCGGACTCACCAGAAATCTGGTCCTGAGGCTGTTTGAGGGCTCTGGAGATGTACCTCTCCTCAAGGAAAGTGCAGTGTGTTGCCCATCACTCGGTACTCACAGAGGGCCTCGGAGGGACAGACCAATGGGCTTCGATGTTGCTCAGCCGGCCTACGGTGGGGGGCAGGGTTTTGGAGGTCCTCAGTGACCTTGGAGGGAAATGGATGCACACCCGAGGGGCCTAGGAGTCCTCATAAAGGTATTTCCTTGAAACGAAGCCGAACAGCGAATAAGAACTCATGGAAACAGCTGCATGACTCCCTTTCTGCCCGGCTACTCAGGGCCTGGCCTGGAGGCAAGTTCTCACTTTGAGTTTCCCTTTTGTTCAAGAGCTTGTCAGGCTAACCACCACCGCGGCCATGGAAGCACCTGGTTTACACAGAGCAAACTCATTTTTTTTCCCAGAAACATTCCTACGGGGTTTCCAGGCCCGTCAACAGCAGGGAATCTCAGGTAGCTTCAAGGCAGCATGAATGCAGAATTTCAAAAGGGAAAGCAAGGATAGTTCCAGCAGGCTCCCGTTTCCATGCGCACACTCAGCTTACCTCCCTGTGGTTAATAACAAGTCAAAAGAGACACCTGTTACCCTGTGTTTCCTTCCCTGAATCAACTTCTCGAAGGACGGTTTTCTGCATCAAGTGAACTGCCTCATTCAAGGAACGGCATAAATACGCTTCTGGGACTGTGGCTATTCCAAAGCCTGCAGGGCCACAGGAAGCACGGGGCTTAAATCGCAGTAAAAACGCAAGCCGACTTTCTCTTGGAGGCAGGGTGACTTCCGGCAGGGGGGTCCTAGACGGAATGCGAGGCCGAGGATTCTCTCAGGGCAGCTCAGACTAGGGCAAGGCGTAAGACCTCAAAGGCATGTGAGACGTGCCAGAAGTCTGTTCGTGAAAGTGTGGGTTTGGCGGGGAAACGAATCTGCTCCAGGAGAGAGTGCAGGGCGTTTCCCTACACTCAGCGTATAGAAAGCGGCTCCAAAGGGCTCCGGGCCTGGATGTTGCTCGGCAGACCCAGGGGTGCCTGGGAGTGTTCCGTGTTCCAGCCTGGAACAGGGTTCCCCCGCGAGCCTCCCAGGTGTCCAGGAAACTCTACTGCCGTTAAAGACACGCAGAGCAGAGGCTACGACCTCATGGAAACTGCTGCGCGGCTCCGCTTCTTCACCTCACGTCAGGGCCTTCCCTCCAGGCCTGTGCTCAATCTGGCTGTCCCGTTAGCGACGCAGCATTGCGAGATGCTGACGTTCTCCTCGAGCAGAGTGCCTTCAGGTACGAGGCCCGCGAAGTAGGCAAAGCAGAGTGTTTTCTCACGGCACCTCTCGCAAGGGCGACCACAAAGATTTCCTGGGAGCTTCGGACTCACCAGAAATCTGGTCCTGAGGCCGTGTGAGGGCTCTGGAAATGGAGCTCTCCTCAAGGAACGTGCAGCGTGTTGCCCATCACTCGGCACGCACACAGGGCCTCCGAGGGGCAGAGCAATGGGCCTCGATGTTGCTCAGCCGGACCACGGCGTGGGGGGTGTCTGGAGGTCCTCAGTGACCTTGGAGGGAAATGCATGCACACCCGAGGGGCCTAGGAGTCCTCAAATGGGAAATTCCGTTAAAATAAACCCGAACGGTGACTAAGAACTCATGGAAACTGCTGCATGCCGCCCTTCCTGCCCGGCTACGCAGGGCCTAAACTGGAGGGAAATTCTCACTTTAAGTTTCTCTTTCGTTCTGGAGCTTGTCAGGCTAAGCACCACCGCGGCTATGGAAGCACCGGGTTGAGACAGAGCAAACGCATTTTCTTCCCAGAAGCATTTCTACCGGGTTTCCAGGCCTGTCAACAGCAGGGGACGTCAGGCAGCTTCAAGGCAGCATGAAGGCAGCCTTCCAAGTGGGAAAGCAAGGATAGTTCCAGCAGGCTCCCGTTTCCACGCGCACACTCAGCTTACCTCCCTGTGGTTTCTAACCAGTCCAAAGAGACACATGTTACCCTGCGTTTGCTTCCCTGAACCAACTCCCCGAAGTAGGGTGTTCTGGGTCAAGTGAACTGCCTCAACCAAGGAATGCCCTGCCACGTTACGCCTCTGGGGCCTGTGGCTATTCCAAAGCCTGCAGTGCCACAGGAAGCACAGGGCTGAAATCGCAGTAAGAACGCAAGCCGACTTTCTCTTGGAGGCAGGGTGACTTCCGGCAGGGGGGTCCTAGATGGAATGCGAGGCCGAGGGTTCTCTCAGGGCAGCTCAGACTAGGGCAAGGCGTAAGACCTCAAAGGCATGTGAGACGTGCCAGAAGTCTGTTGGTGAAAGTGTGGGTTTGGTGGGGAAACGAATCTGCTCCAGGAGAGAGTGCAGGGCGTTTCCCTACACTCGGCGTATAGAGAGCGGCTCCAAAATGCTCCGGGCCTGGATGTTGCTCGGCAGACCCAGGGGTGCCTGGGAGTACTCCGTGTTCCAGCCTGGAACAGGGTGCCCCCGCGAGCCTCCCAGGTGTCCAGGAAACTCTACTGCCGTTCAAGACACGCAGAGCAGAGGCTACGGCCTCACGGAAACTGCTGCGCGGCTCCGCTTCTGCACCTCACGTCAGGGCCTTCCCTCCAGGCCTGTGCTCAATCTGGCTGTCCCGTTAGCGACGCAGCATTGCGAGATGCTGACGTTCTCCTCGAGCAGAGTGCCTTCAGGTACGAGGCCCGCGAAGTAGGCAGAGTGTTTTCTCACGGCACCTCTCGCAAGGGCGACCACAAAGATTTCCTGGGAGCTTCGGACTCACCAGAAATCTGGTCCTGAGGCCGTGTGAGGGCTCTGGAAATGGAGCTCTCCTCAAGGAACGTGCAGCGTGTTGCCCATCACTCGGCACGCACACAGGGCCTCCGAGGGGCAGAGCAATGGGCCTCGATGTTGCTCAGCCGGACCACGGCGTGGGGGGTGTCTGGAGGTCCTCAGTGACCTTGGAGGGAAATGCATGCACACCCGAGGGGCCTAGGAGTCCTCAAATGGGTAATTCCGTTAAAATAAACCCGAACGGTGACTAAGAACTCATGGAAACTGCTGCATGCCGCCCTTCCTGCCCGGCTACGCAGGGCCTAAACTGGAGGGAAATTCTCACGTTGAGTTTCCCTTTCGTTCTGGAGCTTGTCAGGTTAACCACCACAGCGGCTATGGAAGCACCGGGTTGAAACGGAGCAAACTCATTTTCTTCCCAGAAGCATTTCGACCGGGTTTCCAGGCCTGTCAACAGCAGGGGACGTCAGGCAGCTTCAAGGCAGCATGAAGGCAGCCTTCCAAGTGGGAAAGCAAGGATAGTTCCAGCAGGCTCCCGTTTCCACGCTCACACTCAGCTTACCTCCCTGTGGTTTCTAACCAGTCCAAAGAGACACATGTTACCCGGCGTTTGCTTCCCTGAACCAACTCCCCGAAGTAGGGTGTTCTGGGTCAAGTGAACTGCCTCAACCAAGGAATGCCCTGCCACGTTACGCCTCTGGGGCCTGTGGCTATTCCAAAGCCTGCAGTGCCACAGGAAGCACAGGGCTGAAATCGCAGTAAGAACGCAAGCCGACTTTCTCTTGGAGGCAGGGTGACTTCCGGCAGGGGGGTCCTAGATGGAATGCGAGGCCGAGGGTTCTCTCAGGGCAGCTCAGACGAGGGCAAGGCGTAAGACCTCAAAGGCATGTGAGACGTGCCAGAAGTCTGTTGGTGAAAGTGTGGGTTTGGTGGGGAAACGAATCTGCTCCAGGAGAGAGTGCAGGGCGTTTCCCTACACTCGGTGTATGGAGAGCGGCTCCAAAGGGCTCCGGGCCTGGATGTTGCTCAGCAGACCCAGGGGTGCCCGGGAGTACTCCGTGTTCCAGCCTGGAACAGGGTGCCCCCGCGAGCCTCCCAGGTGTCCAGGAAAATCTACTGCCGTTCAAGACACGCAGAGCAGAGGCTACGGCCTCACGGAAACTGCTGCGCGGCTCCGCTTCTGCACCTCACGTCAGGGCCTTCCCTCCAGGCCTGTGCTCAATCTGGCTGTCCCGTTAGCGACGCAGCATTGCGAGATGCTGACGTTCTCCTCGAGCAGAGTGCCTTCAGGTACGAGGCCCGCGAAGTAGGCAAAGCAGAGTGTTTTCTCACGGCACCTCTCGCAAGGGCGACCACAAAGATTTCCTGGGAGCTTCGGACTCACCAGAAATCTGGTCCTGAGGCCGTGTGAGGGCTCTGGAAATGGAGCTCTCCTCAAGGAACGTGCAGCGTGTTGCCCATCACTCGGCACGCACACAGGGCCTCCGAGGGGCAGAGCAATGGGCCTCGATGTTGCTCAGCCGGACCACGGCGTGGGGGGTGTCTGGAGGTCCTCAGTGACCTTGGAGGGAAATGGATGCACACCCGAGGGGCCTAGGAGTCCTCAAATGGGAAATTCCGTTAAAATAAACCCGAACAGTGACTAAGAACTCATGGAAACTGCTGCATGCCGCCCTTTCTGCCCGGCTACGCAGGGCCTAAACTGGAGGGAAATTCTCACGTTGAGTTTCCCTTTCGTTCTGGAGCTTGTCAGGCTAACCACCACCGCGGCTATGGAAGCACCGGGTTGAAACGGAGCAAACTCATTTTCTTCCCAGAAGCATTTCTACCGCGTTTCCAGGCCTGTCAACAGCAGGGGACGTCAGGCAGCTTCAAGGCAGCATGAATGCAGCCTTCCAAGTGGGACAGCAAGGATAGTTCCAGCAGGCTCCCGTTTCCACGCGCACACTCAGCTTACCTCCCTGTGGTTTCTAACCAGTCCAAAGAGACACAGGATACCCTGCGTTTGCTTCCCTGAACCAACTCCCCGGAGTAGGGTTTTCTGCGTCAAGGGAACTGCCTCAACCAAGGAATGCCCTGCCTAGTTACGCCTCTGGGGCCTGTGGCGATTCCAAAGCCTGCAGGGCCACAGGAAGCACGGGGCTTAAATCGCAGTAAGAACGCAAGCCGACTTTCTCTTGGAGGCAGGGTGACTTCCGGCAGGGGGGTCCTAGATGGAATGCGAGGCCGAGGGTTCTCTCAGGGCAGCTCAGACTAGGGCAAGGCGTAAGACCTCAAAGGCATGTGAGACGTGCCAGAAGTCTGTTGGTGAAAGTGTGGGTTTGGTGGGGAAACGAATCTGCTCCAGGAGAGAGTGCAGGGCGTTTCCCTACACTCGGCGTATAGAGAGCGGCTCCAAAGGGCTCCTGGCCTGGATGTTGCTCGGCAGACCCAGGGGTGCCTGGGAGTACTCCGTGTTCCAGCCTGGAACAGGGTGCCCCCGCGAGCCTCCCAGGTGTCCAGGAAACTCTACTGCCGTTAAAGACACGCAGAGCAGAGGCTACGGCCTCATGGAAAATGCTGCGTGGCTCCGCTTCTGCACCTTACGTCAGGGCCTTCCCTCCAGGCCTGTGCTCAGTCTGCCTGTCCCGTTAGCGACGCAGCATTGCGAGATGCTGACGTTCTCCTCGAGCAGAGTGCCTTCAGGTACGAGGCCCGCGAAGTAGGCAGAGTGTTTTCTCACGGCAGCTCTCGCAAGGGCGACCACAAAGATTTCCTGGGAGCTTCGGACTCACCAGAAATCTGGTCCTGAGGCTGTTGGAGGGCTCTGGAAATGTAGCTCTCCTCAAGGAACGTGCAGAGTGTTGCCCATCACTCGGCACGCACACAGGGCCTCCGAGGGGCAGAGCAATGGGCCTCGATGTTGCTCAGCCGGACCACGGCGTGGGGGGTGTCTGGAGGTCCTCAGTGACCTTGGAGGGAAATGCATGCACACCCGAGGGGCCTAGGAGTCCTCAAATGGGTAATTCCGTTAAAATAAACCCGAACGGTGACTAAGAACTCATGGAAACTGCTGCATGCCGCCCTTCCTGCCCGGCTACGCAGGGCCTAAACTGGAGGGAAATTCTCACATTGAGTTTCCCTTTCGTTCTGGAGCTTGTCAGGTTAACCACCACAGCGGCTATGGAAGCACCGTGTTGAAACGGAGCAAACTCATTTTCTTCCCAGAAGCATTTCGACCGGGTTTCCAGGCCTGTCAACAGCAGGGGACGTCAGGCAGCTTCAAGGCAGCATGAAGGCAGCCTTCCAAGTGGGAAAGCAAGGATAGTTCCAGCAGGCTCCCGTTTCCACGCTCACACTCAGCTTACCTCCCTGTGGTTTCTAACCAGTCCAAAGAGACACATGTTACCCGGCGTTTGCTTCCCTGAACCAACTCCCCGAAGTAGGGTGTTCTGGGTCAAGTGAACTGCCTCAACCAAGGAATGCCCTGCCACGTTACGCCTCTGGGGCCTGTGGCTATTCCAAAGCCTGCAGTGCCACAGGAAGCACAGGGCTGAAATCGCAGTAAGAACGCAAGCCGACTTTCTCTTGGAGGCAGGGTGACTTTCCGGCAGAGGGGTCCTAGATGGAATGCGAGGCCGAGGCTTCTCTCAGGGCAGCTCAGACTAGGGCAAGGCGTAAAACCTCAAAGGCATGTGAGACGTGCCAGAAGTCTGTTGGTGAAAGTGTGGGTTTGGTGGGGAAACGAATCTGCTCCAGGAGAGAGTGCAGGGCGTTTCCCTACACTCGGCGTATGGAGAGCGGCTCCAAAGGGCTCCGGGCCTGGATGTTGCTCAGCAGACCCAGGGGTACCCGGGAGTACTCCGTGTTCCAGGCTGGAACAGGGTGCCCCCGCGAGCCTCCCAGGTGTCCAGGAAAATCTACTGCCGTTCAAGACACGCAGAGCAGAGGCTACGGCCTCACGGAAACTGCTGCGCGGCTCCGCTTCTGCACCTCACGTCAGGGCCTTCCCTCCAGGCCTGTGCTCAATCTGGCTGTCCCGTTAGCGACGCAGCATTGCGAGATGCTGACGTTCTCCTCGAGCAGAGTGCCTTCAGGTACGAGGCCCGCGAAGTAGGCAGAGTGTTTTCTCACGGCACCTCTCGCAAGGGCGACCACAAAGATTTCCTGGGAGCTTCGGACTCACCAGAAATCTGGTCCTGAGGCCGTGTGAGGGCTCTGGAAATGGAGCTCTCCTCAAGGAACGTGCAGCGTGTTGCCCATCACTCGGCACGCACACAGGGCCTCCGAGGGGCAGAGCAATGGGCCTCGATGTTGCTCAGCCGGACCACGGCGTGGGGGGTGTCTGGAGGTCCTCAGTGACCTTGGAGGGAAATGCATGCACACCCGAGGGGCCTAGGAGTCCTCAAATGGGTAATTCCGTTAAAATAAACCCGAACGGTGACTAAGAACTCATGGAAACTGCTGCATGCCGCCCTTCCTGCCCGGCTACGCAGGGCCTAAACTGGAGGCAGAGTCTCACGTTGAGTTTCCCTTTCGTTCTGGAGCTTGTCAGGCTAACCACCACCGCGGCCATGGAAGCACCGGGTTGAGACGGAGCAAACTCATTTTCTTCCCAGAAGCATTTCTACCGGGTTTCCAGGCCTGTCAACAGCAGGGGACGTCAGGCAGCTTCAAGGCAGCATGAAGGCAGCCTTCCAAGTGGGAAAGCAAGGATAGTTCCAGCAGGCTCCCGTTTCCACGCTCACACTCAGCTTACCTCCCTGTGGTTTCTAACCAGTCCAAAGAGACACATGTTACCCTGCGTTTGCTTCCCTGAACCAATTCCCCGAAGTAGGGTGTTCTGGGTCAAGTGAACTGCCTCAACCAAGGAATGCCCTGCCTAGTTACGCCTCTGGGGCCTGTGGCTATTCCAAAGCCTGCAGTGCCACAGGAAGCACAGGGCTGAAATCGCAGTAAGAACGCAAGCCGACTTTCTCTTGGAGGCAGGGTGACTTCCGGCAGGGGGGTCCTAGATGGAATGCGAGGCCGAGGGTTCTCTCAGGGCAGCTCAGACTAGGGCAAGGCGTAAGACCTCAAAGGCATGTGAGACGTGCCAGAAGTCTGTTGGTGAAAGTGTGGGTTTGGTGGGGAAACGAATCTGCTCCAGGAGAGAGTGCAGGGCGTTTCCCTACACTCGGCGTATAGAGAGCGGCTCCAAAGGGCTCCGGGCCTGGATGTTGCTCAGCAGACCCAGGGGTGCCCGGGAGTACTCCGTGTTCCAGCCTGGAACAGGGTGCCCCCGCGAGCCTCCCAGGTGTCCAGGAAAATCTACTGCCGTTCAAGACACGCAGAGCAGAGGCTACGGCCTCACGGAAACTGCTGCGCGGCTCCGCTTCTGCACCTCACGTCAGGGCCTTCCCTCCAGGCCTGTGCTCAATCTGGCTGTCCCGTTAGCGACGCAGCATTGCGAGATGCTGACGTTCTCCTCGAGCAGAGTGCCTTCAGGTACGAGGCCCGCGAAGTAGGCAGAGTGTTTTCTCACGGCACCTCTCGCAAGGGCGACCACAAAGATTTCCTGGGAGCTTCGGACTCACCAGAAATCTGGTCCTGAGGCCGTGTGAGGGCTCTGGAAATGGAGCTCTCCTCAAGGAACGTGCAGCGTGTTGCCCATCACTCGGCACGCACACAGGGCCTCCGAGGGGCAGAGCAATGGGCCTCGATGTTGCTCAGCCGGACCACGGCGTGGGGGGTGTCTGGAGGTCCTCAGTGACCTTGGAGGGAAATGGATGCACACCCGAGGGGCCTAGGAGTCCTCAAATGGGAAATTCCGTTAAAATAAACCCGAACAGTGACTAAGAACTCATGGAAACTGCTGCATGCCGCCCTTTCTGCCCGGCTACGCAGGGCCTAAACTGGAGGGAAATTCTCACGTTGAGTTTCCCTTTCGTTCTGGAGCTTGTCAGGCTAACCACCACCGCGGCTATGGAAGCACCGGGTTGAAACGGAGCAAACTCATTTTCTTCCCAGAAGCATTTCTACCGCGTTTCCAGGCCTGTCAACAGCAGGGGACGTCAGGCAGCTTCAAGGCAGCATGAATGCAGCCTTCCAAGTGGGACAGCAAGGATAGTTCCAGCAGGCTCCCGTTTCCACGCGCACACTCAGCTTACCTCCCTGTGGTTTCTAACCAGTCCAAAGAGACACAGGATACCCTGCGTTTGCTTCCCTGAACCAACTCCCCGAAGTAGGGTTTTCTGCGTCAAGGGAACTGCCTCAACCAAGGAATGCCCTGCCTAGTTACGCCTCTGGGGCCTGTGGCGATTCCAAAGCCTGCAGGGCCACAGGAAGCACGGGGCTTAAATCGCAGTAAGAACGCAAGCCGACTTTCTCTTGGAGGCAGGGTGACTTCCGGCAGGGGGGTCCTAGATGGAATGCGAGGCCGAGGGTTCTCTCAGGGCAGCTCAGACTAGGGCAAGGCGTAAGACCTCAAAGGCATGTGAGACGTGCCAGAAGTCTGTTGGTGAAAGTGTGGGTTTGGTGGGGAAACGAATCTGCTCCAGGAGAGAGTGCAGGGCGTTTCCCTACACTCGGCGTATAGAGAGCGGCTCCAAAGGGCTCCTGGCCTGGATGTTGCTCGGCAGACCCAGGGGTGCCTGGGAGTACTCCGTGTTCCAGCCTGGAACAGGGTGCCCCCGCGAACCTCCCAGGTGTCCAGGAAACTCTACTGCCGTTAAAGACACGCAGAGCAGAGGCTACGGCCTCATGGAAAATGCTGCGTGGCTCCGCTTCTGCACCTCACGTCAGGGCCTTCCCTCCAGGCCTGTGCTCAGTCTGCCTGTCCCGTTAGCGACGCAGCATTGCGAGATGCTGACGTTCTCCTCGAGCAGAGTGCCTTCAGGTACGAGGCCCGCGAAGTAGGCAGAGTGTTTTCTCACGGCAGCTCTCGCAAGGGCGACCACAAAGATTTCCTGGGAGCTTCGGACTCACCAGAAATCTGGTCCTGAGGCTGTTGGAGGGCTCTGGAAATGTAGCTCTCCTCAAGGAACGTGCAGAGTGTTGCCCATCACTCGGCACGCACACAGGGCCTCCGAGGGGCAGAGCAATGGGCCTCGATGTTGCTCAGCCGGACCACGGCGTGGGGGGTGTCTGGAGGTCCTCAGTGACCTTGGAGGGAAATGCATGCACACCCGAGGGGCCTAGGAGTCCTCAAATGGGTAATTCCGTTAAAATAAACCCGAACGGTGACTAAGAACTCATGGAAACTGCTGCATGCCGCCCTTCCTGCCCGGCTACGCAGGGCCTAAACTGGAGGGAAATTCTCACATTGAGTTTCCCTTTCGTTCTGGAGCTTGTCAGGTTAACCACCACAGCGGCTATGGAAGCACCGTGTTGAAACGGAGCAAACTCATTTTCTTCCCAGAAGCATTTCGACCGGGTTTCCAGGCCTGTCAACAGCAGGGGACGTCAGGCAGCTTCAAGGCAGCATGAAGGCAGCCTTCCAAGTGGGAAAGCAAGGATAGTTCCAGCAGGCTCCCGTTTCCACGCTCACACTCAGCTTACCTCCCTGTGGTTTCTAACCAGTCCAAAGAGACACATGTTACCCGGCGTTTGCTTCCCTGAACCAACTCCCCGAAGTAGGGTGTTCTGGGTCAAGTGAACTGCCTCAACCAAGGAATGCCCTGCCACGTTACGCCTCTGGGGCCTGTGGCTATTCCAAAGCCTGCAGTGCCACAGGAAGCACAGGGCTGAAATCGCAGTAAGAACGCAAGCCGACTTTCTCTTGGAGGCAGGGTGACTTTCCGGCAGGGGGGTCCTAGATGGAATGCGAGGCCGAGGGTTCTCTCAGGGCAGCTCAGACTAGGGCAAGGCGTAAAACCTCAAAGGCATGTGAGACGTGCCAGAAGTCTGTTGGTGAAAGTGTGGGTTTGGTGGGGAAACGAATCTGCTCCAGGAGAGAGTGCAGGGCGTTTCCCTACACTCGGCGTATGGAGAGCGGCTCCAAAGGGCTCCGGGCCTGGATGTTGCTCAGCAGACCCAGGGGTACCCGGGAGTACTCCGTGTTCCAGGCTGGAACAGGGTGCCCCCGCGAGCCTCCCAGGTGTCCAGGAAAATCTACTGCCGTTCAAGACACGCAGAGCAGAGGCTACGGCCTCACGGAAACTGCTGCGCGGCTCCGCTTCTGCACCTCACGTCAGGGCCTTCCCTCCAGGCCTGTGCTCAATCTGGCTGTCCCGTTAGCGACGCAGCATTGCGAGATGCTGACGTTCTCCTCGAGCAGAGTGCCTTCAGGTACGAGGCCCGCGAAGTAGGCAGAGTGTTTTCTCACGGCACCTCTCGCAAGGGCGACCACAAAGATTTCCTGGGAGCTTCGGACTCACCAGAAATCTGGTCCTGAGGCCGTGTGAGGGCTCTGGAAATGGAGCTCTCCTCAAGGAACGTGCAGCGTGTTGCCCATCACTCGGCACGCACACAGGGCCTCCGAGGGGCAGAGCAATGGGCCTCGATGTTGCTCAGCCGGACCACGGCGTGGGGGGTGTCTGGAGGTCCTCAGTGACCTTGGAGGGAAATGCATGCACACCCGAGGGGCCTAGGAGTCCTCAAATGGGTAATTCCGTTAAAATAAACCCGAACGGTGACTAAGAACTCATGGAAACTGCTGCATGCCGCCCTTCCTGCCCGGCTACGCAGGGCCTAAACTGGAGGGAAATTCTCACGTTGAGTTTCCCTTTCGTTCTGGAGCTTGTCAGGTTAACCACCACAGCGGCTATGGAAGCACCGGGTTGAAACGGAGCAAACTCATTTTCTTCCCAGAAGCATTTCGACCGGGTTTCCAGGCCTGTCAACAGCAGGGGACGTCAGGCAGCTTCAAGGCAGCATGAAGGCAGCCTTCCAAGTGGGAAAGCAAGGATAGTTCCAGCAGGCTCCCGTTTCCACGCTCACACTCAGCTTACCTCCCTGTGGTTTCTAACCAGTCCAAAGAGACACATGTTACCCGGCGTTTGCTTCCCTGAACCAACTCCCCGAAGTAGGGTGTTCTGGGTCAAGTGAACTGCCTCAACCAAGGAATGCCCTGCCACGTTACGCCTCTGGGGCCTGTGGCTATTCCAAAGCCTGCAGTGCCACAGGAAGCACAGGGCTGAAATCGCAGTAAGAACGCAAGCCGACTTTCTCTTGGAGGCAGGGTGACTTCCGGCAGGGGGGTCCTAGATGGAATGCGAGGCCGAGGGTTCTCTCAGGGCAGCTCAGACGAGGGCAAGGCGTAAGACCTCAAAGGCATGTGAGACGTGCCAGAAGTCTGTTGGTGAAAGTGTGGGTTTGGTGGGGAAACGAATCTGCTCCAGGAGAGAGTGCAGGGCGTTTCCCTACACTCGGTGTATGGAGAGCGGCTCCAAAGGGCTCCGGGCCTGGATGTTGCTCAGCAGACCCAGGGGTGCCCGGGAGTACTCCGTGTTCCAGCCTGGAACAGGGTGCCCCCGCGAGCCTCCCAGGTGTCCAGGAAAATCTACTGCCGTTCAAGACACGCAGAGCAGAGGCTACGGCCTCACGGAAACTGCTGCGCGGCTCCGCTTCTGCACCTCACGTCAGGGCCTTCCCTCCAGGCCTGTGCTCAATCTGGCTGTCCCGTTAGCGACGCAGCATTGCGAGATGCTGACGTTCTCCTCGAGCAGAGTGCCTTCAGGTACGAGGCCCGCGAAGTAGGCAAAGCAGAGTGTTTTCTCACGGCACCTCTCGCAAGGGCGACCACAAAGATTTCCTGGGAGCTTCGGACTCACCAGAAATCTGGTCCTGAGGCCGTGTGAGGGCTCTGGAAATGGAGCTCTCCTCAAGGAACGTGCAGCGTGTTGCCCATCACTCGGCACGCACACAGGGCCTCCGAGGGGCAGAGCAATGGGCCTCGATGTTGCTCAGCCGGACCACGGCGTGGGGGGTGTCTGGAGGTCCTCAGTGACCTTGGAGGGAAATGGATGCACACCCGAGGGGCCTAGGAGTCCTCAAATGGGAAATTCCGTTAAAATAAACCCGAACAGTGACTAAGAACTCATGGAAACTGCTGCATGCCGCCCTTTCTGCCCGGCTACGCAGGGCCTAAACTGGAGGGAAATTCTCACGTTGAGTTTCCCTTTCGTTCTGGAGCTTGTCAGGCTAACCACCACCGCGGCTATGGAAGCACCGGGTTGAAACGGAGCAAACTCATTTTCTTCCCAGAAGCATTTCTACCGCGTTTCCAGGCCTGTCAACAGCAGGGGACGTCAGGCAGCTTCAAGGCAGCATGAATGCAGCCGTCCAAGTGGGACAGCAAGGATAGTTCCAGCAGGCTCCCGTTTCCACGCGCACACTCAGCTTACCTCCCTGTGGTTTCTAACCAGTCCAAAGAGACACAGGATACCCTGCGTTTGCTTCCCTGAACCAACTCCCCGGAGTAGGGTTTTCTGCGTCAAGGGAACTGCCTCAACCAAGGAATGCCCTGCCTAGTTACGCCTCTGGGGCCTGTGGCGATTCCAAAGCCTGCAGGGCCACAGGAAGCACGGGGCTTAAATCGCAGTAAGAACGCAAGCCGACTTTCTCTTGGAGGCAGGGTGACTTCCGGCAGGGGGGTCCTAGATGGAATGCGAGGCCGAGGGTTCTCTCAGGGCAGCTCAGACTAGGGCAAGGCGTAAGACCTCAAAGGCATGTGAGACGTGCCAGAAGTCTGTTGGTGAAAGTGTGGGTTTGGTGGGGAAACGAATCTGCTCCAGGAGAGAGTGCAGGGCGTTTCCCTACACTCGGCGTATAGAGAGCGGCTCCAAAGGGCTCCTGGCCTGGATGTTGCTCGGCAGACCCAGGGGTGCCTGGGAGTACTCCGTGTTCCAGCCTGGAACAGGGTGCCCCCGCGAGCCTCCCAGGTGTCCAGGAAACTCTACTGCCGTTAAGGACACGCAGAGCAGAGGCTACGGCCTCATGGAAAATGCTGCGTGGCTCCGCTTCTGCACCTCACGTCAGGGCCTTCCCTCCAGGCCTGTGCTCAGTCTGCCTGTCCCGTTAGCGACGCAGCATTGCGAGATGCTGACGTTCTCCTCGAGCAGAGTGCCTTCAGGTACGAGGCCCGCGAAGTAGGCAGAGTGTTTTCTCACGGCAGCTCTCGCAAGGGCGACCACAAAGATTTCCTGGGAGCTTCGGACTCACCAGAAATCTGGTCCTGAGGCTGTTGGAGGGCTCTGGAAATGTAGCTCTCCTCAAGGAACGTGCAGAGTGTTGCCCATCACTCGGCACGCACACAGGGCCTCCGAGGGGCAGAGCAATGGGCCTCGATGTTGCTCAGCCGGACCACGGCGTGGGGGGTGTCTGGAGGTCCTCAGTGACCTTGGAGGGAAATGCATGCACACCCGAGGGGCCTAGGAGTCCTCAAATGGGTAATTCCGTTAAAATAAACCCGAACGGTGACTAAGAACTCATGGAAACTGCTGCATGCCGCCCTTCCTGCCCGGCTACGCAGGGCCTAAACTGGAGGGAAATTCTCACATTGAGTTTCCCTTTCGTTCTGGAGCTTGTCAGGTTAACCACCACAGCGGCTATGGAAGCACCGTGTTGAAACGGAGCAAACTCATTTTCTTCCCAGAAGCATTTCGACCGGGTTTCCAGGCCTGTCAACAGCAGGGGACGTCAGGCAGCTTCAAGGCAGCATGAAGGCAGCCTTCCAAGTGGGAAAGCAAGGATAGTTCCAGCAGGCTCCCGTTTCCACGCTCACACTCAGCTTACCTCCCTGTGGTTTCTAACCAGTCCAAAGAGACACATGTTACCCGGCGTTTGCTTCCCTGAACCAACTCCCCGAAGTAGGGTGTTCTGGGTCAAGTGAACTGCCTCAACCAAGGAATGCCCTGCCTAGTTACGCCTCTGGGGCCTGTGGCTATTCCAAAGCCTGCAGTGCCACAGGAAGCACAGGGCTGAAATCGCAGTAAGAACGCAAGCCGACTTTCTCTTGGAGGCAGGGTGACTTTCCGGCAGAGGGGTCCTAGATGGAATGCGAGGCCGAGGCTTCTCTCAGGGCAGCTCAGACTAGGGCAAGGCGTAAAACCTCAAAGGCATGTGAGACGTGCCAGAAGTCTGTTGGTGAAAGTGTGGGTTTGGTGGGGAAACGAATCTGCTCCAGGAGAGAGTGCAGGGCGTTTCCCTACACTCGGCGTATGGAGAGCGGCTCCAAAGGGCTCCGGGCCTGGATGTTGCTCAGCAGACCCAGGGGTACCCGGGAGTACTCCGTGTTCCAGGCTGGAACAGGGTGCCCCCGCGAGCCTCCCAGGTGTCCAGGAAAATCTACTGCCGTTCAAGACACGCAGAGCAGAGGCTACGGCCTCACGGAAACTGCTGCGCGGCTCCGCTTCTGCACCTCACGTCAGGGCCTTCCCTCCAGGCCTGTGCTCAATCTGGCTGTCCCGTTAGCGACGCAGCATTGCGAGATGCTGACGTTCTCCTCGAGCAGAGTGCCTTCAGGTACGAGGCCCGCGAAGTAGGCAAAGCAGAGTGTTTTCTCACGGCACCTCTCGCAAGGGCGACCACAAAGATTTCCTGGGAGCTTCGGACTCACCAGAAATCTGGTCCTGAGGCCGTGTGAGGGCTCTGGAAATGGAGCTCTCCTCAAGGAACGTGCAGCGTGTTGCCCATCACTCGGCACGCACACAGGGCCTCCGAGGGGCAGAGCAATGGGCCTCGATGTTGCTCAGCCGGACCACGGCGTGGGGGGTGTCTGGAGGTCCTCAGTGACCTTGGAGGGAAATGCATGCACACCCGAGGGGCCTAGGAGTCCTCAAATGGGTAATTCCGTTAAAATAAACCCGAACGGTGACTAAGAACTCATGGAAACTGCTGCATGCCGCCCTTCCTGCCCGGCTACGCAGGGCCTAAACTGGAGGCAGAGTCTCACGTTGAGTTTCCCTTTCGTTCTGGAGCTTGTCAGGCTAACCACCACCGCGGCCATGGAAGCACCGGGTTGAGACGGAGCAAACTCATTTTCTTCCCAGAAGCATTTCTACCGGGTTTCCAGGCCTGTCAACAGCAGGGGACGTCAGGCAGCTTCAAGGCAGCATGAAGGCAGCCTTCCAAGTGGGAAAGCAAGGATAGTTCCAGCAGGCTCCCGTTTCCACGCTCACACTCAGCTTACCTCCCTGTGGTTTCTAACCAGTCCAAAGAGACACATGTTACCCTGCGTTTGCTTCCCTGAACCAATTCCCCGAAGTAGGGTGTTCTGGGTCAAGTGAACTGCCTCAACCAAGGAATGCCCTGCCTAGTTACGCCTCTGGGGCCTGTGGCTATTCCAAAGCCTGCAGTGCCACAGGAAGCACAGGGCTGAAATCGCAGTAAGAACGCAAGCCGACTTTCTCTTGGAGGCAGGGTGACTTCCGGCAGGGGGGTCCTAGATGGAATGCGAGGCCGAGGGTTCTCTCAGGGCAGCTCAGACTAGGGCAAGGCGTAAGACCTCAAAGGCATGTGAGACGTGCCAGAAGTCTGTTGGTGAAAGTGTGGGTTTGGTGGGGAAACGAATCTGCTCCAGGAGAGAGTGCAGGGCGTTTCCCTACACTCGGCGTATGGAGAGCGGCTCCAAAGGGCTCCGGGCCTGGATGTTGCTCAGCAGACCCAGGGGTGCACGGGAGTACTCCGTGTTCCAGCCTGGAACAGGGTGCCCCCGCGAGCCTCCCAGGTGTCCAGGAAAATCTACTGCCGTTCAAGACACGCAGAGCAGAGGCTACGGCCTCACGGAAACTGCTGCGCGGCTCCGCTTCTGCACCTCACGTCAGGGCCTTCCCTCCAGGCCTGTGCTCAATCTGGCTGTCCCGTTAGCGACGCAGCATTGCGAGATGCTGACGTTCTCCTCGAGCAGAGTGCCTTCAGGTACGAGGCCCGCGAAGTAGGCAAAGCAGAGTGTTTTCTCACGGCACCTCTCGCAAGGGCGACCACAAAGATTTCCTGGGAGCTTCGGACTCACCAGAAATCTGGTCCTGAGGCTGTTGGAGGGCTCTGGAAATGTAGCTCTCCTCAAGGAACGTGCAGCGTGTTGCCCATCACTCGGCACGCACACAGGGCCTCCGAGGGGCAGAGCAATGGGCCTCGATGTTGCTCAGCCGGACCACGGCGTGGGGGGTGTCTGGAGGTCCTCAGTGACCTTGGAGGGAAATGGATGCACACCCGAGGGGCCTAGGAGTCCTCAAATGGGAAATTCCGTTAAAATAAACCCGAACGGTGACTAAGAACTCATGGAAACTGCTGCATGCCGCCCTTCCTGCCCGGCTACGCAGGGCCTAAACTGGAGGGAAATTCTCACGTTGAGTTTCCCTTTCGTTCTGGAGCTTGTCAGGCTAACCACCACCGCGGCTATGGAAGCACCGGGTTGAAACGGAGCAAACTCATTTTCTTCCCAGAAGCATTTCTACCGCGTTTCCAGGCCTGTCAACAGCAGGGGACGTCAGGCAGCTTCAAGGCAGCATGAAGGCAGCCTTCCAAGTGGGAAAGCAAGGATAGTTCCAGCAGGCTCCCGTTTCCACGCTCACACTCAGCTTACCTCCCTGTGGTTTCTAACCAGTCCAAAGAGACACATGTTACCCGGCGTTTGCTTCCCTGAACCAACTCCCCGAAGTAGGGTTTTCTGCGTCAAGGGAAATGCCTCAACCAAGGAATGCCCTGCCACGTTACGCCTCTGGGGCCTGTGGCTATTCCAAAGCCTGCAGTGCCACAGGAAGCACAGGGCTGAAATCGCAGTAAGAACGCAAGCCGACTTTCTCTTGGAGGCAGGGTGACTTTCCGGCAGGGGGGTCCTAGATGGAATGCGAGGCCGAGGGTTCTCTCAGGGCAGCTCAGACTAGGGCAAGGCGTAAGACCTCAAAGGCATGTGAGACGTGCCAGAAGTCTGTTGGTGAAAGTGTGGGTTTGGTGGGGAAACGAATCTGCTCCAGGAGAGAGTGCAGGGCGTTTCCCTACACTCGGCGTATGGAGAGCGGCTCCAAAGGGCTCCGGGCCTGGATGTTGCTCGGCAGACCCAGGGGTGCCTGGGAGTACTCCGTGTTCCAGCCTGGAACAGGATGCCCCCGCGAGCCTCCCAGGTGTCCAGGAAAATCTACTGCCGTTCAAGACACGCAGAGCAGAGGCTACGGCCTCACGGAAACTGCTGCGCGGCTCCGCTTCTGCACCTCACGTCAGGGCCTTCCCTCCAGGCCTGTGCTCAATCTGGCTGTCCCGTTAGCGACGCAGCATTGCGAGATGCTGACGTTCTCCTCGAGCAGAGTGCCTTCAGGTACGAGGCCCGCGAAGTAGGCAGAGTGTTTTCTCACGGCACCTCTCGCAAGGGCGACCACAAAGATTTCCTGGGAGCTTCGGACTCACCAGAAATCTGGTCCTGAGGCCGTGTGAGGGCTCTGGAAATGGAGCTCTCCTCAAGGAACGTGCAGCGTGTTGCCCATCACTCGGCACGCACACAGGGCGTCCGAGGGGCAGAGCAATGGGCCTCGATGTTGCTCAGCCGGACCACGGCGTGGGGGGTGTCTGGAGGTCCTCAGTGACCTTGGAGGGAAATGCATGCACACCCGAGGAGCCTAGGAGTCCAAAAATGGGAAATTCCGTTAAAATAAACCCGAACGGTGACTAAGAACTCATGGAAACTGCTGCATGCCGCCCTTCCTGCCCGGCTACGCAGGGCCTAAACTGGAGGGAAATTCTCACGTTGAGTTTCCCTTTCGTTCTGGAGCTTGTCAGGCTAACCACCACCGCGGCCATGGAAGCACCGGGTTGAGACGGAGCAAACTCATTTTCTTCCCAGAAGCATTTCTACCGGGTTTCCAGGCCTGTCAACAGCAGGGGACGTCAGGCAGCTTCAAGGCAGCATGAATGCAGCCTTCCAAGTGGGACAGCAAGGATAGTTCCAGCAGGCTCCCGTTTCCACGCGCACACTCAGCTTAACTCCCTGTGGTTTCTAACCAGTCCAAAGAGACACATGTTACCCTGCGTTTGCTTCCCTGAACCAACTCCCCGAAGTAGGGTGTTCTGGGTCAAGTGAACTGCCTCAACCAAGGAATGCCCTGCCTAGTTACGCCTCTGGGGCCTGTGGCTATTCCAAAGCCTGCAGTGCCACAGGAAGCACAGGGCTGAAATCGCAGTAAGAACGCAAGCCGACTTTCTCTTGGAGGCAGGGTGACTTTCCGGCAGGGGGGTCCTAGATGGAATGCGAGGCCGAGGCTTCTCTCAGGGCAGCTCAGACTAGGGCAAGGCGTAAAACCTCAAAGGCATGTGAGACGTGCCAGAAGTCTGTTGGTGAAAGTGTGGGTTTGGTGGGGAAACGAATCTGCTCCAGGAGAGAGTGCAGGGCGTTTCCCTACACTCGGCATATGGAGAGCGGCTCCAAAGGGCTCCGGGCCTGGATGTTGCTCAGCAGACCCAGGGGTGCCCGGGAGTACTCCGTGTTCCAGCCTGGAACAGGGTGCCCCCGCGAGCCTCCCAGGTGTCCAGGAAAATCTACTGCCGTTCAAGACACGCAGAGCAGAGGCTACGGCCTCACGGAAACTGCTGCGCGGCTCCGCTTCTGCACCTCACGTCAGGGCCTTCCCTCCAGGCCCGTGCTCAATCTGGCTGTCCCGTTAGCGACGCAGCATTGCGAGATGCTGACGTTCTCCTCGAGCAGAGTGCCTTCAGGTACGAGGCCCGCGAAGTAGGCAGAGTGTTTTCTCACGGCACCTCTCACAAGGGCGACCACAAAGATTTCCTGGGAGCTTCGGACTCACCAGAAATCTGGTCCTGAGGCCGTGTGAGGGCTCTGGAAATGGAGCTCTCCTCAAGGAACGTGCAGCGTGTTGCCCATCACTCGGCATGCACACAGGGCCTCCGAGGGGCAGAACAATGGGCCTCGATGTTGCTCAGCCGGACCACGGCGTGGGGGGGTGTCTGGAGGTACTCAGTGACCTTGGAGGGAAATGCATGCCCACCCGAGGGGCCTAGGAGTCCTCAAATGGGTAATTCCGTTAAAATAAACCCGAACGGTGACTAAGAACTCATGGAAACTGCTGCATGCCGCCCTTCCTGCCCGGCTACGCAGGGCCTAAACTGGAGGCAGAGTCTCACGTTGAGTTTCCCTTTCGTTCTGGAGCTTGTCAGGCTAACCACCACCGCGGCCATGGAAGCACCGGGTTGAGACGGAGCAAACTCATTTTCTTCCCAGAAGCATTTCTACCGGGTTTCCAGGCCTGTCAACAGCAGGGGACGTCAGGCAGCTTCAAGGCAGCATGAAGGCAGCCTTCCAAGTGGGAAAGCAAGGATAGTTCCAGCAGGCTCCCGTTTCCACGCGCACACTCAGCTTACCTCCCTGTGGTTTCTAACCAGTCCAAAGAGACACATGTTACCCTGCGTTTGCTTCCCTGAACCAACTCCCCGAAGTAGGGTGTTCTGGGTCAAGTGAACTGCCTCAACCAAGGAATGCCCTGCCACGTTACGCCTCTGGGGCCTGTGGCTATTCCAAAGCCTGCAGTGCCACAGGAAGCACGGGGCTGAAATCGCAGTAAGAACGCAAGCCGACTTTCTCTTGGAGGCAGGGTGACTTCCGGCAGGGCGGTCCTAGATGGAATGCGAGGCCGAGGGTTCTCTCAGGGCAGCTCAGACTAGGGCAAGGCGTAAGACCTCAAAGGCATGTGAGACGTGCCAGAAGTCTGTTGGTGAAAGTGTGGGTTTGGTGGGGAAACGAATCTGCTCCAGGAGAGAGTGCAGGGCGTTTCCCTACACTCGGCGTATGGAGAGCGGCTCCAAAGGGCTCCGGGCCTGGATGTTGCTCAGCAGACCCAGGGGTGCCCGGGAGTACTCCGTGTTCCAGCCTGGAACAGGGTGCCCCCGCGAGCCTCCCAGGTGTCCAGGAAAATCTACTGCCGTTCAAGACACGCAGAGCAGAGGCTACGGCCTCACGGAAACTGCTGCGCGGCTCCGCTTCTGCACCTCACGTCAGGGCCTTCCCTCCAGGCCTGTGCTCAATCTGGCTGTCCCGTTAGCGACGCAGCATTGCGAGATGCTGACGTTCTCCTCGAGCAGAGTGCCTTCAGGTACGAGGCCCGCGAAGTAGGCAAAGCAGAGTGTTTTCTCACGGCAGCTCTCGCAAGGGCGACCACAAAGATTTCCTGGGAGCTTCGGACTCACCAGAAATCTGGTCCTGAGGCCGTGTGAGGGCTCTGGAAATGGAGCTCTCCTCAAGGAACGTGCAGCGTGTTGCCCATCACTCGGCACGCACACAGGGCCTCCGAGGGGCAGAGCAATGGGCCTCGATGTTGCTCAGCCGGACCACGGCGTGGGGGGTGTCTGGAGGTCCTCAGTGACCTTGGAGGGAAATGCATGCACACCCGAGGGGCCTAGGAGTCCTCAAATGGGTAATTCCGTTAAAATAAACCCGAACGGTGACTAAGAACTCATGGAAACTGCTGCATGCCGCCCTTCCTGCCCGGCTACGCAGGGCCTAAACTGGAGGCAGAGTCTCACGTTGAGTTTCCCTTTCGTTCTGGAGCTTGTCAGGCTAACCACCACCGCGGCCATGGAAGCACCGGGTTGAGACGGAGCAAACTCATTTTCTTCCCAGAAGCATTTCTACCGGGTTTCCAGGCCTGTCAACAGCAGGGGACGTCAGGCAGCTTCAAGGCAGCATGAAGGCAGCCTTCCAAGTGGGAAAGCCAGGATAGTTCCAGCAGGCTCCCGTTTCCACGCGCACACTCAGCTTACCTCCCTGTGGTTTCTAACCAGTCCAAAGAGACACATGTTACCCTGCGTTTGCTTCCCTGAACCAACTCCCCGAAGTAGGGTGTTCTGGGTCAAGTGAACTGCCTCAACCAAGGAATGCCCTGCCACGTTACGCCTCTGGGGCCTGTGGCTATTCCAAAGCCTGCAGTGCCACAGGAAGCACAGGGCTGAAATCGCAGTAAGAACGCAAGCCGACTTTCTCTTGGAGGCAGGGTGACTTCCGGCAGGCGGGTCCTAGATGGAATGCGAGGCCGAGGCTTCTCTCAGGGCAGCTCAGACTAGGGCAAGGCGTAAAACCTCAAAGGCATGTGAGACGTGCCAGAAGTCTGTTGGTGAAAGTGTGGGTTTGGTGGGGAAACGAATCTGCTCCAGGAGAGAGTGCAGGGCGTTTCCCTACACTCGGCGTATGGAGAGCGGCTCCAAAGGGCTCCGGGCCTGGATGTTGCTCAGCAGACCCAGGGGTGCCCGGGAGTACTCCGTGTTCCAGCCTGGAACAGGGTGCCCCCGCGAGCCTCCCAGGTGTCCAGGAAAATCTACTGCCGTTCAAGACACGCAGAGCAGAGGCTACGGCCTCACGGAAACTGCTGCGCGGCTCCGCTTCTGCACCTCACGTCAGGGCCTTCCCTCCAGGCCTGTGCTCAATCTGGCTGTCCCGTTAGCGACGCAGCATTGCGAGATGCTGACGTTCTCCTCGAGCAGAGTGCCTTCAGGTACGAGGCCCGCGAAGTAGGCAAAGCAGAGTGTTTTCTCACGGCACCTCTCGCAAGGGCGACCACAAAGATTTCCTGGGAGCTTCGGACTCACCAGAAATCTGGTCCTGAGGCCGTGTGAGGGCTCTGGAAATGGAGCTCTCCTCAAGGAACGTGCAGCGTGTTGCCCATCACTCGGCACGCACACAGGGCCTCCGAGGGGCAGAGCAATGGGCCTCGATGTTGCTCAGCCGGACCACGGCGTGGGGGGTGTCTGGAGGTCCTCAGTGACCTTGGAGGGAAATGCATGCACACCCGAGGGGCCTAGGAGTCCTCAAATGGGTAATTCCGTTAAAATAAACCCGAACGGTGACTAAGAACTCATGGAAACTGCTGCATGCCGCCCTTCCTGCCCGGCTACGCAGGGCCTAAACTGGAGGCAGAGTCTCACGTTGAGTTTCCCTTTCGTTCTGGAGCTTGTCAGGCTAACCACCACCGCGGCCATGGAAGCACCGGGTTGAGACGGAGCAAACTCATTTTCTTCCCAGAAGCATTTCTACCGGGTTTCCAGGCCTGTCAACAGCAGGGGACGTCAGGCAGCTTCAAGGCAGCATGAAGGCAGCCTTCCAAGTGGGAAAGCAAGGATAGTTCCAGCAGGCTCCCGTGTCCACGCGCACACTCAGCTTACCTCCCTGTGGTTTCTAACCAGTCCAAAGAGACACATGTTACCCTGCGTTTGCTTCCCTGAACCAACTCCCCGAAGTAGGGTGTTCTGGGTCAAGTGAACTGCCTCAACCAAGGAATGCCCTGCCACGTTACGCCTCTGGGGCCTGTGGCTATTCCAAAGCCTGCAGTGCCACAGGAACACGGGGCTGAAATCGCAGTAAGAACGCAAGCCGACTTTCTCTTGGAGGCAGGGTGACTTCCGGCAGGGCGGTCCTAGATGGAATGCGAGGCCGAGGGTTCTCTCAGGGCAGCTCAGACGAGGGCAAGGCGTAAGACCTCAAAGGCATGTGAGACGTGCCAGAAGTCTGTTGGTGAAAGTGTGGGTTTGGTGGGGAAACGAATCTGCTCCAGGAGAGAGTGCAGGGCGTTTCCCTACACTCGGCGTATGGAGAGCGGCTCCAAAGGGCTCCGGGCCTGGATGTTGCTCAGCAGACCCAGGGGTGCCCGGGAGTACTCCGTGTTCCAGCCTGGAACAGGGTGCCCCCGCGAGCCTCCCAGGTGTCCAGGAAAATCTACTGCCGTTCAAGACACGCAGAGCAGAGGCTACGGCCTCACGGAAACTGCTGCGCGGCTCCGCTTCTGCACCTCAGGTCAGGGCCTTCCCTCCAGGCCTGTGCTCAATCTGGCTGTCCCGTTAGCGACGCAGCATTGCGAGATGCTGACGTTCTCCTCGAGCAGAGTGCCTTCAGGTACGAGGCCCGCGAAGTAGGCAAAGCAGAGTGTTTTCTCACGGCAGCTCTCGCAAGGGCGACCACAAAGATTTCCTGGGAGCTTCGGACTCACCAGAAATCTGGTCCTGAGGCCGTGTGAGGGCTCTGGAAATGGAGCTCTCCTCAAGGAACGTGCAGCGTGTTGCCCATCACTCGGCACGCACACAGGGCCTCCGAGGGGCAGAGCAATGGGCCTCGATGTTGCTCAGCCGGACCACGGCGTGGGGGGTGTCTGGAGGTCCTCAGTGACCTTGGAGGGAAATGCATGCACACCCGAGGGACCTAGGAGTCCTCAAATGGGTAATTCCGTTAAAATAAACCCGAACGGTGACTAAGAACTCATGGAAACTGCTGCATGCCGCCCTTCCTGCCCGGCTACGCAGGGCCTAAACTGGAGGCAGAGTCTCACGTTGAGTTTCCCTTTCGTTCTGGAGCTTGTCAGGCTAACCACCACCGCGGCCATGGAAGCACCGGGTTGAGACGGAGCAAACTCATTTTCTTCCCAGAAGCATTTCTACCGGGTTTCCAGGCCTGTCAACAGCAGGGGACGTCAGGCAGCTTCAAGGCAGCATGAAGGCAGCCTTCCAAGTGGGAAAGCCAGGATAGTTCCATCAGGCTCCCGTTTCCACGCGCACACTCAGCTTACCTCCCTGTGGTTTCTAACCAGTCCAAAGAGACACATGTTACCCTGCGTTTGCTTCCCTGAACCAACTCCCCGAAGTAGGGTGTTCTGGGTCAAGTGAACTGCCTCAACCAAGGAATGCCCTGCCACGTTACGCCTCTGGGGCCTGTGGCTATTCCAAAGCCTGCAGTGCCACAGGAAGCACAGGGCTGAAATCGCAGTAAGAACGCAAGCCGACTTTCTCTTGGAGGCAGGGTGACTTCCGGCAGGCGGGTCCTAGATGGAATGCGAGGCCGAGGCTTCTCTCAGGGCAGCTCAGACTAGGGCAAGGCGTAAAACCTCAAAGGCATGTGAGACGTGCCAGAAGTCTGTTGGTGAAAGTGTGGGTTTGGTGGGGAAACGAATCTGCTCCAGGAGAGAGTGCAGGGCGTTTCCCTACACTCGGCGTATGGAGAGCGGCTCCAAAGGGCTCCGGGCCTGGATGTTGCTCAGCAGACCCAGGGGTGCCCGGGAGTACTCCGTGTTCCAGCCTGGAACAGGGTGCCCCCGCGAGCCTCCCAGGTGTCCAGGAAAATCTACTGCCGTTCAAGACACGCAGAGCAGAGGCTACGGCCTCACGGAAACTGCTGCGCGGCTCCGCTTCTGCACCTCACGTCAGGGCCTTCCCTCCAGGCCTGTGCTCAATCTGGCTGTCCCGTTAGCGACGCAGCATTGCGAGATGCTGACGTTCTCCTCGAGCAGAGTGCCTTCAGGTACGAGGCCCGCGAAGTAGGCAAAGCAGAGTGTTTTCTCACGGCACCTCTCGCAAGGGCGACCACAAAGATTTCCTGGGAGCTTCGGACTCACCAGAAATCTGGTCCTGAGGCCGTGTGAGGGCTCTGGAAATGGAGCTCTCCTCAAGGAACGTGCAGCGTGTTGCCCATCACTCGGCACGCACACAGGGCCTCCGAGGGGCAGAGCAATGGGCCTCGATGTTGCTCAGCCGGACCACGGCGTGGGGGGTGTCTGGAGGTCCTCAGTGACCTTGGAGGGAAATGCATGCACACCCGAGGGGCCTAGGAGTCCTCAAATGGGTAATTCCGTTAAAATAAACCCGAACGGTGACTAAGAACTCATGGAAACTGCTGCATGCCGCCCTTCCTGCCCGGCTACGCAGGGCCTAAACTGGAGGCAGAGTCTCACGTTGAGTTTCCCTTTCGTTCTGGAGCTTGTCAGGCTAACCACCACCGCGGCCATGGAAGCACCGGGTTGAGACGGAGCACACTCATTTTCTTCCCAGAAGCATTTCTACCGGGTTTCCAGGCCTGTCAACAGCAGGGGACGTCAGGCAGCTTCAAGGCAGCATGAAGGCAGCCTTCCAAGTGGGAAAGCAAGGATAGTTCCAGCAGGCTCCCGTTTCCACGCGCACACTCAGCTTACCTCCCTGTGGTTTCTAACCAGTCCAAAGAGACACATGTTACCCTGCGTTTGCTTCCCTGAACCAACTCCCCGAAGTAGGGTGTTCTGGGTCAAGTGAACTGCCTCAACCAAGGAATGCCCTGCCACGTTACGCCTCTGGGGCCTGTGGCTATTCCAAAGCCTGCAGTGCCACAGGAAGCACGGGGCTGAAATCGCAGTAAGAACGCAAGCCGACTTTCTCTTGGAGGCAGGGTGACTTCCGGCAGGGCGGTCCTAGATGGAATGCGAGGCCGAGGGTTCTCTCAGGGCAGCTCAGACTAGTGCAAGGCGTAAGACCTCAAAGGCATGTGAGACGTGCCAGAAGTCTGTTGGTGAAAGTGTGGGTTTGGTGGGGAAACGAATCTGCTCCAGGAGAGAGTGCAGGGCGTTTCCCTACACTCGGCGTATGGAGAGCGGCTCCAAAGGGCTCCGGGCCTGGATGTTGCTCAGCAGACCCAGGGGTGCCCGGGAGTACTCCGTGTTCCAGCCTGGAACAGGGTGCCCCCGCGAGCCTCCCAGGTGTCCAGGAAAATCTACTGCCGTTCAAGACACGCAGAGCAGAGGCTACGGCCTCACGGAAACTGCTGCGCGGCTCCGCTTCTGCACCTCACGTCAGGGCCTTCCCTCCAGGCCTGTGCTCAATCTGGCTGTCCCGTTAGCGACGCAGCATTGCGAGATGCTGACGTTCTCCTCGAGCAGAGTGCCTTCAGGTACGAGGCCCGCGAAGTAGGCAAAGCAGAGTGTTTTCTCACGGCACCTCTCGCAAGGGCGACCACAAAGATTTCCTGGGAGCTTCGGACTCACCAGAAATCTGGTCCTGAGGCCGTGTGAGGGCTCTGGAAATGGAGCTCTCCTCAAGGAACGTGCAGCGTGTTGCCCATCACTCGGCACGCACACAGGGCCTCCGAGGGGCAGAGCAATGGGCCTCGATGTTGCTCAGCCGGACCACGGCGTGGGGGGTGTCTGGAGGTCCTCAGTGACCTTGGAGGGAAATGCATGCACACCCGAGGGGCCTAGGAGTCCTCAAATGGGTAATTCCGTTAAAATAAACCCGAACGGTGACTAAGAACTCATGGAAACTGCTGCATGCCGCCCTTCCTGCCCGGCTACGCAGGGCCTAAACTGGAGGCAGAGTCTCACGTTGAGTTTCCCTTTCGTTCTGGAGCTTGTCAGGCTAACCACCACCGCGGCCATGGAAGCACCGGGTTGAGACGGAGCACACTCATTTTCTTCCCAGAAGCATTTCTACCGGGTTTCCAGGCCTGTCAACAGCAGGGGACGTCAGGCAGCTTCAAGGCAGCATGAAGGCAGCCTTCCAAGTGGGAAAGCAAGGATAGTTCCAGCAGGCTCCCGTTTCCACGCGCACACTCAGCTTACCTCCCTGTGGTTTCTAACCAGTCCAAAGAGACACATGTTACCCTGCGTTTGCTTCCCTGAACCAACTCCCCGAAGTAGGGTGTTCTGGGTCAAGTGAACTGCCTCAACCAAGGAATGCCCTGCCACGTTACGCCTCTGGGGCCTGTGGCTATTCCAAAGCCTGCAGTGCCACAGGAAGCACGGGGCTGAAATCGCAGTAAGAACGCAAGCCGACTTTCTCTTGGAGGCAGGGTGACTTCCGGCAGGGCGGTCCTAGATGGAATGCGAGGCCGAGGGTTCTCTCAGGGCAGCTCAGACTAGGGCAAGGCGTAAGACCTCAAAGGCATGTGAGACGTGCCAGAAGTCTGTTGGTGAAAGTGTGGGTTTGGTGGGGAAACGAATCTGCTCCAGGAGAGAGTGCAGGGCGTTTCCCTACACTCGGCGTATGGAGAGCGGCTCCAAAGGGCTCCGGGCCTGGATGTTGCTCAGCAGACCCAGGGGTGCCCGGGAGTACTCCGTGTTCCAGCCTGGAACAGGGTGCCCCCGCGAGCCTCCCAGGTGTCCAGGAAAATCTACTGCCGTTCAAGACACGCAGAGCAGAGGCTACGGCCTCACGGAAACTGCTGCGCGGCTCCGCTTCTGCACCTCACGTCAGGGCCTTCCCTCCAGGCCTGTGCTCAATCTGGCTGTCCCGTTAGCGACGCAGCATTGCGAGATGCTGACGTTCTCCTCGAGCAGAGTGCCTTCAGGTACGAGGCCCGCGAAGTAGGCAAAGCAGAGTGTTTTCTCACGGCAGCTCTCGCAAGGGCGACCACAAAGATTTCCTGGGAGCTTCGGACTCACCAGAAATCTGATCCTGAGGCCGTGTGAGGGCTCTGGAAATGGAGCTCTCCTCAAGGAACGTGCAGCGTGTTGCCCATCACTCGGCACGCACACAGGGCCTCCGAGGGGCAGAGCAATGGGCCTCGATGTTGCTCAGCCGGACCACGGCGTGGGGGGTGTCTGGAGGTCCTCAGTGACCTTGGAGGGAAATGCATGCACACCCGAGGGGCCTAGGAGTCCTCAAATGGGTAATTCCGTTAAAATAAACCCGAACGGTGACTAAGAACTCATGGAAACTGCTGCATGCCGCCCTTCCTGCCCGGCTACGCAGGGCCTAAACTGGAGGCAGAGTCTCACGTTGAGTTTCCCTTTCGTTCTGGAGCTTGTCAGGCTAACCACCACCGCGGCCATGGAAGCACCGGGTTGAGACGGAGCAAACTCATTTTCTTCCCAGAAGCATTTCTACCGGGTTTCCAGGCCTGTCAACAGCAGGGGACGTCAGGCAGCTTCAAGGCAGCATGAAGGCAGCCTTCCAAGTGGGAAAGCAAGGATAGTTCCAGCAGGCTCCCGTTTCCACGCGCACACTCAGCTTACCTCCCTGTGGTTTCTAACCAGTCCAAAGAGACACATGTTACCCTGCGTTTGCTTCCCTGAACCAACTCCCCGAAGTAGGGTGTTCTGGGTCAAGTGAACTGCCTCAACCAAGGAATGCCCTGCCACGTTACGCCTCTGGGGCCTGTGGCTATTCCAAAGCCTGCAGTGCCACAGGAAGCACAGGGCTGAAATCGCAGTAAGAACGCAAGCCGACTTTCTCTTGGAGGCAGGGTGACTTCCGGCAGGCGGGTCCTAGATGGAATGCGAGGCCGAGGCTTCTCTCAGGGCAGCTCAGACTAGGGCAAGGCGTAAAACCTCAAAGGCATGTGAGACGTGCCAGAAGTCTGTTGGTGAAAGTGTGGGTTTGGTGGGGAAACGAATCTGCTCCAGGAGAGAGTGCAGGGCGTTTCCCTACACTCGGCGTATGGAGAGCGGCTCCAAAGGGCTCCGGGCCTGGATGTTGCTCAGCAGACCCAGGGGTGCCCGGGAGTACTCCGTGTTCCAGCCTGGAACAGGGTGCCCCCGCGAGCCTCCCAGGTGTCCAGGAAAATCTACTGCCGTTCAAGACACGCAGAGCAGAGGCTACGGCCTCACGGAAACTGCTGCGCGGCTCCGCTTCTGCACCTCACGTCAGGGCCTTCCCTCCAGGCCTGTGCTCAATCTGGCTGTCCCGTTAGCGACGCAGCATTGCGAGATGCTGACGTTCTCCTCGAGCAGAGTGCCTTCAGGTACGAGGCCCGCGAAGTAGGCAAAGCAGAGTGTTTTCTCACGGCACCTCTCGCAAGGGCGACCACAAAGATTTCCTGGGAGCTTCGGACTCACCAGAAATCTGGTCCTGAGGCCGTGTGAGGGCTCTGGAAATGGAGCTCTCCTCAAGGAACGTGCAGCGTGTTGCCCATCACTCGGCACGCACACAGGGCCTCCGAGGGGCAGAGCAATGGGCCTCGATGTTGCTCAGCCGGACCACGGCGTGGGGGGTGTCTGGAGGTCCTCAGTGACCTTGGAGGGAAATGCATGCACACCCGAGGGGCCTAGGAGTCCTCAAATGGGTAATTCCGTTAAAATAAACCCGAACGGTGACTAAGAACTCATGGAAACTGCTGCATGCCGCCCTTCCTGCCCGGCTACGCAGGGCCTAAACTGGAGGCAGAGTCTCACGTTGAGTTTCCCTTTCGTTCTGGAGCTTGTCAGGCTAACCACCACCGCGGCCATGGAAGCACCGGGTTGAGACGGAGCACACTCATTTTCTTCCCAGAAGCATTTCTACCGGGTTTCCAGGCCTGTCAACAGCAGGGGACGTCAGGCAGCTTCAAGGCAGCATGAAGGCAGCCTTCCAAGTGGGAAAGCAAGGATAGTTCCAGCAGGCTCCCGTTTCCACGCGCACACTCAGCTTACCTCCCTGTGGTTTCTAACCAGTCCAAAGAGACACATGTTACCCTGCGTTTGCTTCCCTGAACCAACTCCCCGAAGTAGGGTGTTCTGGGTCAAGTGAACTGCCTCAACCAAGGAATGCCCTGCCACGTTACGCCTCTGGGGCCTGTGGCTATTCCAAAGCCTGCAGTGCCACAGGAAGCACGGGGCTGAAATCGCAGTAAGAACGCAAGCCGACTTTCTCTTGGAGGCAGGGTGACTTCCGGCAGGGCGGTCCTAGATGGAATGCGAGGCCGAGGGTTCTCTCAGGGCAGCTCAGACGAGGGCAAGGCGTAAGACCTCAAAGGCATGTGAGACGTGCCAGAAGTCTGTTGGTGAAAGTGTGGGTTTGGTGGGGAAACGAATCTGCTCCAGGAGAGAGTGCAGGGCGTTTCCCTACACTCGGCGTATGGAGAGCGGCTCCAAAGGGCTCCGGGCCTGGATGTTGCTCAGCAGACCCAGGGGTGCCCGGGAGTACTCCGTGTTCCAGCCTGGAACAGGGTGCCCCCGCGAGCCTCCCAGGTGTCCAGGAAAATCTACTGCCGTTCAAGACACGCAGAGCAGAGGCTACGGCCTCACGGAAACTGCTGCGCGGCTCCGCTTCTGCACCTCACGTCAGGGCCTTCCCTCCAGGCCTGTGCTCAATCTGGCTGTCCCGTTAGCGACGCAGCATTGCGAGATGCTGACGTTCTCCTCGAGCAGAGTGCCTTCAGGTACGAGGCCCGCGAAGTAGGCAAAGCAGAGTGTTTTCTCACGGCACCTCTCGCAAGGGCGACCACAAAGATTTCCTGGGAGCTTCGGACTCACCAGAAATCTGGTCCTGAGGCCGTGTGAGGGCTCTGGAAATGGAGCTCTCCTCAAGGAACGTGCAGCGTGTTGCCCATCACTCGGCACGCACACAGGGCCTCCGAGGGGCAGAGCAATGGGCCTCGATGTTGCTCAGCCGGACCACGGCGTGGGGGGTGTCTGGAGGTCCTCAGTGACCTTGGAGGGAAATGCATGCACACCCGAGGGGCCTAGGAGTCCTCAAATGGGTAATTCCGTTAAAATAAACCCGAACGGTGACTAAGAACTCATGGAAACTGCTGCATGCCGCCCTTCCTGCCCGGCTACGCAGGGCCTAAACTGGAGGCAGAGTCTCACGTTGAGTTTCCCTTTCGTTCTGGAGCTTGTCAGGCTAACCACCACCGCGGCCATGGAAGCACCGGGTTGAGACGGAGCAAACTCATTTTCTTCCCAGAAGCATTTCTACCGGGTTTCCAGGCCTGTCAACAGCAGGGGACGTCAGGCAGCTTCAAGGCAGCATGAAGGCAGCCTTCCAAGTGGGAAAGCAAGGATAGTTCCAGCAGGCTCCCGTTTCCACGCGCACACTCAGCTTACCTCCCTGTGGTTTCTAACCAGTCCAAAGAGACACATGTTACCCTGCGTTTGCTTCCCTGAACCAACTCCCCGAAGTAGGGTGTTCTGGGTCAAGTGAACTGCCTCAACCAAGGAATGCCCTGCCACGTTACGCCTCTGGGGCCTGTGGCTATTCCAAAGCCTGCAGTGCCACAGGAAGCACGGGGCTGAAATCGCAGTAAGAACGCAAGCCGACTTTCTCTTGGAGGCAGGGTGACTTCCGGCAGGGGGGTCCTAGATGGAATGCGAGGCCGAGGCTTCTCTCAGGGCAGCTCAGACTAGGGCAAGGCGTAAAACCTCAAAGGCATGTGAGACGTGCCAGAAGTCTGTTGGTGAAAGTGTGGGTTTGGTGGGGAAACGAATCTGCTCCAGGAGAGAGTGCAGGGCGTTTCCCTACACTCGGCGTATGGAGAGCGGCTCCAAAGGGCTCCGGGCCTGGATGTTGCTCAGCAGACCCAGGGGTGCCCGGGAGTACTCCGTGTTCCAGCCTGGAACAGGGTGCCCCCGCGAGCCTCCCAGGTGTCCAGGAAAATCTACTGCCGTTCAAGACACGCAGAGCAGAGGCTACGGCCTCACGGAAACTGCTGCGCGGCTCCGCTTCTGCACCTCACGTCAGGGCCTTCCCTCCAGGCCTGTGCTCAATCTGGCTGTCCCGTTAGCGACGCAGCATTGCGAGATGCTGACGTTCTCCTCGAGCAGAGTGCCTTCAGGTACGAGGCCCGCGAAGTAGGCAAAGCAGAGTGTTTTCTCACGGCACCTCTCGCAAGGGCGACCACAAAGATTTCCTGGGAGCTTCGGACTCACCAGAAATCTGGTCCTGAGGCCGTGTGAGGGCTCTGGAAATGGAGCTCTCCTCAAGGAACGTGCAGCGTGTTGCCCATCACTCGGCACGCACACAGGGCCTCCGAGGGGCAGAGCAATGGGCCTCGATGTTGCTCAGCCGGACCACGGCGTGGGGGGTGTCTGGAGGTCCTCAGTGACCTTGGAGGGAAATGCATGCACACCCGAGGGGCCTAGGAGTCCTCAAATGGGTAATTCCGTTAAAATAAACCCGAACGGTGACTAAGAACTCATGGAAACTGCTGCATGCCGCCCTTCCTGCCCGGCTACGCAGGGCCTAAACTGGAGGCAGAGTCTCACGTTGAGTTTCCCTTTCGTTCTGGAGCTTGTCAGGCTAACCACCACCGCGGCCATGGAAGCACCGGGTTGAGACGGAGCACACTCATTTTCTTCCCAGAAGCATTTCTACCGGGTTTCCAGGCCTGTCAACAGCAGGGGACGTCAGGCAGCTTCAAGGCAGCATGAAGGCAGCCTTCCAAGTGGGAAAGCAAGGATAGTTCCAGCAGGCTCCCGTTTCCACGTGCACACTCAGCTTACCTCCCTGTGGTTTCTAACCAGTCCAAAGAGACACATGTTACCCTGCGTTTGCTTCCCTGAACCAACTCCCCGAAGTAGGGTGTTCTGGGTCAAGTGAACTGCCTCAACCAAGGAATGCCCTGCCACGTTACGCCTCTGGGGCCTGTGGCTATTCCAAAGCCTGCAGTGCCACAGGAAGCACGGGGCTGAAATCGCAGTAAGAACGCAAGCCGACTTTCTCTTGGAGGCAGGGTGACTTCCGGCAGGGCGGTCCTAGATGGAATGCGAGGCCGAGGGTTCTCTCAGGGCAGCTCAGACGAGGGCAAGGCGTAAGACCTCAAAGGCATGTGAGACGTGCCAGAAGTCTGTTGGTGAAAGTGTGGGTTTGGTGGGGAAACGAATCTGCTCCAGGAGAGAGTGCAGGGCGTTTCCCTACACTCGGCGTATGGAGAGCGGCTCCAAAGGGCTCCGGGCCTGGATGTTGCTCAGCAGACCCAGGGGTGCCCGGGAGTACTCCGTGTTCCAGCCTGGAACAGGGTGCCCCCGCGAGCCTCCCAGGTGTCCAGGAAAATCTACTGCCGTTCAAGACACGCAGAGCAGAGGCTACGGCCTCACGGAAACTGCTGCGCGGCTCCGCTTCTGCACCTCACGTCAGGGCCTTCCCTCCAGGCCTGTGCTCAATCTGGCTGTCCCGTTAGCGACGCAGCATTGCGAGATGCTGACGTTCTCCTCGAGCAGAGTGCCTTCAGGTACGAGGCCCGCGAAGTAGGCAAAGCAGAGTGTTTTCTCACGGCACCTCTCGCAAGGGCGACCACAAAGATTTCCTGGGAGCTTCGGACTCACCAGAAATCTGGTCCTGAGGCCGTGTGAGGGCTCTGGAAATGGAGCTCTCCTCAAGGAACGTGCAGCGTGTTGCCCATCACTCGGCACGCACACAGGGCCTCCGAGGGGCAGAGCAATGGGCCTCGATGTTGCTCAGCCGGACCACGGCGTGGGGGGTGTCTGGAGGTCCTCAGTGACCTTGGAGGGAAATGCATGCACACCCGAGGGGCCTAGGAGTCCTCAAATGGGTAATTCCGTTAAAATAAACCCGAACGGTGACTAAGAACTCATGGAAACTGCTGCATGCCGCCCTTCCTGCCCGGCTACGCAGGGCCTAAACTGGAGGCAGAGTCTCACGTTGAGTTTCCCTTTCGTTCTGGAGCTTGTCAGGCTAACCACCACCGCGGCCATGGAAGCACCGGGTTGAGACGGAGCAAACTCATTTTCTTCCCAGAAGCATTTCTACCGGGTTTCCAGGCCTGTCAACAGCAGGGGACGTCAGGCAGCTTCAAGGCAGCATGAAGGCAGCCTTCCAAGTGGGAAAGCAAGGATAGTTCCAGCAGGCTCCCGTTTCCACGCGCACACTCAGCTTACCTCCCTGTGGTTTCTAACCAGTCCAAAGAGACACATGTTACCCTGCGTTTGCTTCCCTGAACCAACTCCCCGAAGTAGGGTGTTCTGGGTCAAGTGAACTGCCTCAACCAAGGAATGCCCTGCCACGTTACGCCTCTGGGGCCTGTGGCTATTCCAAAGCCTGCAGTGCCACAGGAAGCACGGGGCTGAAATCGCAGTAAGAACGCAAGCCGACTTTCTCTTGGAGGCAGGGTGACTTCCGGCAGGGGGGTCCTAGATGGAATGCGAGGCCGAGGCTTCTCTCAGGGCAGCTCAGACTAGGGCAAGGCGTAAAACCTCAAAGGCATGTGAGACGTGCCAGAAGTCTGTTGGTGAAAGTGTGGGTTTGGTGGGGAAACGAATCTGCTCCAGGAGAGAGTGCAGGGCGTTTCCCTACACTCGGCGTATGGAGAGCGGCTCCAAAGGGCTCCGGGCCTGGATGTTGCTCAGCAGACCCAGGGGTGCCCGGGAGTACTCCGTGTTCCAGCCTGGAACAGGGTGCCCCCGCGAGCCTCCCAGGTGTCCAGGAAAATCTACTGCCGTTCAAGACACGCAGAGCAGAGGCTACGGCCTCACGGAAACTGCTGCGCGGCTCCGCTTCTGCACCTCACGTCAGGGCCTTCCCTCCAGGCCTGTGCTCAATCTGGCTGTCCCGTTAGCGACGCAGCATTGCGAGATGCTGACGTTCTCCTCGAGCAGAGTGCCTTCAGGTACGAGGCCCGCGAAGTAGGCAAAGCAGAGTGTTTTCTCACGGCACCTCTCGCAAGGGCGACCACAAAGATTTCCTGGGAGCTTCGGACTCACCAGAAATCTGGTCCTGAGGCCGTGTGAGGGCTCTGGAAATGGAGCTCTCCTCAAGGAACGTGCAGCGTGTTGCCCATCACTCGGCACGCACACAGGGCCTCCGAGGGGCAGAGCAATGGGCCTCGATGTTGCTCAGCCGGACCACGGCGTGGGGGGTGTCTGGAGGTCCTCAGTGACCTTGGAGGGAAATGCATGCACACCCGAGGGGCCTAGGAGTCCTCAAATGGGTAATTCCGTTAAAATAAACCCGAACGGTGACTAAGAACTCATGGAAACTGCTGCATGCCGCCCTTCCTGCCCGGCTACGCAGGGCCTAAACTGGAGGCAGAGTCTCACGTTGAGTTTCCCTTTCGTTCTGGAGCTTGTCAGGCTAACCACCACCGCGGCCATGGAAGCACCGGGTTGAGACGGAGCAAACTCATTTTCTTCCCAGAAGCATTTCTACCGGGTTTCCAGGCCTGTCAACAGCAGGGGACGTCAGGCAGCTTCAAGGCAGCATGAAGGCAGCCTTCCAAGTGGGAAAGCAAGGATAGTTCCAGCAGGCTCCCGTTTCCACGCGCACACTCAGCTTACCTCCCTGTGGTTTCTAACCAGTCCAAAGAGACACATGTTACCCTGCGTTTGCTTCCCTGAACCAACTCCCCGAAGTAGGGTGTTCTGGGTCAAGTGAACTGCCTCAACCAAGGAATGCCCTGCCACGTTACGCCTCTGGGGCCTGTGGCTATTCCAAAGCCTGCAGTGCCACAGGAAGCACGGGGCTGAAATCGCAGTAAGAACGCAAGCCGACTTTCTCTTGGAGGCAGGGTGACTTCCGGCAGGGGGGTCCTAGATGGAATGCGAGGCCGAGGCTTCTCTCAGGGCAGCTCAGACTAGGGCAAGGCGTAAAACCTCAAAGGCATGTGAGACGTGCCAGAAGTCTGTTGGTGAAAGTGTGGGTTTGGTGGGGAAACGAATCTGCTCCAGGAGAGAGTGCAGGGCGTTTCCCTACACTCGGCGTATGGAGAGCGGCTCCAAAGGGCTCCGGGCCTGGATGTTGCTCAGCAGACCCAGGGGTGCCCGGGAGTACTCCGTGTTCCAGCCTGGAACAGGGTGCCCCCGCGAGCCTCCCAGGTGTCCAGGAAAATCTACTGCCGTTCAAGACACGCAGAGCAGAGGCTACGGCCTCACGGAAACTGCTGCGCGGCTCCGCTTCTGCACCTCACGTCAGGGCCTTCCCTCCAGGCCTGTGCTCAATCTGGCTGTCCCGTTAGCGACGCAGCATTGCGAGATGCTGACGTTCTCCTCGAGCAGAGTGCCTTCAGGTACGAGGCCCGCGAAGTAGGCAAAGCAGAGTGTTTTCTCACGGCACCTCTCGCAAGGGCGACCACAAAGATTTCCTGGGAGCTTCGGACTCACCAGAAATCTGGTCCTGAGGCCGTGTGAGGGCTCTGGAAATGGAGCTCTCCTCAAGGAACGTGCAGCGTGTTGCCCATCACTCGGCACGCACACAGGGCCTCCGAGGGGCAGAGCAATGGGCCTCGATGTTGCTCAGCCGGACCACGGCGTGGGGGGTGTCTGGAGGTCCTCAGTGACCTTGGAGGGAAATGCATGCACACCCGAGGGGCCTAGGAGTCCTCAAATGGGTAATTCCGTTAAAATAAACCCGAACGGTGACTAAGAACTCATGGAAACTGCTGCATGCCGCCCTTCCTGCCCGGCTACGCAGGGCCTAAACTGGAGGCAGAGTCTCACGTTGAGTTTCCCTTTCGTTCTGGAGCTTGTCAGGCTAACCACCACCGCGGCCATGGAAGCACCGGGTTGAGACGGAGCAAACTCATTTTCTTCCCAGAAGCATTTCTACCGGGTTTCCAGGCCTGTCAACAGCAGGGGACGTCAGGCAGCTTCAAGGCAGCATGAAGGCAGCCTTCCAAGTGGGAAAGCAAGGATAGTTCCAGCAGGCTCCCGTTTCCACGCGCACACTCAGCTTACCTCCCTGTGGTTTCTAACCAGTCCAAAGAGACACATGTTACCCTGCGTTTGCTTCCCTGAACCAACTCCCCGAAGTAGGGTGTTCTGGGTCAAGTGAACTGCCTCAACCAAGGAATGCCCTGCCACGTTACGCCTCTGGGGCCTGTGGCTATTCCAAAGCCTGCAGTGCCACAGGAAGCACAGGGCTGAAATCGCAGTAAGAACGCAAGCCGACTTTCTCTTGGAGGCAGGGTGACTTCCGGCAGGGGGGTCCTAGATGGAATGCGAGGCCGAGGCTTCTCTCAGGGCAGCTCAGACTAGGGCAAGGCGTAAAACCTCAAAGGCATGTGAGACGTGCCAGAAGTCTGTTGGTGAAAGTGTGGGTTTGGTGGGGAAACGAATCTGCTCCAGGAGAGAGTGCAGGGCGTTTCCCTACACTCGGCGTATGGAGAGCGGCTCCAAAGGGCTCCGGGCCTGGATGTTGCTCAGCAGACCCAGGGGTGCCCGGGAGTACTCCGTGTTCCAGCCTGGAACAGGGTGCCCCCGCGAGCCTCCCAGGTGTCCAGGAAAATCTACTGCCGTTCAAGACACGCAGAGCAGAGGCTACGGCCTCACGGAAACTGCTGCGCGGCTCCGCTTCTGCACCTCACGTCAGGGCCTTCCCTCCAGGCCTGTGCTCAATCTGGCTGTCCCGTTAGCGACGCAGCATTGCGAGATGCTGACGTTCTCCTCGAGCAGAGTGCCTTCAGGTACGAGGCCCGCGAAGTAGGCAAAGCAGAGTGTTTTCTCACGGCACCTCTCGCAAGGGCGACCACAAAGATTTCCTGGGAGCTTCGGACTCACCAGAAATCTGGTCCTGAGGCCGTGTGAGGGCTCTGGAAATGGAGCTCTCCTCAAGGAACGTGCAGCGTGTTGCCCATCACTCGGCACGCACACAGGGCCTCCGAGGGGCAGAGCAATGGGCCTCGATGTTGCTCAGCCGGACCACGGCGTGGGGGGTGTCTGGAGGTCCTCAGTGACCTTGGAGGGAAATGCATGCACACCCGAGGGGCCTAGGAGTCCTCAAATGGGTAATTCCGTTAAAATAAACCCGAACGGTGACTAAGAACTCATGGAAACTGCTGCATGCCGCCCTTCCTGCCCGGCTACGCAGGGCCTAAACTGGAGGCAGAGTCTCACGTTGAGTTTCCCTTTCGTTCTGGAGCTTGTCAGGCTAACCACCACCGCGGCCATGGAAGCACCGGGTTGAGACGGAGCACACTCATTTTCTTCCCAGAAGCATTTCTACCGGGTTTCCAGGCCTGTCAACAGCAGGGGACGTCAGGCAGCTTCAAGGCAGCATGAAGGCAGCCTTCCAAGTGGGAAAGCAAGGATAGTTCCAGCAGGCTCCCGTTTCCACGCGCACACTCAGCTTACCTCCCTGTGGTTTCTAACCAGTCCAAAGAGACACATGTTACCCTGCGTTTGCTTCCCTGAACCAACTCCCCGAAGTAGGGTGTTCTGGGTCAAGTGAACTGCCTCAACCAAGGAATGCCCTGCCACGTTACGCCTCTGGGGCCTGTGGCTATTCCAAAGCCTGCAGTGCCACAGGAAGCACGGGGCTGAAATCGCAGTAAGAACGCAAGCCGACTTTCTCTTGGAGGCAGGGTGACTTCCGGCAGGGCGGTCCTAGATGGAATGCGAGGCCGAGGGTTCTCTCAGGGCAGCTCAGACTAGGGCAAGGCGTAAGACCTCAAAGGCATGTGAGACGTGCCAGAAGTCTGTTGGTGAAAGTGTGGGTTTGGTGGGGAAACGAATCTGCTCCAGGAGAGAGTGCAGGGCGTTTCCCTACACTCGGCGTATGGAGAGCGGCTCCAAAGGGCTCCGGGCCTGGATGTTGCTCAGCAGACCCAGGGGTGCCCGGGAGTACTCCGTGTTCCAGCCTGGAACAGGGTGCCCCCGCGAGCCTCCCAGGTGTCCAGGAAAATCTACTGCCGTTCAAGACACGCAGAGCAGAGGCTACGGCCTCACGGAAACTGCTGCGCGGCTCCGCTTCTGCACCTCACGTCAGGGCCTTCCCTCCAGGCCTGTGCTCAATCTGGCTGTCCCGTTAGCGACGCAGCATTGCGAGATGCTGACGTTCTCCTCGAGCAGAGTGCCTTCAGGTACGAGGCCCGCGAAGTAGGCAAAGCAGAGTGTTTTCTCACGGCACCTCTCGCAAGGGCGACCACAAAGATTTCCTGGGAGCTTCGGACTCACCAGAAATCTGGTCCTGAGGCCGTGTGAGGGCTCTGGAAATGGAGCTCTCCTCAAGGAACGTGCAGCGTGTTGCCCATCACTCGGCACGCACACAGGGCCTCCGAGGGGCAGAGCAATGGGCCTCGATGTTGCTCAGCCGGACCACGGCGTGGGGGGTGTCTGGAGGTCCTCAGTGACCTTGGAGGGAAATGCATGCACACCCGAGGGGCCTAGGAGTCCTCAAATGGGTAATTCCGTTAAAATAAACCCGAACGGTGACTAAGAACTCATGGAAACTGCTGCATGCCGCCCTTCCTGCCCGGCTACGCAGGGCCTAAACTGGAGGCAGAGTCTCACGTTGAGTTTCCCTTTCGTTCTGGAGCTTGTCAGGCTAACCACCACCGCGGCCATGGAAGCACCGGGTTGAGACGGAGCAAACTCATTTTCTTCCCAGAAGCATTTCTACCGGGTTTCCAGGCCTGTCAACAGCAGGGGACGTCAGGCAGCTTCAAGGCAGCATGAAGGCAGCCTTCCAAGTGGGAAAGCAAGGATAGTTCCAGCAGGCTCCCGTTTCCACGCGCACACTCAGCTTACCTCCCTGTGGTTTCTAACCAGTCCAAAGAGACACATGTTACCCTGCGTTTGCTTCCCTGAACCAACTCCCCGAAGTAGGGTGTTCTGGGTCAAGTGAACTGCCTCAACCAAGGAATGCCCTGCCACGTTACGCCTCTGGGGCCTGTGGCTATTCCAAAGCCTGCAGTGCCACAGGAAGCACGGGGCTGAAATCGCAGTAAGAACGCAAGCCGACTTTCTCTTGGAGGCAGGGTGACTTCCGGCAGGGGGGTCCTAGATGGAATGCGAGGCCGAGGCTTCTCTCAGGGCAGCTCAGACTAGGGCAAGGCGTAAAACCTCAAAGGCATGTGAGACGTGCCAGAAGTCTGTTGGTGAAAGTGTGGGTTTGGTGGGGAAACGAATCTGCTCCAGGAGAGAGTGCAGGGCGTTTCCCTACACTCGGCGTATGGAGAGCGGCTCCAAAGGGCTCCGGGCCTGGATGTTGCTCAGCAGACCCAGGGGTGCCCGGGAGTACTCCGTGTTCCAGCCTGGAACAGGGTGCCCCCGCGAGCCTCCCAGGTGTCCAGGAAAATCTACTGCCGTTCAAGACACGCAGAGCAGAGGCTACGGCCTCACGGAAACTGCTGCGCGGCTCCGCTTCTGCACCTCACGTCAGGGCCTTCCCTCCAGGCCTGTGCTCAATCTGGCTGTCCCGTTAGCGACGCAGCATTGCGAGATGCTGACGTTCTCCTCGAGCAGAGTGCCTTCAGGTACGAGGCCCGCGAAGTAGGCAAAGCAGAGTGTTTTCTCACGGCACCTCTCGCAAGGGCGACCACAAAGATTTCCTGGGAGCTTCGGACTCACCAGAAATCTGGTCCTGAGGCCGTGTGAGGGCTCTGGAAATGGAGCTCTCCTCAAGGAACGTGCAGCGTGTTGCCCATCACTCGGCACGCACACAGGGCCTCCGAGGGGCAGAGCAATGGGCCTCGATGTTGCTCAGCCGGACCACGGCGTGGGGGGTGTCTGGAGGTCCTCAGTGACCTTGGAGGGAAATGCATGCACACCCGAGGGGCCTAGGAGTCCTCAAATGGGTAATTCCGTTAAAATAAACCCGAACGGTGACTAAGAACTCATGGAAACTGCTGCATGCCGCCCTTCCTGCCCGGCTACGCAGGGCCTAAACTGGAGGCAGAGTCTCACGTTGAGTTTCCCTTTCGTTCTGGAGCTTGTCAGGCTAACCACCACCGCGGCCATGGAAGCACCGGGTTGAGACGGAGCACACTCATTTTCTTCCCAGAAGCATTTCTACCGGGTTTCCAGGCCTGTCAACAGCAGGGGACGTCAGGCAGCTTCAAGGCAGCATGAAGGCAGCCTTCCAAGTGGGAAAGCAAGGATAGTTCCAGCAGGCTCCCGTTTCCACGTGCACACTCAGCTTACCTCCCTGTGGTTTCTAACCAGTCCAAAGAGACACATGTTACCCTGCGTTTGCTTCCCTGAACCAACTCCCCGAAGTAGGGTGTTCTGGGTCAAGTGAACTGCCTCAACCAAGGAATGCCCTGCCACGTTACGCCTCTGGGGCCTGTGGCTATTCCAAAGCCTGCAGTGCCACAGGAAGCACGGGGCTGAAATCGCAGTAAGAACGCAAGCCGACTTTCTCTTGGAGGCAGGGTGACTTCCGGCAGGGGGGTCCTAGATGGAATGCGAGGCCGAGGCTTCTCTCAGGGCAGCTCAGACTAGGGCAAGGCGTAAAACCTCAAAGGCATGTGAGACGTGCCAGAAGTCTGTTGGTGAAAGTGTGGGTTTGGTGGGGAAACGAATCTGCTCCAGGAGAGAGTGCAGGGCGTTTCCCTACACTCGGCGTATGGAGAGCGGCTCCAAAGGGCTCCGGGCCTGGATGTTGCTCAGCAGACCCAGGGGTGCCCGGGAGTACTCCGTGTTCCAGCCTGGAACAGGGTGCCCCCGCGAGCCTCCCAGGTGTCCAGGAAAATCTACTGCCGTTCAAGACACGCAGAGCAGAGGCTACGGCCTCACGGAAACTGCTGCGCGGCTCCGCTTCTGCACCTCACGTCAGGGCCTTCCCTCCAGGCCTGTGCTCAATCTGGCTGTCCCGTTAGCGACGCAGCATTGCGAGATGCTGACGTTCTCCTCGAGCAGAGTGCCTTCAGGTACGAGGCCCGCGAAGTAGGCAAAGCAGAGTGTTTTCTCACGGCACCTCTCGCAAGGGCGACCACAAAGATTTCCTGGGAGCTTCGGACTCACCAGAAATCTGGTCCTGAGGCCGTGTGAGGGCTCTGGAAATGGAGCTCTCCTCAAGGAACGTGCAGCGTGTTGCCCATCACTCGGCACGCACACAGGGCCTCCGAGGGGCAGAGCAATGGGCCTCGATGTTGCTCAGCCGGACCACGGCGTGGGGGGTGTCTGGAGGTCCTCAGTGACCTTGGAGGGAAATGCATGCACACCCGAGGGGCCTAGGAGTCCTCAAATGGGTAATTCCGTTAAAATAAACCCGAACGGTGACTAAGAACTCATGGAAACTGCTGCATGCCGCCCTTCCTGCCCGGCTACGCAGGGCCTAAACTGGAGGCAGAGTCTCACGTTGAGTTTCCCTTTCGTTCTGGAGCTTGTCAGGCTAACCACCACCGCGGCCATGGAAGCACCGGGTTGAGACGGAGCAAACTCATTTTCTTCCCAGAAGCATTTCTACCGGGTTTCCAGGCCTGTCAACAGCAGGGGACGTCAGGCAGCTTCAAGGCAGCATGAAGGCAGCCTTCCAAGTGGGAAAGCAAGGATAGTTCCAGCAGGCTCCCGTTTCCACGCGCACACTCAGCTTACCTCCCTGTGGTTTCTAACCAGTCCAAAGAGACACATGTTACCCTGCGTTTGCTTCCCTGAACCAACTCCCCGAAGTAGGGTGTTCTGGGTCAAGTGAACTGCCTCAACCAAGGAATGCCCTGCCACGTTACGCCTCTGGGGCCTGTGGCTATTCCAAAGCCTGCAGTGCCACAGGAAGCACGGGGCTGAAATCGCAGTAAGAACGCAAGCCGACTTTCTCTTGGAGGCAGGGTGACTTCCGGCAGGGGGGTCCTAGATGGAATGCGAGGCCGAGGCTTCTCTCAGGGCAGCTCAGACTAGGGCAAGGCGTAAAACCTCAAAGGCATGTGAGACGTGCCAGAAGTCTGTTGGTGAAAGTGTGGGTTTGGTGGGGAAACGAATCTGCTCCAGGAGAGAGTGCAGGGCGTTTCCCTACACTCGGCGTATGGAGAGCGGCTCCAAAGGGCTCCGGGCCTGGATGTTGCTCAGCAGACCCAGGGGTGCCCGGGAGTACTCCGTGTTCCAGCCTGGAACAGGGTGCCCCCGCGAGCCTCCCAGGTGTCCAGGAAAATCTACTGCCGTTCAAGACACGCAGAGCAGAGGCTACGGCCTCACGGAAACTGCTGCGCGGCTCCGCTTCTGCACCTCACGTCAGGGCCTTCCCTCCAGGCCTGTGCTCAATCTGGCTGTCCCGTTAGCGACGCAGCATTGCGAGATGCTGACGTTCTCCTCGAGCAGAGTGCCTTCAGGTACGAGGCCCGCGAAGTAGGCAAAGCAGAGTGTTTTCTCACGGCACCTCTCGCAAGGGCGACCACAAAGATTTCCTGGGAGCTTCGGACTCACCAGAAATCTGGTCCTGAGGCCGTGTGAGGGCTCTGGAAATGGAGCTCTCCTCAAGGAACGTGCAGCGTGTTGCCCATCACTCGGCACGCACACAGGGCCTCCGAGGGGCAGAGCAATGGGCCTCGATGTTGCTCAGCCGGACCACGGCGTGGGGGGTGTCTGGAGGTCCTCAGTGACCTTGGAGGGAAATGCATGCACACCCGAGGGGCCTAGGAGTCCTCAAATGGGTAATTCCGTTAAAATAAACCCGAACGGTGACTAAGAACTCATGGAAACTGCTGCATGCCGCCCTTCCTGCCCGGCTACGCAGGGCCTAAACTGGAGGCAGAGTCTCACGTTGAGTTTCCCTTTCGTTCTGGAGCTTGTCAGGCTAACCACCACCGCGGCCATGGAAGCACCGGGTTGAGACGGAGCAAACTCATTTTCTTCCCAGAAGCATTTCTACCGGGTTTCCAGGCCTGTCAACAGCAGGGGACGTCAGGCAGCTTCAAGGCAGCATGAAGGCAGCCTTCCAAGTGGGAAAGCAAGGATAGTTCCAGCAGGCTCCCGTTTCCACGCGCACACTCAGCTTACCTCCCTGTGGTTTCTAACCAGTCCAAAGAGACACATGTTACCCTGCGTTTGCTTCCCTGAACCAACTCCCCGAAGTAGGGTGTTCTGGGTCAAGTGAACTGCCTCAACCAAGGAATGCCCTGCCACGTTACGCCTCTGGGGCCTGTGGCTATTCCAAAGCCTGCAGTGCCACAGGAAGCACGGGGCTGAAATCGCAGTAAGAACGCAAGCCGACTTTCTCTTGGAGGCAGGGTGACTTCCGGCAGGGGGGTCCTAGATGGAATGCGAGGCCGAGGCTTCTCTCAGGGCAGCTCAGACTAGGGCAAGGCGTAAAACCTCAAAGGCATGTGAGACGTGCCAGAAGTCTGTTGGTGAAAGTGTGGGTTTGGTGGGGAAACGAATCTGCTCCAGGAGAGAGTGCAGGGCGTTTCCCTACACTCGGCGTATGGAGAGCGGCTCCAAAGGGCTCCGGGCCTGGATGTTGCTCAGCAGACCCAGGGGTGCCCGGGAGTACTCCGTGTTCCAGCCTGGAACAGGGTGCCCCCGCGAGCCTCCCAGGTGTCCAGGAAAATCTACTGCCGTTCAAGACACGCAGAGCAGAGGCTACGGCCTCACGGAAACTGCTGCGCGGCTCCGCTTCTGCACCTCACGTCAGGGCCTTCCCTCCAGGCCTGTGCTCAATCTGGCTGTCCCGTTAGCGACGCAGCATTGCGAGATGCTGACGTTCTCCTCGAGCAGAGTGCCTTCAGGTACGAGGCCCGCGAAGTAGGCAAAGCAGAGTGTTTTCTCACGGCACCTCTCGCAAGGGCGACCACAAAGATTTCCTGGGAGCTTCGGACTCACCAGAAATCTGGTCCTGAGGCCGTGTGAGGGCTCTGGAAATGGAGCTCTCCTCAAGGAACGTGCAGCGTGTTGCCCATCACTCGGCACGCACACAGGGCCTCCGAGGGGCAGAGCAATGGGCCTCGATGTTGCTCAGCCGGACCACGGCGTGGGGGGTGTCTGGAGGTCCTCAGTGACCTTGGAGGGAAATGCATGCACACCCGAGGGGCCTAGGAGTCCTCAAATGGGTAATTCCGTTAAAATAAACCCGAACGGTGACTAAGAACTCATGGAAACTGCTGCATGCCGCCCTTCCTGCCCGGCTACGCAGGGCCTAAACTGGAGGCAGAGTCTCACGTTGAGTTTCCCTTTCGTTCTGGAGCTTGTCAGGCTAACCACCACCGCGGCCATGGAAGCACCGGGTTGAGACGGAGCAAACTCATTTTCTTCCCAGAAGCATTTCTACCGGGTTTCCAGGCCTGTCAACAGCAGGGGACGTCAGGCAGCTTCAAGGCAGCATGAAGGCAGCCTTCCAAGTGGGAAAGCAAGGATAGTTCCAGCAGGCTCCCGTTTCCACGCGCACACTCAGCTTACCTCCCTGTGGTTTCTAACCAGTCCAAAGAGACACATGTTACCCTGCGTTTGCTTCCCTGAACCAACTCCCCGAAGTAGGGTGTTCTGGGTCAAGTGAACTGCCTCAACCAAGGAATGCCCTGCCACGTTACGCCTCTGGGGCCTGTGGCTATTCCAAAGCCTGCAGTGCCACAGGAAGCACAGGGCTGAAATCGCAGTAAGAACGCAAGCCGACTTTCTCTTGGAGGCAGGGTGACTTCCGGCAGGGGGGTCCTAGATGGAATGCGAGGCCGAGGCTTCTCTCAGGGCAGCTCAGACTAGGGCAAGGCGTAAAACCTCAAAGGCATGTGAGACGTGCCAGAAGTCTGTTGGTGAAAGTGTGGGTTTGGTGGGGAAACGAATCTGCTCCAGGAGAGAGTGCAGGGCGTTTCCCTACACTCGGCGTATGGAGAGCGGCTCCAAAGGGCTCCGGGCCTGGATGTTGCTCAGCAGACCCAGGGGTGCCCGGGAGTACTCCGTGTTCCAGCCTGGAACAGGGTGCCCCCGCGAGCCTCCCAGGTGTCCAGGAAAATCTACTGCCGTTCAAGACACGCAGAGCAGAGGCTACGGCCTCACGGAAACTGCTGCGCGGCTCCGCTTCTGCACCTCACGTCAGGGCCTTCCCTCCAGGCCTGTGCTCAATCTGGCTGTCCCGTTAGCGACGCAGCATTGCGAGATGCTGACGTTCTCCTCGAGCAGAGTGCCTTCAGGTACGAGGCCCGCGAAGTAGGCAAAGCAGAGTGTTTTCTCACGGCACCTCTCGCAAGGGCGACCACAAAGATTTCCTGGGAGCTTCGGACTCACCAGAAATCTGGTCCTGAGGCCGTGTGAGGGCTCTGGAAATGGAGCTCTCCTCAAGGAACGTGCAGCGTGTTGCCCATCACTCGGCACGCACACAGGGCCTCCGAGGGGCAGAGCAATGGGCCTCGATGTTGCTCAGCCGGACCACGGCGTGGGGGGTGTCTGGAGGTCCTCAGTGACCTTGGAGGGAAATGCATGCACACCCGAGGGGCCTAGGAGTCCTCAAATGGGTAATTCCGTTAAAATAAACCCGAACGGTGACTAAGAACTCATGGAAACTGCTGCATGCCGCCCTTCCTGCCCGGCTACGCAGGGCCTAAACTGGAGGCAGAGTCTCACGTTGAGTTTCCCTTTCGTTCTGGAGCTTGTCAGGCTAACCACCACCGCGGCCATGGAAGCACCGGGTTGAGACGGAGCACACTCATTTTCTTCCCAGAAGCATTTCTACCGGGTTTCCAGGCCTGTCAACAGCAGGGGACGTCAGGCAGCTTCAAGGCAGCATGAAGGCAGCCTTCCAAGTGGGAAAGCAAGGATAGTTCCAGCAGGCTCCCGTTTCCACGCGCACACTCAGCTTACCTCCCTGTGGTTTCTAACCAGTCCAAAGAGACACATGTTACCCTGCGTTTGCTTCCCTGAACCAACTCCCCGAAGTAGGGTGTTCTGGGTCAAGTGAACTGCCTCAACCAAGGAATGCCCTGCCACGTTACGCCTCTGGGGCCTGTGGCTATTCCAAAGCCTGCAGTGCCACAGGAAGCACGGGGCTGAAATCGCAGTAAGAACGCAAGCCGACTTTCTCTTGGAGGCAGGGTGACTTCCGGCAGGGCGGTCCTAGATGGAATGCGAGGCCGAGGGTTCTCTCAGGGCAGCTCAGACTAGGGCAAGGCGTAAGACCTCAAAGGCATGTGAGACGTGCCAGAAGTCTGTTGGTGAAAGTGTGGGTTTGGTGGGGAAACGAATCTGCTCCAGGAGAGAGTGCAGGGCGTTTCCCTACACTCGGCGTATGGAGAGCGGCTCCAAAGGGCTCCGGGCCTGGATGTTGCTCAGCAGACCCAGGGGTGCCCGGGAGTACTCCGTGTTCCAGCCTGGAACAGGGTGCCCCCGCGAGCCTCCCAGGTGTCCAGGAAAATCTACTGCCGTTCAAGACACGCAGAGCAGAGGCTACGGCCTCACGGAAACTGCTGCGCGGCTCCGCTTCTGCACCTCACGTCAGGGCCTTCCCTCCAGGCCTGTGCTCAATCTGGCTGTCCCGTTAGCGACGCAGCATTGCGAGATGCTGACGTTCTCCTCGAGCAGAGTGCCTTCAGGTACGAGGCCCGCGAAGTAGGCAAAGCAGAGTGTTTTCTCACGGCACCTCTCGCAAGGGCGACCACAAAGATTTCCTGGGAGCTTCGGACTCACCAGAAATCTGGTCCTGAGGCCGTGTGAGGGCTCTGGAAATGGAGCTCTCCTCAAGGAACGTGCAGCGTGTTGCCCATCACTCGGCACGCACACAGGGCCTCCGAGGGGCAGAGCAATGGGCCTCGATGTTGCTCAGCCGGACCACGGCGTGGGGGGTGTCTGGAGGTCCTCAGTGACCTTGGAGGGAAATGCATGCACACCCGAGGGGCCTAGGAGTCCTCAAATGGGTAATTCCGTTAAAATAAACCCGAACGGTGACTAAGAACTCATGGAAACTGCTGCATGCCGCCCTTCCTGCCCGGCTACGCAGGGCCTAAACTGGAGGCAGAGTCTCACGTTGAGTTTCCCTTTCGTTCTGGAGCTTGTCAGGCTAACCACCACCGCGGCCATGGAAGCACCGGGTTGAGACGGAGCAAACTCATTTTCTTCCCAGAAGCATTTCTACCGGGTTTCCAGGCCTGTCAACAGCAGGGGACGTCAGGCAGCTTCAAGGCAGCATGAAGGCAGCCTTCCAAGTGGGAAAGCAAGGATAGTTCCAGCAGGCTCCCGTTTCCACGCGCACACTCAGCTTACCTCCCTGTGGTTTCTAACCAGTCCAAAGAGACACATGTTACCCTGCGTTTGCTTCCCTGAACCAACTCCCCGAAGTAGGGTGTTCTGGGTCAAGTGAACTGCCTCAACCAAGGAATGCCCTGCCACGTTACGCCTCTGGGGCCTGTGGCTATTCCAAAGCCTGCAGTGCCACAGGAAGCACGGGGCTGAAATCGCAGTAAGAACGCAAGCCGACTTTCTCTTGGAGGCAGGGTGACTTCCGGCAGGGGGGTCCTAGATGGAATGCGAGGCCGAGGCTTCTCTCAGGGCAGCTCAGACTAGGGCAAGGCGTAAAACCTCAAAGGCATGTGAGACGTGCCAGAAGTCTGTTGGTGAAAGTGTGGGTTTGGTGGGGAAACGAATCTGCTCCAGGAGAGAGTGCAGGGCGTTTCCCTACACTCGGCGTATGGAGAGCGGCTCCAAAGGGCTCCGGGCCTGGATGTTGCTCAGCAGACCCAGGGGTGCCCGGGAGTACTCCGTGTTCCAGCCTGGAACAGGGTGCCCCCGCGAGCCTCCCAGGTGTCCAGGAAAATCTACTGCCGTTCAAGACACGCAGAGCAGAGGCTACGGCCTCACGGAAACTGCTGCGCGGCTCCGCTTCTGCACCTCACGTCAGGGCCTTCCCTCCAGGCCTGTGCTCAATCTGGCTGTCCCGTTAGCGACGCAGCATTGCGAGATGCTGACGTTCTCCTCGAGCAGAGTGCCTTCAGGTACGAGGCCCGCGAAGTAGGCAAAGCAGAGTGTTTTCTCACGGCACCTCTCGCAAGGGCGACCACAAAGATTTCCTGGGAGCTTCGGACTCACCAGAAATCTGGTCCTGAGGCCGTGTGAGGGCTCTGGAAATGGAGCTCTCCTCAAGGAACGTGCAGCGTGTTGCCCATCACTCGGCACGCACACAGGGCCTCCGAGGGGCAGAGCAATGGGCCTCGATGTTGCTCAGCCGGACCACGGCGTGGGGGGTGTCTGGAGGTCCTCAGTGACCTTGGAGGGAAATGCATGCACACCCGAGGGGCCTAGGAGTCCTCAAATGGGTAATTCCGTTAAAATAAACCCGAACGGTGACTAAGAACTCATGGAAACTGCTGCATGCCGCCCTTCCTGCCCGGCTACGCAGGGCCTAAACTGGAGGCAGAGTCTCACGTTGAGTTTCCCTTTCGTTCTGGAGCTTGTCAGGCTAACCACCACCGCGGCCATGGAAGCACCGGGTTGAGACGGAGCACACTCATTTTCTTCCCAGAAGCATTTCTACCGGGTTTCCAGGCCTGTCAACAGCAGGGGACGTCAGGCAGCTTCAAGGCAGCATGAAGGCAGCCTTCCAAGTGGGAAAGCAAGGATAGTTCCAGCAGGCTCCCGTTTCCACGCGCACACTCAGCTTACCTCCCTGTGGTTTCTAACCAGTCCAAAGAGACACATGTTACCCTGCGTTTGCTTCCCTGAACCAACTCCCCGAAGTAGGGTGTTCTGGGTCAAGTGAACTGCCTCAACCAAGGAATGCCCTGCCACGTTACGCCTCTGGGGCCTGTGGCTATTCCAAAGCCTGCAGTGCCACAGGAAGCACGGGGCTGAAATCGCAGTAAGAACGCAAGCCGACTTTCTCTTGGAGGCAGGGTGACTTCCGGCAGGGCGGTCCTAGATGGAATGCGAGGCCGAGGGTTCTCTCAGGGCAGCTCAGACTAGGGCAAGGCGTAAGACCTCAAAGGCATGTGAGACGTGCCAGAAGTCTGTTGGTGAAAGTGTGGGTTTGGTGGGGAAACGAATCTGCTCCAGGAGAGAGTGCAGGGCGTTTCCCTACACTCGGCGTATGGAGAGCGGCTCCAAAGGGCTCCGGGCCTGGATGTTGCTCAGCAGACCCAGGGGTGCCCGGGAGTACTCCGTGTTCCAGCCTGGAACAGGGTGCCCCCGCGAGCCTCCCAGGTGTCCAGGAAAATCTACTGCCGTTCAAGACACGCAGAGCAGAGGCTACGGCCTCACGGAAACTGCTGCGCGGCTCCGCTTCTGCACCTCACGTCAGGGCCTTCCCTCCAGGCCTGTGCTCAATCTGGCTGTCCCGTTAGCGACGCAGCATTGCGAGATGCTGACGTTCTCCTCGAGCAGAGTGCCTTCAGGTACGAGGCCCGCGAAGTAGGCAGAGTGTTTTCTCACGGCACCTCTCGCAAGGGCGACCACAAAGATTTCCTGGGAGCTTCGGACTCACCAGAAATCTGGTCCTGAGGCCGTGTGAGGGCTCTGGAAATGGAGCTCTCCTCAAGGAACGTGCAGCGTGTTGCCCATCACTCGGCACGCACACAGGGCCTCCGAGGGGCAGAGCAAAATGGGCCTCGATGTTGCTCAGCCGGACCACGGCGTGGGGGGTGTCTGGAGGTCCTCAGTGACCTTGGAGGGAAATGCATGCACACCCGAGGGGCCTAGGAGTCCTCAAATGGGTAATTCCGTTAAAATAAACCCGAACGGTGACTAAGAACTCATGGAAACTGCTGCATGCCGCCCTTCCTGCCCGGCTACGCAGGGCCTAAACTGGAGGCAGAGTCTCACGTTGAGTTTCCCTTTCGTTCTGGAGCTTGTCAGGCTAACCACCACCGCGGCCATGGAAGCACCGGGTTGAGACGGAGCAAACTCATTTTCTTCCCAGAAGCATTTCTACCGGGTTTCCAGGCCTGTCAACAGCAGGGGACGTCAGGCAGCTTCAAGGCAGCATGAAGGCAGCCTTCCAAGTGGGAAAGCAAGGATAGTTCCAGCAGGCTCCCGTTTCCACGCGCACACTCAGCTTACCTCCCTGTGGTTTCTAACCAGTCCAAAGAGACACATGTTACCCTGCGTTTGCTTCCCTGAACCAACTCCCCGAAGTAGGGTGTTCTGGGTCAAGTGAACTGCCTCAACCAAGGAATGCCCTGCCTAGTTACGCCTCTGGGGCCTGTGGCTATTCCAAAGCCTGCAGTGCCACAGGAAGCACAGGGCTGAAATCGCAGTAAGAACGCAAGCCGACTTTCTCTTGGAGGCAGGGTGACTTCCGGCAGGGGGGTCCTAGATGGAATGCGAGGCCGAGGGTTCTCTCAGGGCAGCTCAGACGAGGGCAAGGCGTAAGACCTCAAAGGCATGTGAGACGTGCCAGAAGTCTGTTGGTGAAAGTGTGGGTTTGGTGGGGAAACGAATCTGCTCCAGGAGAGAGTGCAGGGCGTTTCCCTACACTCGGCGTATGGAGAGCGGCTCCAAAGGGCTCCGGGCCTGGATGTTGCTCAGCAGACCCAGGGGTGCCCGGGAGTACTCCGTGTTCCAGCCTGGAACAGGGTGCCCCCGCGAGCCTCCCAGGTGTCCAGGAAAATCTACTGCCGTTCAAGACACGCAGAGCAGAGGCTACGGCCTCACGGAAACTGCTGCGCGGCTCCGCTTCTGCACCTCACGTCAGGGCCTTCCCTCCAGGCCTGTGCTCAATCTGGCTGTCCCGTTAGCGACGCAGCATTGCGAGATGCTGACGTTCTCCTCGAGCAGAGTGCCTTCAGGTACGAGGCCCGCGAAGTAGGCAGAGTGTTTTCTCACGGCAGCTCTCGCAAGGGCGTCGACAAAGATTTCCTGGGAGCTTCGGACTCACCAGAAATCTGGTCCTGAGGCCGTGTGAGGGCTCTGGAAATGGAGCTCTCCTCAAGGAACGTGCAGCGTGTTGCCCATCACTCGGCACGCACACAGGGCCTCCGAGGGGCAGAGCAATGGGCCTCGATGTTGCTCAGCCGGACCACGGCGTGGGGGGTGTCTGGAGGTCCTCAGTGACCTTGGAGGGAAATGCATGCACACCCGAGGGGCCTAGGAGTCCTCAAATGGGTAATTCCGTTAAAATAAACCCGAACGGTGACTAAGAACTCATGGAAACTGCTGCATGCCGCCCTTCCTGCCCGGCTACGCAGGGCCTAAACTGGAGGCAGAGTCTCACGTTGAGTTTCCCTTTCGTTCTGGAGCTTGTCAGGCTAACCACCACCGCGGCCATGGAAGCACCGGGTTGAGACGGAGCAAACTCATTTTCTTCCCAGAAGCATTTCTACCGGGTTTCCAGGCCTGTCAACAGCAGGGGACGTCAGGCAGCTTCAAGGCAGCATGAAGGCAGCCTTCCAAGTGGGAAAGCAAGGATAGTTCCAGCAGGCTCCCGTTTCCACGCGCACACTCAGCTTACCTCCCTGTGGTTTCTAACCAGTCCAAAGAGACACATGTTACCCTGCGTTTGCTTCCCTGAACCAACTCCCCGAAGTAGGGTGTTCTGGGTCAAGTGAACTGCCTCAACCAAGGAATGCCCTGCCACGTTACGCCTCTGGGGCCTGTGGCTATTCCAAAGCCTGCAGTGCCACAGGAAGCACAGGGCTGAAATCGCAGTAAGAACGCAAGCCGACTTTCTCTTGGAGGCAGGGTGACTTCCGGCAGGGGGGTCCTAGATGGAATGCGAGGCCGAGGGTTCTCTCAGGGCAGCTCAGACGAGGGCAAGGCGTAAGACCTCAAAGGCATGTGAGACGTGCCAGAAGTCTGTTGGTGAAAGTGTGGGTTTGGTGGGGAAACGAATCTGCTCCAGGAGAGAGTGCAGGGCGTTTCCCTACACTCGGCGTATGGAGAGCGGCTCCAAAGGGCTCCGGGCAGGATGTTGCTCAGCAGACCCAGGGGTGCCCGGGAGTACTCCGTGTTCCAGCCTGGAACAGGGTGCCCCCGCGAGCCTCCCAGGTGTCCAGGAAAATCTACTGCCGTTCAAGACACGCAGAGCAGAGGCTACGGCCTCACGGAAACTGCTGCGCGGCTCCGCTTCTGCACCTCACGTCAGGGCCTTCCCTCCAGGCCTGTGCTCAATCTGGCTGTCCCGTTAGCAACGCAGCATTGCGAGATGCTGACGTTCTCCTCGAGCAGAGTGTGCCTTCAGGTACGAGGCCCGCGAAGTAGGCAAAGCAGAGTGTTTTCTCACGGCACCTCTCGCAAGGGCGACCACAAAGATTTCCTGGGAGCTTCGGACTCACCAGAAATCTGGTCCTGAGGCCGTGTGAGGGCTCTGGAAATGGAGCTCTCCTCAAGGAACGTGCAGCGTGTTGCCCATCACTCGGCACGCACACAGGGCCTCCGAGGGGCAGAGCAAAATGGGCCTCGATGTTGCTCAGCCGGACCACGGCGTGGGGGGTGTCTGGAGGTCCTCAGTGACCTTGGAGGGAAATGCATGCACACCCGAGGGGCCTAGGAGTCCTCAAATGGGTAATTCCGTTAAAATAAACCCGAACGGTGACTAAGAACTCATGGAAACTGCTGCATGCCGCCCTTCCTGCCCGGCTACGCAGGGCCTAAACTGGAGGCCGATTCTCACGTTGAGTTTCCCTTTCGTTCTGGAGCTTGTCAGGCTAACCACCACCGCGGCCATGGAAGCACGGGGTTGAGACGGAGCAAACTCATTTTCTTCCCGGAAGCATTTCTACCGGGTATCCAGGCCTGTCAACAGCAGGGGACGTCAGGCAGCTTCAAGGCAGCATGAAGGCAGCCTTCCAAGTGGGAAAGCAAGGATAGTTCCAGCAGGCTCCCGTTTCCACGCGCACACTCAGCTTACCTCCCTGTGGTTTCTAACCAGTCCAAAGAGACACATGTTACCCTGCGTTTGCTTCCCTGAACCAACTCCCCGAAGTAGGGTGTTCTGGGTCAAGTGAACTGCCTCAACCAAGGAATGCCCTGCCTAGTTACGCCTCTGGGGCCTGTGGCTATTCCAAAGCCTGCAGTGCCACCGGAAGCACAGGGCTGAAATCGCAGTAAGAACGCAAGCCGACTTTCTCTTGGAGGCAGGGTGACTTCCGGCAGGGGGGTCCTAGATGCAATGCGAGGCCGAGGGTTCTCTCAGGGCAGCTCAGACGAGGGCAAGGCGTAAGACCTCAAAGGCATGTGAGACGTGCCAGAAGTCTGTTGGTGAAAGTGTGGGTTTGGTGGGGAAACGAATCTGCTCCAGGAGAGAGTGCAGGGCGTTTCCCTACACTCGGCGTATGGAGAGCGGCTCCAAAGGGCTCCGGGCCTGGATGTTGCTCAGCAGACCCAGGGGTGCCCGGGAGTACTCCGTGTTCCAGCCTGGAACAGGGTGCCCCCGCGAGCCTCCCAGGTGTCCAGGAAAATCTACTGCCGTTCAAGACACGCAGAGCACAGGCTACGGCCTCACGGAAACTGCTGCGCGGCTCCGCTTCTGCACCTCACGTCAGGGCCTTCCCTCCAGGCCTGTGCTCAATCTGGCTGTCCCGTTAGCGACGCAGCATTGCGAGATGCTGACGTTCTCCTCGAGCAGAGTGTGCCTTCAGGTACGAGGCCCGCGAAGTAGGCAAAGCAGAGTGTTTTCTCACGGCACCTCTCGCAAGGGCGACCACAAAGATTTCCTGGGAGCTTCGGACTCACCAGAAATCTGGTCCTGAGGCCGTGTGAGGGCTCTGGAAATGGAGCTCTCCTCAAGGAACGTGCAGCGTGTTGCCCATCACTCGGCACGCACACAGGGCCTCCGAGGGGCAGAGCAAAATGGGCCTCGATGTTGCTCAGCCGGACCACGGCGTGGGGGGTGTCTGGAGGTCCTCAGTGACCTTGGAGGGAAATGCATGCACACCCGAGGGGCCTAGGAGTCCTCAAATGGGTAATTCCGTTAAAATAAACCCGAACGGTGACTAAGAACTCATGGAAACTGCTGCATGCCGCCCTTCCTGCCCGGCTACGCAGGGCCTAAACTGGAGGCAGATTCTCACGTTGAGTTTCCCTTTCGTTCTGGAGCTTGTCAGGCTAACCACCACCGCGGCCATGGAAGCACCGGGTTGAGACGGAGCAAACTCATTTTCTTCCCAGAAGCATTTCTACCGGGTTTCCAGGCCTGTCAACAGCAGGGGACGTCAGGCAGCTTCAAGGCAGCATGAAGGCAGCCTTCCAAGTGGGAAAGCAAGGATAGTTCCAGCAGGCTCCCGTTTCCACGCGCACACTCAGCTTACCTCCCTGTGGTTTCTAACCAGTCCAAAGAGACACATGTTACCCTGCGTTTGCTTCCCTGAACCAACTCCCCGAAGTAGGGTGTTCTGGGTCAAGTGAACTGCCTGAACCAAGGAATGCCCTGCCTAGTTACGCCTCTGGGGCCTGTGGCTATTCCAAAGCCTGCAGTGCCACAGGAAGCACAGGGCTGAAATCGCAGTAAGAACGCAAGCCGACTTTCTCTTGGAGGCAGGGTGACTTCCGGCAGGGGGGTCCTAGATGGAATGCGAGGCCGAGGGTTCTCTCAGGGCAGCTCAGACGAGGGCAAGGCGTAAGACCTCAAAGGCATGTGAGACGTGCCAGAAGTCTGTTGGTGAAAGTGTGGGTTTGGTGGGGAAACGAATCTGCTCCAGGAGAGAGTGCAGGGCGTTTCCCTACACTCGGCGTATGGAGAGCGGCTCCAAAGGGCTCCGGGCCTGGATGTTGCTCAGCAGACCCAGGGGTGCCCGGGAGTACTCCGTGTTCCAGCCTGGAACAGGGTGCCCCCGCGAGCCTCCCAGGTGTCCAGGAAAATCTACTGCCGTTCAAGACACGCAGAGCAGAGGCTACGGCCTCACGGAAACTGCTGCGCGGCTCCGCTTCTGCACCTCACGTCAGGGCCTTCCCTCCAGGCCTGTGCTCAATCTGGCTGTCCCGTTAGCGACGCAGCATTGCGAGATGCTGACGTTCTCCTCGAGCAGAGTGCCTTCAGGTACGAGGCCCGCGAAGTAGGCAGAGTGTTTTCTCACGGCAGCTCTCGCAAGGGCGTCGACAAAGATTTCCTGGGAGCTTCGGACTCACCAGAAATCTGGTCCTGAGGCCGTGTGAGGGCTCTGGAAATGGAGCTCTCCTCAAGGAACGTGCAGCGTGTTGCCCATCACTCGGCACGCACACAGGGCCTCCGAGGGGCAGAGCAATGGGCCTCGATGTTGCTCAGCCGGACCACGGCGTGGGGGGTGTCTGGAGGTCCTCAGTGACCTTGGAGGGAAATGCATGCACACCCGAGGGGCCTAGGAGTCCTCAAATGGGTAATTCCGTTAAAATAAACCCGAACGGTGACTAAGAACTCATGGAAACTGCTGCATGCCGCCCTTCCTGCCCGGCTACGCAGGGCCTAAACTGGAGGCAGAGTCTCACGTTGAGTTTCCCTTTCGTTCTGGAGCTTGTCAGGCTAACCACCACCGCGGCCATGGAAGCACCGGGTTGAGACGGAGCAAACTCATTTTCTTCCCAGAAGCATTTCTACCGGGTTTCCAGGCCTGTCAACAGCAGGGGACGTCAGGCAGCTTCAAGGCAGCATGAAGGCAGCCTTCCAAGTGGGAAAGCAAGGATAGTTCCAGCAGGCTCCCGTTTCCACGCGCACACTCAGCTTACCTCCCTGTGGTTTCTAACCAGTCCAAAGAGACACATGTTACCCTGCGTTTGCTTCCCTGAACCAACTCCCCGAAGTAGGGTGTTCTGGGTCAAGTGAACTGCCTCAACCAAGGAATGCCCTGCCTAGTTACGCCTCTGGGGCCTGTGGCTATTCCAAAGCCTGCAGTGCCACCGGAAGCACAGGGCTGAAATCGCAGTAAGAACGCAAGCCGACTTTCTCTTGGAGGCAGGGTGACTTCCGGCAGGGGGGTCCTAGATGCAATGCGAGGCCGAGGGTTCTCTCAGGGCAGCTCAGACGAGGGCAAGGCGTAAGACCTCAAAGGCATGTGAGACGTGCCAGAAGTCTGTTGGTGAAAGTGTGGGTTTGGTGGGGAAACGAATCTGCTCCAGGAGAGAGTGCAGGGCGTTTCCCTACACTCGGCGTATGGAGAGCGGCTCCAAAGGGCTCCGGGCCTGGATGTTGCTCAGCAGACCCAGGGGTGCCCGGGAGTACTCCGTGTTCCAGCCTGGAACAGGGTGCCCCCGCGAGCCTCCCAGGTGTCCAGGAAAATCTACTGCCGTTCAAGACACGCAGAGCAGAGGCTACGGCCTCACGGAAACTGCTGCGCGGCTCCGCTTCTGCACCTCACGTCAGGGCCTTCCCTCCAGGCCTGTGCTCAATCTGGCTGTCCCGTTAGCGACGCAGCATTGCGAGATGCTGACGTTCTCCTCGAGCAGAGTGTGCCTTCAGGTACGAGGCCCGCGAAGTAGGCAAAGCAGAGTGTTTTCTCACGGCACCTCTCGCAAGGGCGACCACAAAGATTTCCTGGGAGCTTCGGACTCACCAGAAATCTGGTCCTGAGGCCGTGTGAGGGCTCTGGAAATGGAGCTCTCCTCAAGGAACGTGCAGCGTGTTGCCCATCACTCGGCACGCACACAGGGCCTCCGAGGGGCAGAGCAAAATGGGCCTCGATGTTGCTCAGCCGGACCACGGCGTGGGGGGTGTCTGGAGGTCCTCAGTGACCTTGGAGGGAAATGCATGCACACCCGAGGGGCCTAGGAGTCCTCAAATGGGTAATTCCGTTAAAATAAACCCGAACGGTGACTAAGAACTCATGGAAACTGCTGCATGCCGCCCTTCCTGCCCGGCTACGCAGGGCCTAAACTGGAGGCAGATTCTCACGTTGAGTTTCCCTTTCGTTCTGGAGCTTGTCAGGCTAACCACCACCGCGGCCATGGAAGCACCGGGTTGAGACGGAGCAAACTCATTTTCTTCCCAGAAGCATTTCTACCGGGTTTCCAGGCCTGTCAACAGCAGGGGACGTCAGGCAGCTTCAAGGCAGCATGAAGGCAGCCTTCCAAGTGGGAAAGCAAGGATAGTTCCAGCAGGCTCCCGTTTCCACGCGCACACTCAGCTTACCTCCCTGTGGTTTCTAACCAGTCCAAAGAGACACATGTTACCCTGCGTTTGCTTCCCTGAACCAACTCCCCGAAGTAGGGTGTTCTGGGTCAAGTGAACTGCCTCAACCAAGGAATGCCCTGCCTAGTTACGCCTCTGGGGCCTGTGGCTATTCCAAAGCCTGCAGTGCCACAGGAAGCACAGGGCTGAAATCGCAGTAAGAACGCAAGCCGACTTTCTCTTGGAGGCAGGGTGACTTCCGGCAGGGGGGTCCTAGATGGAATGCGAGGCCGAGGGTTCTCTCAGGGCAGCTCAGACGAGGGCAAGGCGTAAGACCTCAAAGGCATGTGAGACGTGCCAGAAGTCTGTTGGTGAAAGTGTGGGTTTGGTGGGGAAACGAATCTGCTCCAGGAGAGAGTGCAGGGCGTTTCCCTACACTCGGCGTATGGAGAGCGGCTCCAAAGGGCTCCGGGCCTGGATGTTGCTCAGCAGACCCAGGGGTGCCCGGGAGTACTCCGTGTTCCAGCCTGGAACAGGGTGCCCCCGCGAGCCTCCCAGGTGTCCAGGAAAATCTACTGCCGTTCAAGACACGCAGAGCAGAGGCTACGGCCTCACGGAAACTGCTGCGCGGCTCCGCTTCTGCACCTCACGTCAGGGCCTTCCCTCCAGGCCTGTGCTCAATCTGGCTGTCCCGTTAGCGACGCAGCATTGCGAGATGCTGACGTTCTCCTCGAGCAGAGTGCCTTCAGGTACGAGGCCCGCGAAGTAGGCAGAGTGTTTTCTCACGGCAGCTCTCGCAAGGGCGTCGACAAAGATTTCCTGGGAGCTTCGGACTCACCAGAAATCTGGTCCTGAGGCCGTGTGAGGGCTCTGGAAATGGAGCTCTCCTCAAGGAACGTGCAGCGTGTTGCCCATCACTCGGCACGCACACAGGGCCTCCGAGGGGCAGAGCAATGGGCCTCGATGTTGCTCAGCCGGACCACGGCGTGGGGGGTGTCTGGAGGTCCTCAGTGACCTTGGAGGGAAATGCATGCACACCCGAGGGGCCTAGGAGTCCTCAAATGGGTAATTCCGTTAAAATAAACCCGAACGGTGACTAAGAACTCATGGAAACTGCTGCATGCCGCCCTTCCTGCCCGGCTACGCAGGGCCTAAACTGGAGGCAGAGTCTCACGTTGAGTTTCCCTTTCGTTCTGGAGCTTGTCAGGCTAACCACCACCGCGGCCATGGAAGCACCGGGTTGAGACGGAGCAAACTCATTTTCTTCCCAGAAGCATTTCTACCGGGTTTCCAGGCCTGTCAACAGCAGGGGACGTCAGGCAGCTTCAAGGCAGCATGAAGGCAGCCTTCCAAGTGGGAAAGCAAGGATAGTTCCAGCAGGCTCCCGTTTCCACGCGCACACTCAGCTTACCTCCCTGTGGTTTCTAACCAGTCCAAAGAGACACATGTTACCCTGCGTTTGCTTCCCTGAACCAACTCCCCGAAGTAGGGTGTTCTGGGTCAAGTGAACTGCCTCAACCAAGGAATGCCCTGCCTAGTTACGCCTCTGGGGCCTGTGGCTATTCCAAAGCCTGCAGTGCCACAGGAAGCACAGGGCTGAAATCGCAGTAAGAACGCAAGCCGACTTTCTCTTGGAGGCAGGGTGACTTCCGGCAGGGGGGTCCTAGATGGAATGCGAGGCCGAGGGTTCTCTCAGGGCAGCTCAGACGAGGGCAAGGCGTAAGACCTCAAAGGCATGTGAGACGTGCCAGAAGTCTGTTGGTGAAAGTGTGGGTTTGGTGGGGAAACGAATCTGCTCCAGGAGAGAGTGCAGGGCGTTTCCCTACACTCGGCGTATGGAGAGCGGCTCCAAAGGGCTCCGGGCCTGGATGTTGCTCAGCAGACCCAGGGGTGCCCGGGAGTACTCCGTGTTCCAGCCTGGAACAGGGTGCCCCCGCGAGCCTCCCAGGTGTCCAGGAAAATCTACTGCCGTTCAAGACACGCAGAGCAGAGGCTACGGCCTCACGGAAACTGCTGCGCGGCTCCGCTTCTGCACCTCACGTCAGGGCCTTCCCTCCAGGCCTGTGCTCAATCTGGCTGTCCCGTTAGCGACGCAGCATTGCGAGATGCTGACGTTCTCCTCGAGCAGAGTGCCTTCAGGTACGAGGACCGCGAAATAGGCAGAGTGTTTTCTCACGGCAGCTCTCGCAAGGGCGACCACAAAGATTTCCTGGGAGCTTCGGACTCACCAGAAATCTGGTCCTGAGGCCGTGTGAGGGCTCTGGAAATGGAGCTCTCCTCAAGGAACGTGCAGCGTGTTGCCCATCACTCGGCACGCACACAGGGCCTCCGAGGGGCAGAGAAATGGGCCTCGATGTTGCTCAGCCGGACCACGGCGTGGGGGGTGTCTGGAGGTCCTCAGTGACCTTGGAGGGAAATGCATGCACACCCGAGGGGCCTAGGAGTCCTCAAATGGGTAATTCCGTTAAAATAAACCCGAACGGTGACTAAGAACTCATGGAAACTGCTGCATGCCGCCCTTCCTGCCCGGCTACGCAGGGCCTAAACTGGAGGCAGAGTCTCACGTTGAGTTTCCCTTTCGTTCTGGAGCTTGTCAGGCTAACCACCACCGCGGCCATGGAAGCACCGGGTTGAGACGGAGCAAACTCATTTTCTTCCCAGAAGCATTTCTACCGGGTATCCAGGCCTGTCAACAGCAGGGGACGTCAGGCAGCTTCAAGGCAGCATGAAGGCAGCCTTCCAAGTGGGAAAGCAAGGATAGTTCCAGCAGGCTCCCGTTTCCACGCGCACACTCAGCTTACCTCCCTGTGGTTTCTAACCAGTCCAAAGAGACACATGTTACCCTGCGTTTGCTTCCCTGAACCAACTCCCCGAAGTAGGGTGTTCTGGGTCAAGTGAACTGCCTCAACCAAGGAATGCCCTGCCTAGTTACGCCTCTGGGGCCTGTGGCTATTCCAAAGCCTGCAGTGCCACAGGAAGCACAGGGCTGAAATCGCAGTAAGACCGTAAGCCGACTTTCTCTTGGAGGCAGGGTGACTTCCGGCAGGGGGGTCCTAGATGGAATGCGAGGCCGAGGGTTCTCTCAGGGCAGCTCAGACGAGGGCAAGGCGTAAGACCTCAAAGGCATGTGAGACGTGCCAGAAGTCTGTTGGTGAAAGTGTGGGTTTGGTGGGGAAACGAATCTGCTCCAGGAGAGAGTGCAGGGCGTTTCCCTACACTCGGCGTATGGAGAGCGGCTCCAAAGGGCTCCGGGCCTGGATGTTGCTCAGCAGACCCAGGGGTGCCCGGGAGTACTCCGTGTTCCAGCCTGGAACAGGGTGCCCCCGCGAGCCTCCCAGGTGTCCAGGAAAATCTACTGCCGTTCAACACACGCAGAGCAGAGGCTACGGCCTCACGGAAACTGCTGCGCGGCTCCGCTTCTGCACCTCACGTCAGGGCCTTCCCTCCAGGCCTGTGCTCAATCTGGCTGTCCCGTTAGCGACGCAGCATTGCGAGATGCTGACGTTCTCCTCGAGCAGAGTGCCTTCAGGTACGAGGCCCGGGAAGTAGGCAAAGCAGAGTGTTTTCTCACGGCACCTCTCGCAAGGGCGACCACAAAGATTTCCTGGGAGCTTCGGACTCACCAGAAATCTGGTCCTGAGGCCGTGTGAGGGCTCTGGAAATGGAGCTCTCCTCAAGGAACGTGCAGCGTGTTGCCCATCACTCGGCACGCACACAGGGCCTCCGAGGGGCAGAGCAAAATGGGCCTCGATGTTGCTCAGCCGGACCACGGCGTGGGGGGTGTCTGGAGGTCCTCAGTGACCTTGGAGGGAAATGCATGCACACCCGAAGGGCCTAGGAGTCCTCAAATGGGTAATTCCGTTAAAATAAACCCGAACGGTGACTAAGAACTCATGGAAACTGCTGCATGCCGCCCTTCCTGCCCGGCTACGCAGGGCCTAAACTGGAGGCAGATTCTCACGTTGAGTTTCCCTTTCGTTCTGGAGCTTGTCAGGCTAACCACCACCGCGGCCATGGAAGCACCGGGTTGAGACGGAGCACACTCATTTTCTTCCCAGAAGCATTTCTACCGGGTTTCCAGGCCTGTCAACAGCAGGGGACGTCAGGCAGCTTCAAGGCAGCATGAAGGCAGCCTTCCAAGTGGGAAAGCAAGGATAGTTCCAGCAGGCTCCCGTTTCCACGCGCACACTCAGCTTACCTCCCTGTGGTTTCTAACCAGTCCAAAGAGACACATGTTACCCTGCGTTTGCTTCCCTGAACCAACTCCCCGAAGTAGGGTGTTCTGGGTCAAGTGAACTGCCTCAACCAAGGAATGCCCTGCCTAGTTACGCCTCTGGGGCCTGTGGCTATTCCAAAGCCTGCAGTGCCACAGGAAGCACAGGGCTGAAATCGCAGTAAGAACGCAAGCCGACTTTCTCTTGGAGGCAGGGTGACTTCCGGCAGGGGGGTCCTAGATGGAATGCGAGGCCGAGGGTTCTCTCAGGGCAGCTCAGACGAGGGCAAGGCGTAAGACCTCAAAGGCATGTGAGACGTGCCAGAAGTCTGTTGGTGAAAGTGTGGGTTTGGTGGGGAAACGAATCTGCTCCAGGAGAGAGTGCAGGGCGTTTCCCTACACTCGGCGTATGGAGAGCGGCTCCAAAGGGCTCCGGGCCTGGATGTTGCTCAGCAGACCCAGGGGTGCCCGGGAGTACTCCGTGTTCCAGCCTGGAACAGGGTGCCCCCGCGAGCCTCCCAGGTGTCCAGGAAAATCTACTGCCGTTCAAGACACGCAGAGCAGAGGCTACGGCCTCACGGAAACTGCTGCGCGGCTCCGCTTCTGCACCTCACGTCAGGGCCTTCCCTCCAGGCCTGTGCTCAATCTGGCTGTCCCGTTAGCGACGCAGCATTGCGAGATGCTGACGTTCTCCTCGAGCAGAGTGCCTTCAGGTACGAGGACCGCGAAATAGGCAGAGTGTTTTCTCACGGCAGCTCTCGCAAGGGCGACCACAAAGATTTCCTGGGAGCTTCGGACTCACCAGAAATCTGGTCCTGAGGCCGTGTGAGGGCTCTGGAAATGGAGCTCTCCTCAAGGAACGTGCAGCGTGTTGCCCATCACTCGGCACGCACACAGGGCCTCCGAGGGGCAGAGAAATGGGCCTCGATGTTGCTCAGCCGGACCACGGCGTGGGGGGTGTCTGGAGGTCCTCAGTGACCTTGGAGGGAAATGCATGCACACCCGAGGGGCCTAGGAGTCCTCAAATGGGTAATTCCGTTAAAATAAACCCGAACGGTGACTAAGAACTCATGGAAACTGCTGCATGCCGCCCTTCCTGCCCGGCTACGCAGGGCCTAAACTGGAGGCAGAGTCTCACGTTGAGTTTCCCTTTCGTTCTGGAGCTTGTCAGGCTAACCACCACCGCGGCCATGGAAGCACCGGGTTGAGACGGAGCAAACTCATTTTCTTCCCAGAAGCATTTCTACCGGATTTCCAGGCCTGTCAACAGCAGGGGACGTCAGGCAGCTTCAAGGCAGCATGAAGGCAGCCTTCCAAGTGGGAAAGCAAGGATAGTTCCAGCAGGCTCCCGTTTCCACGCGCACACTCAGCTTACCTCCCTGTGGTTTCTAACCAGTCCAAAGAGACACATGTTACCCTGCGTTTGCTTCCCTGAACCAACTCCCCGAAGTAGGGTGTTCTGGGTCAAGTGAACTGCCTCAACCAAGGAATGCCCTGCCTAGTTACGCCTCTGGGGCCTGTGGCTATTCCAAAGCCTGCAGTGCCACAGGAAGCACAGGGCTGAAATCGCAGTAAGAACGTAAGCCGACTTTCTCTTGGAGGCAGGGTGACTTCCGGCAGGGGGGTCCTAGATGGAATGCGAGGCCGAGGGTTCTCTCAGGGCAGCTCAGACGAGGGCAAGGCGTAAGACCTCAAAGGCATGTGAGACGTGCCAGAAGTCTGTTGGTGAAAGTGTGGGTTTGGTGGGGAAACGAATCTGCTCCAGGAGAGAGTGCAGGGCGTTTCCCTACACTCGGCGTATGGAGAGCGGCTCCAAAGGGCTCCGGGCCTGGATGTTGCTCAGCAGACCCAGGGGTGCCCGGGAGTACTCCGTGTTCCAGCCTGGAACAGGGTGCCCCCGCGAGCCTCCCAGGTGTCCAGGAAAATCTACTGTCGTTCAAGACACGCAGAGCAGAGGCTACGGCCTCACGGAAACTGCTGCGCGGCTCCGCTTCTGCACCTCACGTCAGGGCCTTCCCTCCAGGCCTGTGCTCAATCTGGCTGTCCCGTTAGCGACGCAGCATTGCGAGATGCTGACGTTCTCCTCGAGCAGAGTGCCTTCAGGTACGAGGCCCGCGAAGTAGGCAAAGCAGAGTGTTTTCTCACGGCACCTCTCGCAAGGGCGACCACAAAGATTTCCTGGGAGCTTCGGACTCACCAGAAATCTGGTCCTGAGGCCGTGTGAGGGCTCTGGTAATGGAGCTCTCCTCAAGGAACGTGCAGCGTGTTGCCCATCACTCGGCGCGCACACAGGGCCTCCGAGGGGCAGAGCAATGGGCCTCGATGTTGCTCAGCCGGACCACGGCGTGGGGGGTGTCTGGAGGTCCTCAGTGACCTTGGAGGGAAATGCATGCACACCCGAGGGGCCTAGGAGTCCTCAAATGGGTAATTCCGTTAAAATAAACCCGAACGGTGACTAAGAACTCATGGAAACTGCTGCATGCCGCCCTTCCTGCCCGGCTACGCAGGGCCTAAACTGGAGGCAGATTCTCACGTTGAGTTTCCCTTTCGTTCTGGAGCTTGTCAGGCTAACCACCACCGCGGCCATGGAAGCACCGGGTTGAGACGGAGCAAACTCATTTTCTTCCCAGAAGCATTTCTACCGGGTTTCCAGGCCTGTCAACAGCAGGGGACGTCAGGCAGCTTCAAGGCAGCATGAAGGCAGCCTTCCAAGTGGGAAAGCAAGGATAGTTCCAGCAGGCTCCCGTTTCCACGCGCACACTCAGCTTACCTCCCTGTGGTTTCTAACCAGTCCAAAGAGACACATGTTACCCTGCGTTTGCTTCCCTGAACCAACACCCCGAAGTAGGGTGTTCTGGGTCAAGTGAACTGCCTCAACCAAGGAATGCCCTGCCTAGTTACGCCTCTGGGGCCTGTGGCTATTCCAAAGCCTGCAGGGCCACAGGAAGCACAGGGCTGAAATCGCAGTAAGAACGCAAGCCGACTTTCTCTTGGAGGCAGGGTGACTTCCGGCAGGGGGGTCCTAAATGGGATGCGAGGCCGAGGGTTCTCTCAGGGCAGCTCAGACGAGGGCAAGGCGTAAGACCTCAAAGGCATGTGAGACGTGCCAGAAGTCTGTTGGTGAAAGTGTGGGTTTGGTGGGGAAACGAATCTGCTCCAGGAGAGAGTGCAGGGCGTTTCCCTACACTCGGCGTATGGAGAGCGGCTCCAAAGGGCTCCGGGCCTGGATGTTGCTCAGCAGACCCAGGGGTGCCCGGGAGTACTCCGTGTTCCAGCCTGGAACAGGGTGCCCCCGCGAGCCTCCCAGGTGTCCAGGAAAATCTACTGCCGTTCAAGACACGCAGAGCAGAGGCTACGGCCTCACGGAAACTGCTGCGCGGCTCCGCTTCTGCACCTCACGTCAGGGCCTTCCCTCCAGGCCTGTGCTCAATCTGGCTGTCCCGTTAGCGACGCAGCATTGCGAGATGCTGACGTTCTCCTCGAGCAGAGTGCCTTCAGGTACGAGGCCCGCGAAGTAGGCAAAGCAGAGTGTTTTCTCACGGCACCTCTCGCAAGGGCGACCACAAAGATTTCCTGGGAGCTTCGGACTCACCAGAAATCTGGTCCTGAGGCCGTGTGAGGGCTCTGGAAATGGAGCTCTCCTCAAGGAACGTGCAGCGTGTTGCCCATCACTCGGCACGCACACAGGGCCTCCGAGGGGCAGAGCAAAATGGGCCTCGATGTTGCTCAGCCGGACCACGGCGTGGGGGGTGTCTGGAGGTCCTCAGTGACCTTGGAGGGAAATGCATGCACACCCGAGGGGCCTAGGAGTCCTCAAATGGGTAATTCCGTTAAAATAAACCCGAACGGTGACTAAGAACTCATGGAAACTGCTGCATGCCGCCCTTCCTGCCCGGCTACGCAGGGCCTAAACTGGAGGCAGATTCTCACGTTGAGTTTCCCTTTCGTTCTGGAGCTTGTCAGGCTAACCACCACCGAGGCCATGGAAGCACGGGGTTGAGACGGAGCAAACTCATTTTCTTCCCAGAAGCATTTCTACCGGGTATCCAGGCCTGTCAACAGCAGGGGACGTCAGGCAGCTTCAAGGCAGCATGAAGGCAGCCTTCCAAGTGGGAAAGCAAGGATAGTTCCAGCAGGCTCCCGTTTCCACGCGCACACTCAGCTTACCTCCCTGTGGTTTCTAACCAGTCCAAAGAGACACATGTTACCCTGCGTTTGCTTCCCTGAACCAACTCCCCGAAGTAGGGTGTTCTGGGTCAAGTGAACTGCCTCAACCAAGGAATGCCCTGCCTAGTTACGCCTCTGGGGCCTGTGGCTATTCCAAAGCCTGCAGTGCCACAGGAAGCACAGGGCTGAAATCGCAGTAAGAACGTAAGCCGACTTTCTCTTGGAGGCAGGGTGACTTCCGGCAGGGGGGTCCTAGATGGAATGCGAGGCCGAGGGTTCTCTCAGGGCAGCTCAGACGAGGGCAAGGCGTAAGACCTCAAAGGCATGTGAGACGTGCCAGAAGTCTGTTGGTGAAAGTGTGGGTTTGGTGGGGAAACGAATCTGCTCCAGGAGAGAGTGCAGGGCGTTTCCCTACACTCGGCGTATGGAGAGCGGCTCCAAAGGGCTCCGGGCCTGGATGTTGCTCAGCAGACCCAGGGGTGCCCGGGAGTACTCCGTGTTCCAGCCTGGAACAGGGTGCCCCCGCGAGCCTCCCAGGTGTCCAGGAAAATCTACTGCCGTTCAAGACACGCAGAGCAGAGGCTACGGCCTCACGGAAACTGCTGCGCGGCTCCGCTTCTGCACCTCACGTCAGGGCCTTCCCTCCAGGCCTGTGCTCAATCTGGCTGTCCCGTTAGCGACGCAGCATTGCGAGATGCTGACGTTCTCCTCGAGCAGAGTGCCTTCAGGTACGAGGCCCGCGAAGTAGGCAAAGCAGAGTGTTTTCTCACGGCACCTCTCGCAAGGGCGACCACAAAGATTTCCTGGGAGCTTCGGACTCACCAGAAATCTGGTCCTGAGGCCGTGTGAGGGCTCTGGAAATGGAGCTCTCCTCAAGGAACGTGCAGCGTGTTGCCCATCACTCGGCACGCACACAGGGCCTCCGAGGGGCAGAGAAATGGGCCTCGATGTTGCTCAGCCGGACCACGGCGTGGGGGGTGTCTGGAGGTCCTCAGTGACCTTGGAGGGAAATGCATGCACACCCGAGGGGCCTAGGAGTCCTCAAATGGGTAATTCCGTTAAAATAAACCCGAACGGTGACTAAGAACTCATGGAAACTGCTGCATGCCGCCCTTCCTGCCCGGCAACGCAGGGCCTAAACTGGAGGCAGAGTCTCACGTTGAGTTTCCCTTTCGTTCTGGAGCTTGTCAGGCTAACCACCACCGCGGCCATGGAAGCACCGGGTTGAGACGGAGCAAACTCATTTTCTTCCCAGAAGCATTTCTACCGGGTTTCCAGGCCTGTCAACAGCAGGGGACGTCAGGCAGCTTCAAGGCAGCATGAAGGCAGCCTTCCAAGTGGGAAAGCAAGGATAGTTCCAGCAGGCTCCCGTTTCCACGCGCACACTCAGCTTACCTCCCTGTGGTTTCTAACCAGTCCAAAGAGACACATGTTACCCTGCGTTTGCTTCCCTGAACCAACTCCCCGAAGTAGGGTGTTCTGGGTCAAGTGAACTGCCTCAACCAAGGAATGCCCTGCCTAGTTACGCCTCTGGGGCCTGTGGCTATTCCAAAGCCTGCAGTGCCACAGGAAGCACGGGGCTGAAATCGCAGTAAGAACGCAAGCCGACTTTCTCTTGGAGGCAGGGTGACTTCCGGCAGGGGGGTCCTAGATGGAATGCGAGGCCGAGGGTTCTCTCAGGGCAGCTCAGACGAGGGCAAGGCGTAAGACCTCAAAGGCATGTGAGACGTGCCAGAAGTCTGTTGGTGAAAGTGTGGGTTTGGTGGGGAAACGAATCTGCTCCAGGAGAGAGTGCAGGGCGTTTCCCTACACTCGGCGTATGGAGAGCGGCTCCAAAGGGCTCCGGGCCTGGATGTTGCTCAGCAGACCCAGGGGTGCCCGGGAGTACTCCGTGTTCCAGCCTGGAACAGGGTGCCCCCGCGAGCCTCCCAGGTGTCCAGGAAAATCTACTGCCGTTCAAGACACGCAGAGCAGAGGCTACGGCCTCACGGAAACTGCTGCGCGGCTCCGCTTCTGCACCTCACGTCAGGGCCTTCCCTCCAGGCCTGTGCTCAATCTGGCTGTCCCGTTAGCGACGCAGCATTGCGAGATGCTGACGTTCTCCTCGAGCAGAGTGCCTTCAGGTACGAGGCCCGCGAAGTAGGCAAAGCAGAGTGTTTTCTCACGGCACCTCTCGCAAGGGCGACCACAAAGATTTCCTGGGAGCTTCGGACTCACCAGAAATCTGGTCCTGAGGCCGTGTGAGGGCTCTGGAAATGGAGCTCTCCTCAAGGAACGTGCAGCATGTTGCCCATCACTCGGCACGCACACAGGGCCTCCGAGGGGCAGAGAAATGGGCCTCGATGTTGCTCAGCCGGACCACGGCGTGGGGGGTGTCTGGAGGTCCTCAGTGACCTTGGAGGGAAATGCATGCACACCCGAGGGGCCTAGGAGTCCTCAAATGGGTAATTCCGTTAAAATAAACCCGAACGGTGACTAAGAACTCATGGAAACTGCTGCATGCCGCCCTTCCTGCCCGGCTACGCAGGGCCTAAACTGGAGGCAGAGTCTCACGTTGAGTTTCCCTTTCGTTCTGGAGCTTGTCAGGCTAACCACCACCGCGGCCATGGAAGCACCGGGTTGAGACGGAGCAAACTCATTTTCTTCCCAGAAGCATTTCTACCGGGTTTCCAGGCCTGTCAACAGCAGGGGACGTCAGGCAGCTTCAAGGCAGCATGAAGGCAGCCTTCCAAGTGGGAAAGCAAGGATAGTTCCAGCAGGCTCCCGTTTCCACGCGCACACTCAGCTTACCTCCCTGTGGTTTCTAACCAGTCCAAAGAGACACATGTTACCCTGCGTTTGCTTCCCTGAACCAACTCCCCGAAGTAGGGTGTTCTGGGTCAAGTGAACTGCCTCAACCAAGGAATGCCCTGCCTAGTTACGCCTCTGGGGCCTGTGGCTATTCCAAAGCCTGCAGTGCCACAGGAAGCACGGGGCTGAAATCGCAGTAAGAACGCAAGCCGACTTTCTCTTGGAGGCAGGGTGACTTCCGGCAGGGGGGTCCTAGATGGGATGCGAGGCCGAGGGTTCTCTCAGGGCAGCTCAGACGAGGGCAAGGCGTAAGACCTCAAAGGCATGTGAGACGTGCCAGAAGTCTGTTGGTGAAAGTGTGGGTTTGGTGGGGAAACGAATCTGCTCCAGGAGAGAGTGCAGGGCGTTTCCCTACACTCGGCGTATGGAGAGCGGCTCCAAAGGGCTCCGGGCCTGGATGTTGCTCAGCAGACCCAGGGGTGCCCGGGAGTACTCCGTGTTCCAGCCTGGAACAGGGTGCCCCCGCGAGCCTCCCAGGTGTCCAGGAAAATCTACTGCCGTTCAAGACACGCAGAGCAGAGGCTACGGCCTCACGGAAACTGCTGCGTGGCTCCGCTTCTGCACCTCACGTCAGGGCCTTCCCTCCAGGCCTGTGCTCAATCTGGCTGTCCCGTTAGCGACGCAGCATTGCGAGATGCTGACGTTCTCCTCGAGCAGAGTGCCTTCAGGTACGAGGCCCGCGAAGTAGGCAAAGCAGAGTGTTTTCTCACGGCACCTCTCGCAAGGGCGACCACAAAGATTTCCTGGGAGCTTCGGACTCACCAGAAATCTGGTCCTGAGGCCGTGTGAGGGCTCTGGAAATGGAGCTCTCCTCAAGGAACGTGCAGCATGTTGCCCATCACTCGGCACGCACACAGGGCCTCCGAGGGGCAGAGAAATGGGCCTCGATGTTGCTCAGCCGGACCACGGCGTGGGGGGTGTCTGGAGGTCCTCAGTGACCTTGGAGGGAAATGCATGCACACCCGAGGGGCCTAGGAGTCCTCAAATGGGTAATTCCGTTAAAATAAACCCGAACGGTGACTAAGAACTCATGGAAACTGCTGCATGCCGCCCTTCCTGCCCGGCTACGCAGGGCCTAAACTGGAGGCAGAGTCTCACGTTGAGTTTCCCTTTCGTTCTGGAGCTTGTCAGGCTAACCACCACCGCGGCCATGGAAGCACCGGGTTGAGACGGAGCAAACTCATTTTCTTCCCAGAAGCATTTCTACCGGGTTTCCAGGCCTGTCAACAGCAGGGGACGTCAGGCAGCTTCAAGGCAGCATGAAGGCAGCCTTCCAAGTGGGAAAGCAAGGATAGTTCCAGCAGGCTCCCGTTTCCACGCGCACACTCAGCTTACCTCCCTGTGGTTTCTAACCAGTCCAAAGAGACACATGTTACCCTGCGTTTGCTTCCCTGAACCAACTCCCCGAAGTAGGGTGTTCTGGGTCAAGTGAACTGCCTCAACCAAGGAATGCCCTGCCTAGTTACGCCTCTGGGGCCTGTGGCTATTCCAAAGCCTGCAGTGCCACAGGAAGCACGGGGCTGAAATCGCAGTAAGAACGCAAGCCGACTTTCTCTTGGAGGCAGGGTGACTTCCGGCAGGGGGGTCCTAGATGGGATGCGAGGCCGAGGGTTCTCTCAGGGCAGCTCAGACGAGGGCAAGGCGTAAGACCTCAAAGGCATGTGAGACGTGCCAGAAGTCTGTTGGTGAAAGTGTGGGTTTGGTGGGGAAACGAATCTGCTCCAGGAGAGAGTGCAGGGCGTTTCCCTACACTCGGCGTATGGAGAGCGGCTCCAAAGGGCTCCGGGCCTGGATGTTGCTCAGCAGACCCAGGGGTGCCCGGGAGTACTCCGTGTTCCAGCCTGGAACAGGGTGCCCCCGCGAGCCTCCCAGGTGTCCAGGAAAATCTACTGCCGTTCAAGACACGCAGAGCAGAGGCTACGGCCTCACGGAAACTGCTGCGTGGCTCCGCTTCTGCACCTCACGTCAGGGCCTTCCCTCCAGGCCTGTGCTCAATCTGGCTGTCCCGTTAGCGACGCAGCATTGCGAGATGCTGACGTTCTCCTCGAGCAGAGTGCCTTCAGGTACGAGGCCCGCGAAGTAGGCAAAGCAGAGTGTTTTCTCACGGCACCTCTCGCAAGGGCGACCACAAAGATTTCCTGGGAGCTTCGGACTCACCAGAAATCTGGTCCTGAGGCCGTGTGAGGGCTCTGGAAATGGAGCTCTCCTCAAGGAACGTGCAGCGTGTTGCCCATCACTCGGCACGCACACAGGGCCTCCGAGGGGCAGAGCAAAATGGGCCTCGATGTTGCTCAGCCGGACCACGGCGTGGGGGGTGTCTGGAGGTCCTCAGTGACCTTGGAGGGAAATGCATGCACACCCGAGGGGCCTAGGAGTCCTCAAATGGGTAATTCCGTTAAAATAAACCCGAACGGTGACTAAGAACTCATGGAAACTGCTGCATGCCGCCCTTCCTGCCCGGCTACGCAGGGCCTAAACTGGAGGCAGATTCTCACGTTGAGTTTCCCTTTCGTTCTGGAGCTTGTCAGGCTAACCACCACCGAGGCCATGGAAGCACGGGGTTGAGACGGAGCAAACTCATTTTCTTCCCAGAAGCATTTCTACCGGGTATCCAGGCCTGTCAACAGCAGGGGACGTCAGGCAGCTTCAAGGCAGCATGAAGGCAGCCTTCCAAGTGGGAAAGCAAGGATAGTTCCAGCAGGCTCCCGTTTCCACGCGCACACTCAGCTTACCTCCCTGTGGTTTCTAACCAGTCCAAAGAGACACATGTTACCCTGCGTTTGCTTCCCTGAACCAACTCCCCGAAGTAGGGTGTTCTGGGTCAAGTGAACTGCCTCAACCAAGGAATGCCCTGCCTAGTTACGCCTCTGGGGCCTGTGGCTATTCCAAAGCCTGCAGTGCCACAGGAAGCACAGGGCTGAAATCGCAGTAAGAACGTAAGCCGACTTTCTCTTGGAGGCAGGGTGACTTCCGGCAGGGGGGTCCTAGATGGAATGCGAGGCCGAGGGTTCTCTCAGGGCAGCTCAGACGAGGGCAAGGCGTAAGACCTCAAAGGCATGTGAGACGTGCCAGAAGTCTGTTGGTGAAAGTGTGGGTTTGGTGGGGAAACGAATCTGCTCCAGGAGAGAGTGCAGGGCGTTTCCCTACACTCGGCGTATGGAGAGCGGCTCCAAAGGGCTCCGGGCCTGGATGTTGCTCAGCAGACCCAGGGGTGCCCGGGAGTACTCCGTGTTCCAGCCTGGAACAGGGTGCCCCCGCGAGCCTCCCAGGTGTCCAGGAAAATCTACTGCCGTTCAAGACACGCAGAGCAGAGGCTACGGCCTCACGGAAACTGCTGCGTGGCTCCGCTTCTGCACCTCACGTCAGGGCCTTCCCTCCAGGCCTGTGCTCAATCTGGCTGTCCCGTTAGCGACGCAGCATTGCGAGATGCTGACGTTCTCCTCGAGCAGAGTGCCTTCAGGTACGAGGCCCGCGAAGTAGGCAAAGCAGAGTGTTTTCTCACGGCACCTCTCGCAAGGGCGACCACAAAGATTTCCTGGGAGCTTCGGACTCACCAGAAATCTGGTCCTGAGGCCGTGTGAGGGCTCTGGAAATGGAGCTCTCCTCAAGGAACGTGCAGCGTGTTGCCCATCACTCGGCACGCACACAGGGCCTCCGAGGGGCAGAGCAAAATGGGCCTCGATGTTGCTCAGCCGGACCACGGCGTGGGGGGTGTCTGGAGGTCCTCAGTGACCTTGGAGGGAAATGCATGCACACCCGAGGGGCCTAGGAGTCCTCAAATGGGTAATTCCGTTAAAATAAACCCGAACGGTGACTAAGAACTCATGGAAACTGCTGCATGCCGCCCTTCCTGCCCGGCTACGCAGGGCCTAAACTGGAGGCAGATTCTCACGTTGAGTTTCCCTTTCGTTCTGGAGCTTGTCAGGCTAACCACCACCGAGGCCATGGAAGCACGGGGTTGAGACGGAGCAAACTCATTTTCTTCCCAGAAGCATTTCTACCGGGTATCCAGGCCTGTCAACAGCAGGGGACGTCAGGCAGCTTCAAGGCAGCATGAAGGCAGCCTTCCAAGTGGGAAAGCAAGGATAGTTCCAGCAGGCTCCCGTTTCCACGCGCACACTCAGCTTACCTCCCTGTGGTTTCTAACCAGTCCAAAGAGACACATGTTACCCTGCGTTTGCTTCCCTGAACCAACTCCCCGAAGTAGGGTGTTCTGGGTCAAGTGAACTGCCTCAACCAAGGAATGCCCTGCCTAGTTACGCCTCTGGGGCCTGTGGCTATTCCAAAGCCTGCAGTGCCACAGGAAGCACAGGGCTGAAATCGCAGTAAGAACGTAAGCCGACTTTCTCTTGGAGGCAGGGTGACTTCCGGCAGGGGGGTCCTAGATGGAATGCGAGGCCGAGGGTTCTCTCAGGGCAGCTCAGAAGAGGGCAAGGCGTAAGACCTCAAAGGCATGTGAGACGTGCCAGAAGTCTGTTGGTGAAAGTGTGGGTTTGGTGGGGAAACGAATCTGCTCCAGGAGAGAGTGCAGGGCGTTTCCCTACACTCGGCGTATGGAGAGCGGCTCCAAAGGGCTCCGGGCCTGGATGTTGCTCAGCAGACCCAGGGGTGCCCGGGAGTACTCCGTGTTCCAGCCTGGAACAGGGTGCCCCCGCGAGCCTCCCAGGTGTCCAGGAAAATCTACTGCCGTTCAAGACACGCAGAGCAGAGGCTACGGCCTCACGGAAACTGCTGCGCGGCTCCGCTTCTGCACCTCACGTCAGGGCCTTCCCTCCAGGCCTGTGCTCAATCTGGCTGTCCCGTTAGCGACGCAGCATTGCGAGATGCTGACGTTCTCCTCGAGCAGAGTGCCTTCAGGTACGAGGCCCGCGAAGTAGGCAAAGCAGAGTGTTTTCTCACGGCACCTCTCGCAAGGGCGACCACAAAGATTTCCTGGGAGCTTCGGACTCACCAGAAATCTGGTCCTGAGGCCGTGTGAGGGCTCTGGAAATGGAGCTCTCCTCAAGGAACGTGCAGCGTGTTGCCCATCACTCGGCACGCACACAGGGCCTCCGAGGGGCAGAGAAATGGGCCTCGATGTTGCTCAGCCGGACCACGGCGTGGGGGGTGTCTGGAGGTCCTCAGTGACCTTGGAGGGAAATGCATGCACACCCGAGGGGCCTAGGAGTCCTCAAATGGGTAATTCCGTTAAAATAAACCCGAACGGTGACTAAGAACTCATGGAAACTGCTGCATGCCGCCCTTCCTGCCCGGCAACGCAGGGCCTAAACTGGAGGCAGAGTCTCACGTTGAGTTTCCCTTTCGTTCTGGAGCTTGTCAGGCTAACCACCACCGCGGCCATGGAAGCACCGGGTTGAGACGGAGCAAACTCATTTTCTTCCCAGAAGCATTTCTACCGGGTTTCCAGGCCTGTCAACAGCAGGGGACGTCAGGCAGCTTCAAGGCAGCATGAAGGCAGCCTTCCAAGTGGGAAAGCAAGGATAGTTCCAGCAGGCTCCCGTTTCCACGCGCACACTCAGCTTACCTCCCTGTGGTTTCTAACCAGTCCAAAGAGACACATGTTACCCTGCGTTTGCTTCCCTGAACCAACTCCCCGAAGTAGGGTGTTCTGGGTCAAGTGAACTGCCTCAACCAAGGAATGCCCTGCCTAGTTACGCCTCTGGGGCCTGTGGCTATTCCAAAGCCTGCAGTGCCACAGGAAGCACGGGGCTGAAATCGCAGTAAGAACGCAAGCCGACTTTCTCTTGGAGGCAGGGTGACTTCCGGCAGGGGGGTCCTAGATGGAATGCGAGGCCGAGGGTTCTCTCAGGGCAGCTCAGACTAGGGCAAGGCGTAAGACCTCAAAGGCATGTGAGACGTGCCAGAAGTCTGTTGGTGAAAGTGTGGGTTTGGTGGGGAAACGAATCTGCTCCAGGAGAGAGTGCAGGGCGTTTCCCTACACTCGGCGTATGGAGAGCGGCTCCAAAGGGCTCCGGGCCTGGATGTTGCTCAGCAGACCCAGGGGTGCCCGGGAGTACTCCGTGTTCCAGCCTGGAACAGGGTGCCCCCGCGAGCCTCCCAGGTGTCCAGGAAAATCTACTGCCGTTCAAGACACGCAGAGCAGAGGCTACGGCCTCACGGAAACTGCTGCGCGGCTCCGCTTCTGCACCTCACGTCAGGGCCTTCCCTCCAGGCCTGTGCTCAATCTGGCTGTCCCGTTAGCGACGCAGCATTGCGAGATGCTGACGTTCTCCTCGAGCAGAGTGCCTTCAGGTACGAGGCCCGCGAAGTAGGCAAAGCAGAGTGTTTTCTCACGGCAGCTGTCGCAAGGGCGACCACAAAGATTTCCTGGGAGCTTCGGACTCACCAGAAATCTGGTCCTGAGGCCGTGTGAGGGCTCTGGAAATGGAGCTCTCCTCAAGGAACGTGCAGCGTGTTGCCCATCACTCGGCACGCACACAGGGCCTCCGAGGGGCAGAGCAATGGGCCTCGATGTTGCTCAGCCGGACCACGGCGTGGGGGGTGTCTGGAGGTCCTCAGTGACCTTGGAGGGAAATGCATGCACACCCGAGGGGCCTAGGAGTCCTCAAATGGTTAATTCCGTTAAAATAAACCCGAACGGTGACTAAGAACTCATGGAAACTGCTGCATGCCGCCCTTCCTGCCCGGCTACGCAGGGCCTAAACTGGAGGCAGATTCTCACGTTGAGTTTCCCTTTCGTTCTGGAGCTTGTCAGGCTAACCACCACCGCGGCCATGGAAGCACCGGGTTGAGACGGAGCAAACTCATTTTCTTCCCAGAAGCATTTCTACCGGGTTTCCAGGCCTGTCAACAGCAGGGGACGTCAGGCAGCTTCAAGGCAGCATGAAGGCAGCCTTCCAAGTGGGAAAGCAAGGATAGTTCCAGCAGGCTCCCGTTTCCACGCGCACACTCAGCTTACCTCCCTGTGGTTTCTAACCAGTCCAAAGAGACACATGTTACCCTGCGTTTGCTTCCCTGAACCAACTCCCCGAAGTAGGGTGTTCTGGGTCAAGTGAACTGCCTCAACCAAGGAATGCCCTGCCTAGTTACGCCTCTGGGGCCTGTGGCTATTCCAAAGCCTGCAGTGCCACAGGAAGCACGGGGCTGAAATCGCAGTAAGAACGCAAGCCGACTTTCTCTTGGAGGCAGGGTGACTTCCGGCAGGGGGGTCCTAGATGGAATGCGAGGCCGAGGGTTCTCTCAGGGCAGCTCCGACGAGGGCAAGGCGTAAGACCTCAAAGGCATGTGAGACGTGCCAGAAGTCTGTTGGTGAAAGTGTGGGTTTGGTGGGGAAACGAATCTGCTCCAGGAGAGAGTGCAGGGCGTTTCCCTACACTCGGCGTATGGAGAGCGGCTCCAAAGGGCTCCGGGCCTGGATGTTGCTCAGCAGACCCAGGGGTGCCCGGGAGTACTCCGTGTTCCAGCCTGGAACAGGGTGCCCCCGCGAGCCTCCCAGGTGTCCAGGAAAATCTACTGCCGTTCAAGACACGCAGAGCAGAGGCTACGGCCTCACGGAAACTGCTGCGCGGCTCCGCTTCTGCACCTCACGTCAGGGCCTTCCCTCCAGGCCTGTGCTCAATCTGGCTGTCCCGTTAGCGACGCAGCATTGCGAGATGCTGACGTTCTCCTCGAGCAGAGTGCCTTCAGGTACGAGGCCCGCGAAGTAGGCAAAGCAGAGTGTTTTCTCACGGCACCTCTCGCAAGGGCGACCACAAAGATTTCCTGGGAGCTTCGGACTCACCAGAAATCTGGTCCTGAGGCCGTGTGAGGGCTCTGGAAATGGAGCTCTCCTCAAGGAACGTGCAGCGTGTTGCCCATCACTCGGCACGCACACAGGGCCTCCGAGGGGCAGAGCAAAATGGGCCTCGATGTTGCTCAGCCGGACCACGGCGTGGGGGGTGTCTGGAGGTCCTCAGTGACCTTGGAGGGAAATGCATGCACACCCGAGGGGCCTAGGAGTCCTCAAATGGGTAATTCCGTTAAAATAAACCCGAACGGTGACTAAGAACTCATGGAAACTGCTGCATGCCGCCCTTCCTGCCCGGCTACGCAGGGCCTAAACTGGAGGCAGAGTCTCACGTTGAGTTTCCCTTTCGTTCTGGAGCTTGTCAGGCTAACCACCACCGCGGCCATGGAAGCACCGGGTTGAGACGGAGCAAACTCATTTTCTTCCCAGAAGCATTTCTACCGGGTTTCCAGGCCTGTCAACAGCAGGGGACGTCAGGCAGCTTCAAGGCAGCATGAAGGCAGCCTTCCAAGTGGGAAAGCAAGGATAGTTCCAGCAGGCTCCCGTTTCCACGCGCACACTCAGCTTACCTCCCTGTGGTTTCTAACCAGTCCAAAGAGACACATGTTACCCTGCGTTTGCTTCCCTGAACCAACTCCCCGAAGTAGGGTGTTCTGGGTCAAGTGAACTGCCTCAACCAAGGAATGCCCTGCCTAGTTACGCCTCTGGGGCCTGTGGCTATTCCAAAGCCTGCAGTGCCACAGGAAGCACGGGGCTGAAATCGCAGTAAGAACGCAAGCCGACTTTCTCTTGGAGGCAGGGTGACTTCCGGCAGGGGGGTCCTAGATGGGATGCGAGGCCGAGGGTTCTCTCAGGGCAGCTCAGACGAGGGCAAGGCGTAAGACCTCAAAGGCATGTGAGACGTGCCAGAAGTCTGTTGGTGAAAGTGTGGGTTTGGTGGGGAAACGAATCTGCTCCAGGAGAGAGTGCAGGGCGTTTCCCTACACTCGGCGTATGGAGAGCGGCTCCAAAGGGCTCCGGGCCTGGATGTTGCTCAGCAGACCCAGGGGTGCCCGGGAGTACTCCGTGTTCCAGCCTGGAACAGGGTGCCCCCGCGAGCCTCCCAGGTGTCCAGGAAAATCTACTGCCGTTCAAGACACGCAGAGCAGAGGCTACGGCCTCACGGAAACTGCTGCGCGGCTCCGCTTCTGCACCTCACGTCAGGGCCTTCCCTCCAGGCCTGTGCTCAATCTGGCTGTCCCGTTAGCGACGCAGCATTGCGAGATGCTGACGTTCTCCTCGAGCAGAGTGTCTTCAGGTACGAGGCCCGCGAAGTAGGCAAAGCAGAGTGTTTTCTCACGGCACCTCTCGCAAGGGCGACCACAAAGATTTCCTGGGAGCTTCGGACTCACCAGAAATCTGGTCCTGAGGCCGTGTGAGGGCTCTGGAAATGGAGCTCTCCTCAAGGAACGTGCAGCGTGTTGCCCATCACTCGGCACGCACACAGGGCCTCCGAGGGGCAGAGCAAAATGGGCCTCGATGTTGCTCAGCCGGACCACGGCGTGGGGGGTGTCTGGAGGTCCTCAGTGACCTTGGAGGGAAATGCATGCACACCCGAGGGGCCTAGGAGTCCTCAAATGGGTAATTCCGTTAAAATAAACCCGAACGGTGACTAAGAACTCATGGAAACTGCTGCATGCCGCCCTTCCTGCCCGGCAACGCAGGGCCTAAACTGGAGGCAGAGTCTCACGTTGAGTTTCCCTTTCGTTCTGGAGCTTGTCAGGCTAACCACCACCGCGGCCATGGAAGCACCGGGTTGAGACGGAGCAAACTCATTTTCTTCCCAGAAGCATTTCTACCGGGTTTCCAGGCCTGTCAACAGCAGGGGACGTCAGGCAGCTTCAAGGCAGCATGAAGGCAGCCTTCCAAGTGGGAAAGCAAGGATAGTTCCAGCAGGCTCCCGTTTCCACGCGCACACTCAGCTTACCTCCCTGTGGTTTCTAACCAGTCCAAAGAGACACATGTTACCCTGCGTTTGCTTCCCTGAACCAACTCCCCGAAGTAGGGTGTTCTGGGTCAAGTGAACTGCCTCAACCAAGGAATGCCCTGCCTAGTTACGCCTCTGGGGCCTGTGGCTATTCCAAAGCCTGCAGTGCCACAGGAAGCACGGGGCTGAAATCGCAGTAAGAACGCAAGCCGACTTTCTCTTGGAGGCAGGGTGACTTCCGGCAGTGGGGTCCTAGATGGAATGCGAGGCCGAGGGTTCTCTCAGGGCAGCTCCGACGAGGGCAAGGCGTAAGACCTCAAAGGCATGTGAGACGTGCCAGAAGTCTGTTGGTGAAAGTGTGGGTTTGGTGGGGAAACGAATCTGCTCCAGGAGAGAGTGCAGGGCGTTTCCCTACACTCGGCGTATGGAGAGCGGCTCCAAAGGGCTCCGGGCCTGGATGTTGCTCAGCAGACCCAGGGGTGCCCGGGAGTACTCCGTGTTCCAGCCTGGAACAGGGTGCCCCCGCGAGCCTCCCAGGTGTCCAGGAAAATCTACTGCCGTTCAAGACACGCAGAGCAGAGGCTACGGCCTCACGGAAACTGCTGCGCGGCTCCGCTTCTGCACCTCACGTCAGGGCCTTCCCTCCAGGCCTGTGCTCAATCTGGCTGTCCCGTTAGCGACGCAGCATTGCGAGATGCTGACGTTCTCCTCGAGCAGAGTGCCTTCAGGTACGAGGCCCGCGAAGTAGGCAAAGCAGAGTGTTTTCTCACGGCACCTCTCGCAAGGGCGACCACAAAGATTTCCTGGGAGCTTCGGACTCACCAGAAATCTGGTCCTGAGGCCGTGTGAGGGCTCTGGAAATGGAGCTCTCCTCAAGGAACGTGCAGCGTGTTGCCCATCACTCGGCACGCACACAGGGCCTCCGAGGGGCAGAGCAATGGGCCTCGATGTTGCTCAGCCGGACCACGGCGTGGGGGGTGTCTGGAGGTCCTCAGTGACCTTGGAGGGAAATGCATGCACACCCGAGGGGCCTAGGAGTCCTCAAATGGTTAATTCCGTTAAAATAAACCCGAACGGTGACTAAGAACTCATGGAAACTGCTGCATGCCGCCCTTCCTGCCCGGCTACGCAGGGCCTAAACTGGAGGCAGATTCTCACGTTGAGTTTCCCTTTCGTTCTGGAGCTTGTCAGGCTAACCACCACCGCGGCCATGGAAGCACCGGGTTGAGACGGAGCAAACTCATTTTCTTCCCAGAAGCATTTCTACCGGGTTTCCAGGCCTGTCAACAGCAGGGGACGTCAGGCAGCTTCAAGGCAGCATGAAGGCAGCCTTCCAAGTGGGAAAGCAAGGATAGTTCCAGCAGGCTCCCGTTGCCACGCGCACACTCAGCTTACCTCCCTGTGGTTTCTAACCAGTCCAAAGAGACACATGTTACCCTGCGTTTGCTTCCCTGAACCAACTCCCCGAAGTAGGGTGTTCTGGGTCAAGTGAACTGCCTCAACCAAGGAATGCCCTGCCTAGTTACGCCTCTGGGGCCTGTGGCTATTCCAAAGCCTGCAGTGCCACAGGAAGCACGGGGCTGAAATCGCAGTAAGAACGCAAGCCGACTTTCTCTTGGAGGCAGGGTGACTTCCGGCAGGGGGGTCCTAGATGGAATGCGAGGCCGAGGGTTCTCTCAGGGCAGCTCAGACGAGGGCAAGGCGTAAGACCTCAAAGGCATGTGAGACGTGCCAGAAGTCTGTTGGTGAAAGTGTGGGTTTGGTGGGGAAACGAATCTGCTCCAGGAGAGAGTGCAGGGCGTTTCCCTACACTCGGCGTATGGAGAGCGGCTCCAAAGGGCTCCGGGCCTGGATGTTGCTCAGCAGACCCAGGGGTGCCCGGGAGTACTCCGTGTTCCAGCCTGGAACAGGGTGCCCCCGCGAGCCTCCCAGGTGTCCAGGAAAATCTACTGCCGTTCAAGACACGCAGAGCAGAGGCTACGGCCTCACGGAAACTGCTGCGCGGCTCCGCTTCTGCACCTCACGTCAGGGCCTTCCCTCCAGGCCTGTGCTCAATCTGGCTGTCCCGTTAGCGACGCAGCATTGCGAGATGCTGACGTTCTCCTCGAGCAGAGTGCCTTCAGGTACGAGGCCCGCGAAGTAGGCAAAGCAGAGTGTTTTCTCACGGCACCTCTCGCAAGGGCGACCACAAAGATTTCCTGGGAGCTTCGGACTCACCAGAAATCTGGTCCTGAGGCCGTGTGAGGGCTCTGGAAATGGAGCTCTCCTCAAGGAACGTGCAGCATGTTGCCCATCACTCGGCACGCACACAGGGCCTCCGAGGGGCAGAGAAATGGGCCTCGATGTTGCTCAGCCGGACCACGGCGTGGGGGGTGTCTGGAGGTCCTCAGTGACCTTGGAGGGAAATGCATGCACACCCGAGGGGCCTAGGAGTCCTCAAATGGGTAATTCCGTTAAAATAAACCCGAACGGTGACTAAGAACTCATGGAAACTGCTGCATGCCGCCCTTCCTGCCCGGCTACGCAGGGCCTAAACTGGAGGCAGAGTCTCACGTTGAGTTTCCCTTTCGTTCTGGAGCTTGTCAGGCTAACCACCACCGCGGCCATGGAAGCACCGGGTTGAGACGGAGCAAACTCATTTTCTTCCCAGAAGCATTTCTACCGGGTTTCCAGGCCTGTCAACAGCAGGGGACGTCAGGCAGCTTCAAGGCAGCATGAAGGCAGCCTTCCAAGTGGGAAAGCAAGGATAGTTCCAGCAGGCTCCCGTTTCCACGCGCACACTCAGCTTACCTCCCTGTGGTTTCTAACCAGTCCAAAGAGACACATGTTACCCTGCGTTTGCTTCCCTGAACCAACTCCCCGAAGTAGGGTGTTCTGGGTCAAGTGAACTGCCTCAACCAAGGAATGCCCTGCCTAGTTACGCCTCTGGGGCCTGTGGCTATTCCAAAGCCTGCAGTGCCACAGGAAGCACAGGGCTGAAATCGCAGTAAGAACGTAAGCCGACTTTCTCTTGGAGGCAGGGTGACTTCCGGCAGGGGGGTCCTAGATGGAATGCGAGGCCGAGGGTTCTCTCAGGGCAGCTCAGACGAGGGCAAGGCGTAAGACCTCAAAGGCATGTGAGACGTGCCAGAAGTCTGTTGGTGAAAGTGTGGGTTTGGTGGGGAAACGAATCTGCTCCAGGAGAGAGTGCAGGGCGTTTCCCTACACTCGGCGTATGGAGAGCGGCTCCAAAGGGCTCCGGGCCTGGATGTTGCTCAGCAGACCCAGGGGTGCCCGGGAGTACTCCGTGTTCCAGCCTGGAACAGGGTGCCCCCGCGAGCCTCCCAGGTGTCCAGGAAAATCTACTGCCGTTCAAGACACGCAGAGCAGAGGCTACGGCCTCACGGAAACTGCTGCGCGGCTCCGCTTCTGCACCTCACGTCAGGGCCTTCCCTCCAGGCCTGTGCTCAATCTGGCTGTCCCGTTAGCGACGCAGCATTGCGAGATGCTGACGTTCTCCTCGAGCAGAGTGCCTTCAGGTACGAGGCCCGCGAAGTAGGCAAAGCAGAGTGTTTTCTCACGGCACCTCTCGCAAGGGCGACCACAAAGATTTCCTGGGAGCTTCGGACTCACCAGAAATCTGGTCCTGAGGCCGTGTGAGGGCTCTGGAAATGGAGCTCTCCTCAAGGAACGTGCAGCGTGTTGCCCATCACTCGGCACGCACACAGGGCCTCCGAGGGGCAGAGAAATGGGCCTCGATGTTGCTCAGCCGGACCACGGCGTGGGGGGTGTCTGGAGGTCCTCAGTGACCTTGGAGGGAAATGCATGCACACCCGAGGGGCCTAGGAGTCCTCAAATGGGTAATTCCGTTAAAATAAACCCGAACGGTGACTAAGAACTCATGGAAACTGCTGCATGCCGCCCTTCCTGCCCGGCAACGCAGGGCCTAAACTGGAGGCAGAGTCTCACGTTGAGTTTCCCTTTCGTTCTGGAGCTTGTCAGGCTAACCACCACCGCGGCCATGGAAGCACCGGGTTGAGACGGAGCAAACTCATTTTCTTCCCAGAAGCATTTCTACCGGGTTTCCAGGCCTGTCAACAGCAGGGGACGTCAGGCAGCTTCAAGGCAGCATGAAGGCAGCCTTCCAAGTGGGAAAGCAAGGATAGTTCCAGCAGGCTCCCGTTTCCACGCGCACACTCAGCTTACCTCCCTGTGGTTTCTAACCAGTCCAAAGAGACACATGTTACCCTGCGTTTGCTTCCCTGAACCAACTCCCCGAAGTAGGGTGTTCTGGGTCAAGTGAACTGCCTCAACCAAGGAATGCCCTGCCTAGTTACGCCTCTGGGGCCTGTGGCTATTCCAAAGCCTGCAGTGCCACAGGAAGCACGGGGCTGAAATCGCAGTAAGAACGCAAGCCGACTTTCTCTTGGAGGCAGGGTGACTTCCGGCAGGGGGGTCCTAGATGGAATGCGAGGCCGAGTGTTCTCTCAGGGCAGCTCAGACTAGGGCAAGGCGTAAGACCTCAAAGGCATGTGAGACGTGCCAGAAGTCTGTTGGTGAAAGTGTGGGTTTGGTGGGGAAACGAATCTGCTCCAGGAGAGAGTGCAGGGCGTTTCCCTACACTCGGCGTATGGAGAGCGGCTCCAAAGGGCTCCGGGCCTGGATGTTGCTCAGCAGACCCAGGGGTGCCCGGGAGTACTCCGTGTTCCAGCCTGGAACAGGGTGCCCCCGCGAGCCTCCCAGGTGTCCAGGAAAATCTACTGCCGTTCAAGACACGCAGAGCAGAGGCTACGGCCTCACGGAAACTGCTGCGCGGCTCCGCTTCTGCACCTCACGTCAGGGCCTTCCCTCCAGGCCTGTGCTCAATCTGGCTGTCCCGGTAGCGACGCAGCATTGCGAGATGCTGACGTTCTCCTCGAGCAGAGTGCCTTCAGGTACGAGGCCCGCGAAGTAGGCAAAGCAGAGTGTTTTCTCACGGCACCTCTCGCAAGGGCGACCACAAAGATTTCCTGGGAGCTTCGGACTCACCAGAAATCTGGTCCTGAGGCCGTGTGAGGGCTCTGGAAATGGAGCTCTCCTCAAGGAACGTGCAGCGTGTTGCCCATCACTCGGCACGCACACAGGGCCTCCGAGGGGCAGAGCAAAATGGGCCTCGATGTTGCTCAGCCGGACCACGGCGTGGGGGGTGTCTGGAGGTCCTCAGTGACCTTGGAGGGAAATGCATGCACACCCGAGGGGCCTAGGAGTCCTCAAATGGGTAATTCCGTTAAAATAAACCCGAACGGTGACTAAGAACTCATGGAAACTGCTGCATGCCGCCCTTCCTGCCCGGCTACGCAGGGCCTAAACTGGAGGCAGATTCTCACGTTGAGTTTCCCTTTCGTTCTGGAGCTTGTCAGGCTAACCACCACCGAGGCCATGGAAGCACGGGGTTGAGACGGAGCAAACTCATTTTCTTCCCAGAAGCATTTCTACCGGGTATCCAGGCCTGTCAACAGCAGGGGACGTCAGGCAGCTTCAAGGCAGCATGAAGGCAGCCTTCCAAGTGGGAAAGCAAGGATAGTTCCAGCAGGCTCCCGTTTCCACGCGCACACTCAGCTTACCTCCCTGTGGTTTCTAACCAGTCCAAAGAGACACATGTTACCCTGCGTTTGCTTCCCTGAACCAACTCCCCGAAGTAGGGTGTTCTGGGTCAAGTGAACTGCCTCAACCAAGGAATGCCCTGCCTAGTTACGCCTCTGGGGCCTGTGGCTATTCCAAAGCCTGCAGTGCCACAGGAAGCACAGGGCTGAAATCGCAGTAAGAACGTAAGCCGACTTTCTCTTGGAGGCAGGGTGACTTCCGGCAGGGGGGTCCTAGATGGAATGCGAGGCCGAGGGTTCTCTCACGGCAGCTCAGACGAGGGCAAGGCGTAAGACCTCAAAGGCATGTGAGACGTGCCAGAAGTCTGTTGGTGAAAGTGTGGGTTTGGTGGGGAAACGAATCTGCTCCAGGAGAGAGTGCAGGGCGTTTCCCTACACTCGGCGTATGGAGAGCGGCTCCAAAGGGCTCCGGGCCTGGATGTTGCTCAGCAGACCCAGGGGTGCCCGGGAGTACTCCGTGTTCCAGCCTGGAACAGGGTGCCCCCGCGAGCCTCCCAGGTGTCCAGGAAAATCTACTGCCGTTCAAGACACGCAGAGCAGAGGCTACGGCCTCACGGAAACTGCTGCGCGGCTCCGCTTCTGCACCTCACGTCAGGGCCTTCCCTCCAGGCCTGTGCTCAATCTGGCTGTCCCGTTAGCGACGCAGCATTGCGAGATGCTGACGTTCTCCTCGAGCAGAGTGCCTTCAGGTACGAGGCCCGCGAAGTAGGCAGAGTGTTTTCTCACGGCAGCTCTCGCAAGGGCGTCGACAAAGATTTCCTGGGAGCTTCGGACTCACCAGAAATCTGGTCCTGAGGCCGTGTGAGGGCTCTGGAAATGGAGCTCTCCTCAAGGAACGTGCAGCGTGTTGCCCATCACTCGGCACGCACACAGGGCCTCCGAGGGGCAGAGCAATGGGCCTCGATGTTGCTCAGCCGGACCACGGCGTGGGGGGTGTCTGGAGGTCCTCAGTGACCTTGGAGGGAAATGCATGCACACCCGAGGGGCCTAGGAGTCCTCAAATGGGTAATTCCGTTAAAATAAACCCGAACGGTGACTAAGAACTCATGGAAACTGCTGCATGCCGCCCTTCCTGCCCGGCTACGCAGGGCCTAAACTGGAGGCAGAGTCTCACGTTGAGTTTCCCTTTCGTTCTGGAGCTTGTCAGGCTAACCACCACCGCGGCCATGGAAGCACCGGGTTGAGACGGAGCAAACTCATTTTCTTCGCAGAAGCATTTCTACCGGGTTTCCAGGCCTGTCAACAGCAGGGGACGTCAGGCAGCTTCAAGGCAGCATGAAGGCAGCCTTCCAAGTGGGAAAGCAAGGATAGTTCCAGCAGGCTCCCGTTTCCACGCGCACACTCAGCTTACCTCCCTGTGGTTTCTAACCAGTCCAAAGAGACACATGTTACCCTGCGTTTGCTTCCCTGAACCAACTCCCCGAAGTAGGGTGTTCTGGGTCAAGTGAACTGCCTCAACCAAGGAATGCCCTGCCTAGTTACGCCTCTGGGGCCTGTGGCTATTCCAAAGCCTGCAGTGCCACAGGAAGCACAGGGCTGAAATCGCAGTAAGAACGCAAGCCGACTTTCTCTTGGAGGCAGGGTGACTTCCGGCAGGGGGGTCCTAGATGGAATGCGAGGCCGAGGGTTCTCTCAGGGCAGCTCAGACGAGGGCAAGGCGTAAGACCTCAAAGGCATGTGAGACGTGCCAGAAGTCTGTTGGTGAAAGTGTGGGTTTGGTGGGGAAACGAATCTGCTCCAGGAGAGAGTGCAGGGCGTTTCCCTACACTCGGCGTATGGAGAGCGGCTCCAAAGGGCTCCGGGCCTGGATGTTGCTCAGCAGACCCAGGGGTGCCCGGGAGTACTCCGTGTTCCAGCCTGGAACAGGGTGCCCCCGCGAGCCTCCCAGGTGTCCAGGAAAATCTACTGCCGTTCAAGACACGCAGAGCAGAGGCTACGGCCTCACGGAAACTGCTGCGCGGCTCCGCTTCTGCACCTCACGTCAGGGCCTTCCCTCCAGGCCTGTGCTCAATCTGGCTGTCCCGTTAGCGACGCAGCATTGCGAGATGCTGACGTTCTCCTCGAGCAGAGTGCCTTCAGGTACGAGGCCCGCGAAGTAGGCAAAGCAGAGTGTTTTCTCACGGCACCTCTCGCAAGGGCGACCACAAAGATTTCCTGGGAGCTTCGGACTCACCAGAAATCTGGTCCTGAGGCCGTGTGAGGGCTCTGGAAATGGAGCTCTCCTCAAGGAACGTGCAGCGTGTTGCCCATCACTCGGCACGCACACAGGGCCTCCGAGGGGCAGAGCAAAATGGGCCTCGATGTTGCTCAGCCGGACCACGGCGTGGGGGGTGTCTGGAGGTCCTCAGTGACCTTGGAGGGAAATGCATGCACACCCGAGGGGCCTAGGAGTCCTCAAATGGGTAATTCCGTTAAAATAAACCCGAACGGTGACTAAGAACTCATGGAAACTGCTGCATGCCGCCCTTCCTGCCCGGCTACGCAGGGCCTAAACTGGAGGCAGATTCTCACGTTGAGTTTCCCTTTCGTTCTGGAGCTTGTCAGGCTAACCACCACCGCGGCCATGGAAGCACCGGGTTGAGACGGAGCAAACTCATTTTCTTCCCAGAAGCATTTCTACCGGGTTTCCAGGCCTGTCAACAGCAGGGGACATCAGGCAGCTTCAAGGCAGCATGAAGGCAGCCTTCCAAGTGGGAAAGCAAGGATAGTTCCAGCAGGCTCCCGTTTCCACGCGCACACTCAGCTTACCTCCCTGTGGTTTCTAACCAGTCCAAAGAGACACATGTTACCCTGCGTTTGCTTCCCTGAACCAACTCCCCGAAGTAGGGTGTTCTGGGTCAAGTGAACTGCCTCAACCAAGGAATGCCCTGCCTAGTTACGCCTCTGGGGCCTGTGGCTATTCCAAAGCCTGCAGTGCCACAGGAAGCACAGGGCTGAAATCGCAGTAAGAACGCAAGCCGACTTTCTCTTGGAGGCAGGGTGACTTCCGGCAGGGGGGTCCTAGATGGAATGCGAGGCCGAGGGTTCTCTCAGGGCAGCTCAGACGAGGGCAAGGCGTAAGACCTCAAAGGCATGTGAGACGTGCCAGAAGTCTGTTGGTGAAAGTGTGGGTTTGGTGGGGAAACGAATCTGCTCCAGGAGAGAGTGCAGGGCGTTTCCCTACACTCGGCGTATGGAGAGCGGCTCCAAAGGGCTCCGGGCCTGGATGTTGCTCAGCAGACCCAGGGGTGCCCGGGAGTACTCCGTGCTCCAGCCTGGAACAGGGTGCCCCCGCGAGCCTCCCAGGTGTCCAGGAAAATCTACTGCCGTTCAAGACACGCAGAGCAGAGGCTACGGCCTCACGGAAACTGCTGCGCGGCTCCGCTTCTGCACCTCACGTCAGGGCCTTCCCTCCAGGCCTGTGCTCAATCTGGCTGTCCCGTTAGCGACGCAGCATTGCGAGATGCTGACGTTCTCCTCGAGCAGAGTGCCTTCAGGTACGAGGCCCGCGAAGTAGGCAGAGTGTTTTCTCACGGCAGCTCTCGCAAGGGCGTCGACAAAGATTTCCTGGGAGCTTCGGACTCACCAGAAATCTGGTCCTGAGGCCGTGTGAGGGCTCTGGAAATGGAGCTCTCCTCAAGGAACGTGCAGCGTGTTGCCCATCACTCGGCACGCACACAGGGCCTCCGAGGGGCAGAGCAATGGGCCTCGATGTTGCTCAGCCGGACCACGGCGTGGGGGGTGTCTGGAGGTCCTCAGTGACCTTGGAGGGAAATGCATGCACACCCGAGGGGCCTAGGAGTCCTCAAATGGGTAATTCCGTTAAAATAAACCCGAACGGTGACTAAGAACTCATGGAAACTGCTGCATGCCGCCCTTCCTGCCCGGCTACGCAGGGCCTAAACTGGAGGCAGAGTCTCACGTTGAGTTTCCCTTTCGTTCTGGAGCTTGTCAGGCTAACCACCACCGCGGCCATGGAAGCACCGGGTTGAGACGGAGCAAACTCATTTTCTTCCCAGAAGCATTTCTACCGGGTTTCCAGGCCTGTCAACAGCAGGGGACGTCAGGCAGCTTCAAGGCAGCATGAAGGCAGCCTTTCAAGTGGGAAAGCAAGGATAGTTCCAGCAGGCTCCCGTTTCCACGCGCACACTCAGCTTACCTCCCTGTGGTTTCTAACCAGTCCAAAGAGACACATGTTACCCTGCGTTTGCTTCCCTGAACCAACTCCCCGAAGTAGGGTGTTCTGGGTCAAGTGAACTGCCTCAACCATGGAATGCCCTGCCTAGTTACGCCTCTGGGGCCTGTGGCTATTCCAAAGCCTGCAGTGCCACAGGAAGCACAGGGCTGAAATCGCAGTAAGAAGGCAAGCCGACTTTCTCTTGGAGGCAGGGTGACTTCCGGCAGGGGGGTCCTAGATGGAATGCGAGGCCGAGGGTTCTCTCAGGGCAGCTCAGACGAGGGCAAGGCGTAAGACCTCAAAGGCATGTGAGACGTGCCAGAAGTCTGTTGGTGAAAGTGTGGGTTTGCTGGGGAAACGAATCTGCTCCAGGAGAGAGTGCAGGGCGTTTCCCTACACTCGGCGTATGGAGAGCGGCTCCAAAGGGCTCCGGGCCTGGATGTTGCTCAGCAGACCCAGGGGTGCCCGGGAGTACTCCGTGTTCCAGCCTGGAACAGGGTGCCCCCGCGAGCCTCCCAGGTGTCCAGGAAAATCTACTGCCGTTCAACACACGCAGAGCAGAGGCTACGGCCTCACGGAAACTGCTGCGCGGCTCCGCTTCTGCACCTCACGTCAGGGCCTTCCCTCCAGGCCTGTGCTCAATCTGGCTGTCCCGTTAGCGACGCAGCATTGCGAGATGCTGACGTTCTCCTCGAGCAGAGTGCCTTCAGGTACGAGGCCCGCGAAGTAGGCAGAGTGTTTTCTCACGGCAGCTCTCGCAAGGGCGTCGACAAAGATTTCCTGGGAGCTTCGGACTCACCAGAAATCTGGTCCTGAGGCCGTGTGAGGGCTCTGGAAATGGAGCTCTCCTCAAGGAACGTGCAGCGTGTTGCCCATCACTCGGCACGCACACAGGGCCTCCGAGGGGCAGAGCAATGGGCCTCGATGTTGCTCAGCCGGACCACGGCGTGGGGGGTGTCTGGAGGTCCTCAGTGACCTTGGAGGGAAATGCATGCACACCCGAGGGGCCTAGGAGTCCTCAAATGGGTAATTCCGTTAAAATAAACCCGAACGGTGACTAAGAACTCATGGAAACTGCTGCATGCCGCCCTTCCTGCCCGGCTACGCAGGGCCTAAACTGGAGGCAGAGTCTCACGTTGAGTTTCCCTTTCGTTCTGGAGCTTGTCAGGCTAACCACCACCGCGGCCATGGAAGCACCGGGTTGAGACGGAGCAAACTCATTTTCTTCGCAGAAGCATTTCTACCGGGTTTCCAGGCCTGTCAACAGCAGGGGACGTCAGGCAGCTTCAAGGCAGCATGAAGGCAGCCTTCCAAGTGGGAAAGCAAGGATAGTTCCAGCAGGCTCCCGTTTCCACGCGCACACTCAGCTTACCTCCCTGTGGTTTCTAACCAGTCCAAAGAGACACATGTTACCCTGCGTTTGCTTCCCTGAACCAACTCCCCGAAGTAGGGTGTTCTGGGTCAAGTGAACTGCCTCAACCAAGGAATGCCCTGCCTAGTTACGCCTCTGGGGCCTGTGGCTATTCCAAAGCCTGCAGTGCCACAGGAAGCACGGGGCTGAAATCGCAGTAAGAACGCAAGCCGACTTTCTCTTGGAGGCAGGGTGACTTCCGGCAGGGGGGTCCTAGATGGAATGCGAGGCCGAGGGTTCTCTCAGGGCAGCTCAGACTAGGGCAAGGCGTAAGACCTCAAAGGCATGTGAGACGTGCCAGAAGTCTGTTGGTGAAAGTGTGGGTTTGGTGGGGAAACGAATCTGCTCCAGGAGAGAGTGCAGGGCGTTTCCCTACACTCGGCGTATGGAGAGCGGCTCCAAAGGGCTCCGGGCCTGGATGTTGCTCAGCAGACCCAGGGGTGCCCGGGAGTACTCCGTGTTCCAGCCTGGAACAGGGTGCCCCCGCGAGCCTCCCAGGTGTCCAGGAAAATCTACTGCCGTTCAACACACGCAGAGCAGAGGCTACGGCCTCACGGAAACTGCTGCGCGGCTCCGCTTCTGCACCTCACGTCAGGGCCTTCCCTCCAGGCCTGTGCTCAATCTGGCTGTCCCGTTAGCGACGCAGCATTGCGAGATGCTGACGTTCTCCTCGAGCAGAGTGCCTTCAGGTACGAGGCCCGCGAAGTAGGCAAAGCAGAGTGTTTTCTCACGGCACCTCTCGCAAGGGCGACCACAAAGATTTCCTGGGAGCTTCGGACTCACCAGAAATCTGGTCCTGAGGCCGTGTGAGGGCTCTGGAAATGGAGCTCTCCTCAAGGAACGTGCAGCGTGTTGCCCATCACTCGGCACGCACACAGGGCCTCCGAGGGGCAGAGCAATGGGCCTCGATGTTGCTCAGCTGGACCACGGCGTGGGGGGTGTCTGGAGGTCCTCAGTGACCTTGGAGGGAAATGCATGCACACCCGAGGGGCCTAGGAGTCCTCAAATGGGTAATTCCGTTAAAATAAACCCGAACGGTGACTAAGAACTCATGGAAACTGCTGCATGCCGCCCTTCCTGCCCGGCTACGCAGGGCCTAAACTGGAGGCAGAGTCTCACGTTGAGTTTCCCTTTCGTTCTGGAGCTTGTCAGGCTAACCACCACCGCGGCCATGGAAGTACCGGGTTAAGATGGAGCACACTCATTTTCTTCCCAGAAGCATTTCTACCGGGTTTCCAGGCCTGTCAACAGCAGGGGACGTCAGGCAGCTTCAAGGCAGCATGAAGGCAGCCTTCCAAGTGGGAAAGCAAGGATAGTTCCAGCAGGCTCCCGTTTCCACGCGCACACTCAGCTTACCTCCCTGTGGTTTCTAACCAGTCCAAAGAGACACATGTTACCCTGCGTTTGCTTCCCTGAACCAACTCCCCGAAGTAGGGTGTTCTGGGTCAAGTGAACTGCCTCAACCATGGAATGCCCTGCCTAGTTACGCCTCTGGGGCCTGTGGCTATTCCAAAGCCTGCAGTGCCACAGGAAGCACGGGGCTGAAATCGCAGTAAGAACGCAAGCCGACTTTCTCTTGGAGGCAGGGTGACTTCCGGCAGGGGGGTCCTAGATGGAATGCGAGGCCGAGGGTTCTCTCAGGGCAGCTCAGACGAGGGCAAGGCGTAAGACCTCAAAGGCATGTGAGACGTGCCAGAAGTCTGTTGGTGAAAGTGTGGGTTTGCTGGGGAAACGAATCTGCTCCAGGAGAGAGTGCAGGGCGTTTCCCTACACTCGGCGTGTGGAGAGCGGCTCCAAAGGGCTCCGGGCCTGGATGTTGCTCAGCAGACCCAGGGGTGCCCGGGAGTACTCCGTGTTCCAGCCTGGAACAGGGTGCCCCCGCGAGCCTCCCAGGTGTCCAGGAAAATCTACTGCCGTTCAACACACGCAGAGCAGAGGCTACGGCCTCACGGAAACTGCTGCGCGGCTCCGCTTCTGCACCTCACGTCAGGGCCTTCCCTCCAGGCCTGTGCTCAATCTGGCTGTCCCGTTAGCGACGCAGCATTGCGAGATGCTGACGTTCTCCTCGAGCAGAGTGCCTTCAGGTACGAGGCCCGCGAAGTAGGCAAAGCAGAGTGTTTTCTCACGGCACCTCTCGCAAGGGCGACCACAAAGATTTCCTGGGAGCTTCGGACTCACCAGAAATCTGGTCCTGAGGCCGTGTGAGGGCTCTGGAAATGGAGCTCTCCTCAAGGAACGTGCAGCGTGTTGCCCATCACTCGGCACGCACACACGGCCTCCGAGGGGCAGAGCAAAATGGGCCTCGATGTTGCTCAGCCGGACCACGGCGTGGGGGGTGTCTGGAGGTCCTCAGTGACCTTGGAGGGAAATGCATGCACACCCGAGGGGCCTAGGAGTCCTCAAATGGGTAATTCCGTTAAAATAAACCCGAACGGTGACTAAGAACTCATGGAAACTGCTGCATGCCGCCCTTCCTGCCCGGCTACGCAGGGCCTAAACTGGAGGCAGAGTCTCACGTTGAGTTTCCCTTTCGTTCTGGAGCTTGTCAGGCTAACCACCACCGCGGCCATGGAAGCACCGGGTTGAGACGGAGCAAACTCATTTTCTTCCCAGAAGCATTTCTACCGGGTTTCCAGGCCTGTCAACAGCAGGGGACGTCAGGCAGCTTCAAGGCATCATGAAGGCAGCCTTCCAAGTGGGAAAGCAAGGATAGTTCCAGCAGGCTCCCGTTTCCACGCGCACACTCAGCTTACCTCCCTGTGGTTTCTAACCAGTCCAAAGAGACACATGTTACCCTGCGTTTGCTTCCCTGAACCAACTCCCCGAAGTAGGGTGTTCTGGGTCAAGTGAACTGCCTCAACCATGGAATGCCCTGCCTAGTTACGCCTCTGGGGCCTGTGGCTATTCCAAAGCCTGCAGTGCCACAGGAAGCACGGGGCTGAAATCGCAGTAAGAACGCAAGCCGACTTTCTCTTGGAGGCAGGGTGACTTCCGGCAGGGGGGTCCTAGATGGAATGCGAGGCCGAGGGTTCTCTCAGGGCAGCTCAGACGAGGGCAAGGCGTAAGACCTCAAAGGCATGTGAGACGTGCCAGAAGTCTGTTGGTGAAAGTGTGGGTTTGGTGGGGAAACGAATCTGCTCCAGGAGAGAGTGCAGGGCGTTTCCCTACACTCGGCGTATGGAGAGCGGCTCCAAAGGGCTCCGGGCCTGGATGTTGCTCAGCAGACCCAGGGGTGCCCGGGAGTACTCCGTGTTCCAGCCTGGAACAGGGTGCCCCCGCGAGCCTCCCAGGTGTCCAGGAAAATCTACTGCCGTTCAAGACACGCAGAGCAGAGGCTACGGCCTCACGGAAACTGCTGCGCGGCTCCGCTTCTGCACCTCACGTCAGGGCCTTCCCTCCAGGCCTGTGCTCAATCTGGCTGTCCCGTTAGCGACGCAGCATTGCGAGATGCTGACGTTCTCCTCGAGCAGAGTGCCTTCAGGTACGAGGCCCGCGAAGTAGGCAAAGCAGAGTGTTTTCTCACGGCACCTCTCGCAAGGGCGACCACAAAGATTTCCTGGGAGCTTCGGACTCACCAGAAATCTGGTTCTGAGGCCGTGTGAGGGCTCTGGAAATGGAGCTCTCCTCAAGGAACGTGCAGCGTGTTGCCCATCACTCGGCACGCACACAGGGCCTCCGAGGGGCAGAGCAATGGGCCTCGATGTTGCTCAGCCGGACCACGGCGTGGGGGGTGTCTGGAGGTCCTCAGTGACCTTGGAGGGAAATGCATGCACACCCGAGGGGCCTAGGAGTCCTCAAATGGGTAATTCCGTTAAAATAAACCCGAACGGTGACTAAGAACTCATGGAAACTGCTGCATGCCGCCCTTCCTGCCCGGCTACGCAGGGCCTAAACTGGAGGCAGAGTCTCACGTTGAGTTTCCCTTTCGTTCTGGAGCTTGTCAGGCTAACCACCACCGCGGCCATGGAAGTACCGGGTTGAGACGGAGCACACTCATTTTCTTCCCAGAAGCATTTCTACCGGGTTTCCAGGCCTGTCAACAGCAGGGGACGTCAGGCAGCTTCAAGGCAGCATGAAGGCAGCCTTCCAAGTGGGAAAGCAAGGATAGTTCCAGCAGGCTCCCGTTTCCACGCGCACACTCAGCTTACCTCCCTGTGGTTTCTAACCAGTCCAAAGAGACACATGTTACCCTGCGTTTGCTTCCCTGAACCAACTCCCCGAAGTAGGGTGTTCTGGGTCAAGTGAACTGCCTCAACCATGGAATGCCCTGCCTAGTTACGCCTCTGGGGCCTGTGGCTATTCCAAAGCCTGCAGTGCCACAGGAAGCACGGGGCTGAAATCGCAGTAAGAACGCAAGCCGACTTTCTCTTGGAGGCAGGGTGACTTCCGGCAGGGGGGTCCTAGATGGAATGCGAGGCCGAGGGTTCTCTCAGGGCAGCTCAGACGAGGGCAAGGCGTAAGACCTCAAAGGCATGTGAGACGTGCCAGAAGTCTGTTGGAGAAAGTGTGGGTTTGCTGGGGAAACGAATCTGCTCCAGGAGAGAGTGCAGGGCGTTTCCCTACACTCGGCGTGTGGAGAGCGGCTCCAAAGGGCTCCGGGCCTGGATGTTGCTCAGCAGACCCAGGGGTGCCCGGGAGTACTCCGTGTTCCAGCCTGGAACAGGGTGCCCCCGCGAGCCTCCCAGGTGTCCAGGAAAATCTACTGCCGTTCAACACACGCAGAGCAGAGGCTACGGCCTCACGGAAACTGCTGCGCGGCTCCGCTTCTGCACCTCACGTCAGGGCCTTCCCTCCAGGCCTGTGCTCAATCTGGCTGTCCCGTTAGCGACGCAGCATTGCGAGATGCTGACGTTCTCCTCGAGCAGAGTGCCTTCAGGTACGAGGCCCGCGAAGTAGGCAAAGCAGAGTGTTTTCTCACGGCACCTCTCGCAAGGGCGACCACAAAGATTTCCTGGGAGCTTCGGACTCACCAGAAATCTGGTCCTGAGGCCGTGTGAGGGCTCTGGAAATGGAGCTCTCCTCAAGGAACGTGCAGCGTGTTGCCCATCACTCGGCACGCACACACGGCCTCCGAGGGGCAGAGCAAAATGGGCCTCGATGTTGCTCAGCCGGACCACGGCGTGGGGGGTGTCTGGAGGTCCTCAGTGACCTTGGAGGGAAATGCATGCACACCCGAGGGGCCTAGGAGTCCTCAAATGGGTAATTCCGTTAAAATAAACCCGAACGGTGACTAAGAACTCATGGAAACTGCTGCATGCCGCCCTTCCTGCCCGGCTACGCAGGGCCTAAACTGGAGGCAGAGTCTCACGTTGAGTTTCCCTTTCGTTCTGGAGCTTGTCAGGCTAACCACCACCGCGGCCATGGAAGCACCGGGTTGAGACGGAGCACACTCATTTTCTTCCCAGAAGCATTTCTACCGGGTTTCCAGGCCTGTCAACAGCAGGGGACGTCAGGCAGCTTCAAGGCATCATGAAGGCAGCCTTCCAAGTGGGAAAGCAAGGATAGTTCCAGCAGGCTCCCGTTTCCACGCGCACACTCAGCTTACCTCCCTGTGGTTTCTAACCAGTCCAAAGAGACACATGTTACCCTGCGTTTGCTTCCCTGAACCAACTCCCCGAAGTAGGGTGTTCTGGGTCAAGTGAACTGCCTCAACCATGGAATGCCCTGCCTAGTTACGCCTCTGGGGCCTGTGGCTATTCCAAAGCCTGCAGTGCCACAGGAAGCACGGGGCTGAAATCGCAGTAAGAACGCAAGCCGACTTTCTCTTGGAGGCAGGGTGACTTCCGGCAGGGGGGTCCTAGATGGAATGCGAGGCCGAGGGTTCTCTCAGGGCAGCTCAGACGAGGGCAAGGCGTAAGACCTCAAAGGCATGTGAGACGTGCCAGAAGTCTGTTGGTGAAAGTGTGGGTTTGGTGGGGAAACGAATCTGCTCCAGGAGAGAGTGCAGGGCGTTTCCCTACACTCGGCGTATGGAGAGCGGCTCCAAAGGGCTCCGGGCCTGGATGTTGCTCAGCAGACCCAGGGGTGCCCGGGAGTACTCCGTGTTCCAGCCTGGAACAGGGTGCCCCCGCGAGCCTCCCAGGTGTCCAGGAAAATCTACTGCCGTTCAAGACACGCAGAGCAGAGGCTACGGCCTCACGGAAACTGCTGCGCGGCTCCGCTTCTGCACCTCACGTCAGGGCCTTCCCTCCAGGCCTGTGCTCAATCTGGCTGTCCCGTTAGCGACGCAGCATTGCGAGATGCTGACGTTCTCCTCGAGCAGAGTGCCTTCAGGTACGAGGCCCGCGAAGTAGGCAAAGCAGAGTGTTTTCTCACGGCACCTCTCGCAAGGGCGACCACAAAGATTTCCTGGGAGCTTCGGACTCACCAGAAATCTGGTTCTGAGGCCGTGTGAGGGCTCTGGAAATGGAGCTCTCCTCAAGGAACGTGCAGCGTGTTGCCCATCACTCGGCACGCACACAGGGCCTCCGAGGGGCAGAGCAATGGGCCTCGATGTTGCTCAGCCGGACCACGGCGTGGGGGGTGTCTGGAGGTCCTCAGTGACCTTGGAGGGAAATGCATGCACACCCGAGGGGCCTAGGAGTCCTCAAATGGGTAATTCCGTTAAAATAAACCCGAACGGTGACTAAGAACTCATGGAAACTGCTGCATGCCGCCCTTCCTGCCCGGCTACGCAGGGCCTAAACTGGAGGCAGAGTCTCACGTTGAGTTTCCCTTTCGTTCTGGAGCTTGTCAGGCTAACCACCACCGCGGCCATGGAAGGACCGGGTTGAGACGGAGCAAACTCATTTTCTTCCCAGAAGCATTTCTACCGGGTTTCCAGGCCTGTCAACAGCAGGGGACGTCAGGCAGCTTCAAGGCAGCATGAAGGCAGCCTTCCAAGTGGGAAAGCAAGGATAGTTCCAGCAGGCTCCCGTTTCCACGCGCACACTCAGCTTACCTCCCTGTGGTTTCTAACCAGTCCAAAGAGACACATGTTACCCTGCGTTTGCTTCCCTGAACCAACTCCCCGAAGTAGGGTGTTCTGGGTCAAGTGAACTGCCTCAACCAAGGAATGCCCTGCCTAGTTACGCCTCTGGGGCCTGTGGCTATTCCAAAGCCTGCAGTGCCACAGGAAGCACAGGGCTGAAATCGCAGTAAGAACGCAAGCCGACTTTCTCTTGGAGGCAGGGTGACTTCCGGCAGGGGGGTCCTAGATGGAATGCGAGGCCGAGGGTTCTCTCAGGGCAGCTCAGACGAGGGCAAGGCGTAAGACCTCAAAGGCATGTGAGACGTGCCAGAAGTCTGTTGGTGAAAGTGTGGGTTTGGTGGGGAAACGAATCTGCTCCAGGAGAGAGTGCAGGGCGTTTCCCTACACTCGGCGTATGGAGAGCGGCTCCAAAGGGCTCCGGGCCTGGATGTTGCTCAGCAGACCCAGGGGTGCCCGGGAGTACTCCGTGTTCCAGCCTGGAACAGGGTGCCCCCGCGAGCCTCCCAGGTGTCCAGGAAAATCTACTGCCGTTCAACACACGCAGAGCAGAGGCTACGGCCTCACGGAAACTGCTGCGCGGCTCCGCTTCTGCACCTCACGTCAGGGCCTTCCCTCCAGGCCTGTGCTCAATCTGGCTGTCCCGTTAGCGACGCAGCATTGCGAGATGCTGACGTTCTCCTCGAGCAGAGTGCCTTCAGGTACGAGGCCCGCGAAGTAGGCAAAGCAGAGTGTTTTCTCACGGCACCTCTCGCAAGGGCGACCACAAAGATTTCCTGGGAGCTTCGGACTCACCAGAAATCTGGTCCTGAGGCCGTGTGAGGGCTCTGGAAATGGAGCTCTCCTCAAGGAACGTGCAGCGTGTTGCCCATCACTCGGCACGCACACACGGCCTCCGAGGGGCAGAGCAAAATGGGCCTCGATGTTGCTCAGCCGGACCACGGCGTGGGGGGTGTCTGGAGGTCCTCAGTGACCTTGGAGGGAAATGCATGCACACCCGAGGGGCCTAGGAGTCCTCAAATGGGTAATTCCGTTAAAATAAACCCGAACGGTGACTAAGAACTCATGGAAACTGCTGCATGCCGCCCTTCCTGCCCGGCTACGCAGGGCCTAAACTGGAGGCAGAGTCTCACGTTGAGTTTCCCTTTCGTTCTGGAGCTTGTCAGGCTAACCACCACCGCGGCCATGGAAGCACCGGGTTGAGACGGAGCACACTCATTTTCTTCCCAGAAGCATTTCGACCGGGTTTCCAGGCCTGTCAACAGCAGGGGACGTCAGGCAGCTTCAAGGCAGCATGAAGGCAGCCTTCCAAGTGGGAAAGCAAGGATAGTTCCAGCAGGCTCCCGTTTCCACGCGCACACTCAGCTTACCTCCCTGTGGTTTCTAACCAGTCCAAAGAGACACATGTTACCCTGCGTTTGCTTCCCTGAACCAACTCCCCGAAGTAGGGTGTTCTGGGTCAAGTGAACTGCCTCAACCAAGGAATGCCCTGCCTAGTTACGCCTCTGGGGCCTGTGGCTATTCCAAAGCCTGCAGTGCCACAGGAAGCACGGGGCTGAAATCGCAGTAAGAACGCAAGCCGACTTTCTCTTGGAGGCAGGGTGACTTCCGGCAGGGGGGTCCTAGATGGAATGCGAGGCCGAGGGTTCTCTCAGGGCAGCTCAGACGAGGGCAAGGCGTAAGACCTCAAAGGCATGTGAGACGTGCCAGAAGTCTGTTGGTGAAAGTGTGGGTTTGGTGGGGAAACGAATCTGCTCCAGGAGAGAGTGCAGGGCGTTTCCCTACACTCGGCGTATGGAGCGCGGCTCCAAAGGGCTCCGGGCCTGGATGTTGCTCAGCAGACCCAGGGGTGCCCGGGAGTACTCCGTGTTCCAGCCTGGAACAGGGTGCCCCCGCGAGCCTCCCAGGTGTCCAGGAAAATCTACTGCCGTTCAAGACACGCAGAGCAGAGGCTACGGCCTCACGGAAACTGCTGCGCGGCTCCGCTTCTGCACCTCACGTCAGGGCCTTCCCTCCAGGCCTGTGCTCAATCTGGCTGTCCCGTTAGCGACGCAGCATTGCGAGATGCTGACGTTCTCCTCGAGCAGAGTGCCTTCAGGTACGAGGCCCGCGAAGTAGGCAAAGCAGAGTGTTTTCTCACGGCAGCTCTCGCAAGGGCGTCGACAAAGATTTCCTGGGAGCTTCGGACTCACCAGAAATCTGGTCCTGAGGCCGTGTGAGGGCTCTGGAAATGGAGCTCTCCTCAAGGAACGTGCAGCGTGTTGCCCATCACTCGGCACGCACACAGGGCCTCCGAGGGGCAGAGCAAAATGGGCCTCGATGTTGCTCAGCCGGACCACGGCGTGGGGGGTGTCTGGAGGTCCTCAGTGACCTTGGAGGGAAATGCATGCACACCCGAGGGGCCTAGGAGTCCTCAAATGGGTAATTCCGTTAAAATAAACCCGAACGGTGACTAAGAACTCATGGAAACTGCTGCATGCCGCCCTTCCTGCCCGGCTACGCAGGGCCTAAACTGGAGGCAGATTCTCACGTTGAGTTTCCCTTTCGTTCTGGAGCTTGTCAGGCTAACCACCACCGCGGCCATGGAAGCACCGGGTTGAGACGGAGCACACTCATTTTCTTCCCAGAAGCATTTCTACCGGGTTTCCAGGCCTGTCAACAGCAGGGGACGTCAGGCAGCTTCAAGGCAGCATGAAGGCAGCCTTCCAAGTGGGAAAGCAAGGATAGTTCCAGCAGGCTCCCGTTTCCACGCGCACATTCAGCTTACCACCCTGTGGTTTCTAACCAGTCCAAAGAGACACATGTTACCCTGCGTTTGCTTCCCTGAACCAACTCCCCGAAGTAGGGTGTTCTGGGTCAAGTGAACTGCCTCAACCAAGGAATGCCCTGCCTAGTTACGCCTCTGGGGCCTGTGGCTATTCCAAAGCCTGCAGTGCCACAGGAAGCACGGGGCTGAAATCGCAGTAAGAACGCAAGCCGACTTTCTCTTGGAGGCAGGGTGACTTCCGGCATGGGGGTCCTAGATGGAATGCGAGGCCGAGGGTTCTCTCAGGGCAGCTCAGACGAGGGCAAGGCGTAAGACCTCAAAGGCATGTGAGACGTGCCAGAAGTCTGTTGGTGAAAGTGTGGGTTTGGTGGGGAAACGAATCTGCTCCAGGAGAGAGTGCAGGGCGTTTCCCTACACTCGGCGTATGGAGAGCGGCTCCAAAGGGCTCCGGGCCTGGATGTTGCTCAGCAGACCCAGGGGTGCCCGGGAGTACTCCGTGTTCCAGCCTGGAACAGGGTGCCCCCGCGAGCCTCCCAGGTGTCCAGGAAAATCTACTGCCGTTCAAGACACGCAGAGCAGAGGCTACGGCCTCACGGAAACTGCTGCGCGGCTCCGCTTCTGCACCTCACGTCAGGGCCTTCCCTCCAGGCCTGTGCTCAATCTGGCTGTCCCGTTAGCGACGCAGCATTGCGAGATGCTGACGTTCTCCTCGAGCAGAGTGCCTTCAGGTACGAGACCCGCGAAGTAGGCAAAGCAGAGTGTTTTCTCACGGCACCTCTCGCAAGGGCGACCACAAAGATTTCCTGGGAGCTTCGGACTCACCAGAAATCTGGTCCTGAGGCCGTGTGAGGGCTCTGGAAATGGAGCTCTCCTCAAGGAACGTGCAGCGTGTTGCCCATCACTCGGCACGCACACAGGGCCTCCGAGGGGCAGAGCAATGGGCCTCGATGTTGCTCAGCCGGACCACGGCGTGGGGGGTGTCTGGAGGTCCTCAGTGACCTTGGAGGGAAATGCATGCACACCCGAGGGGCCTAGGAGTCCTCAAATGGGTAATTCCGTTAAAATAAACCCGAACGGTGACTAAGAACTCATGGAAACTGCTGCATGCCGCCCTTCCTGCCCGGCTACGCAGGGCCTAAACTGGAGGCAGAGTCTCACGTTGAGTTTCCCTTTCGTTCTGGAGCTTGTCAGGCTAACCACCACCGCGGCCATGGAAGCACCGGGTTGAGACGGAGCAAACTCATTTTCTTCCCAGAAGCATTTCTACCGGGTTTCCAGGCCTGTCAACAGCAGGGGACGTCAGGCAGCTTCAAGGCAGCATGAAGGCAGCCTTCCAAGTGGGAAAGCAAGGATAGTTCCAGCAGGCTCCCGTTTCCACGCGCACACTCAGCTTACCTCCCTGTGGTTTCTAACCAGTCCAAAGAGACACATGTTACCCTGCGTTTGCTTCCCTGAACCAACTCCCCGAAGTAGGGTGTTCTGGGTCAAGTGAACTGCCTCAACCAAGGAATGCCCTGCCTAGTTACGCCTCTGGGGCCTGTGGCTATTCCAAAGCCTGCAGTGCCACAGGAAGCACGGGGCTGAAATCGCAGTAAGAACGCAAGCCGACTTTCTCTTGGAGGCAGGGTGACTTCCGGCAGGGGGGTCCTAGATGGAATGCGAGGCCGAGGGTTCTCTCAGGGCAGCTCAGACGAGGGCAAGGCGTAAGACCTCAAAGGCATGTGAGACGTGCCAGAAGTCTGTTGGTGAAAGTGTGGGTTTGGTGGGGAAACGAATCTGCTCCAGGAGAGAGTGCAGGGCGTTTCCCTACACTCGGCGTATGGAGAGCGGCTCCAAAGGGCTCCGGGCCTGGATGTTGCTCAGCAGACCCAGGGGTGCCCGGGAGTACTCCGTGTTCCAGCCTGGAACAGGGTGCCCCCGCGAGCCTCCCAGGTGTCCAGGAAAATCTACTGCCGTTCAACACACGCAGAGCAGAGGCTACGGCCTCTCGGAAACTGCTGCGTGGCTCCGCTTCTGCACCTCACGTCAGGGCCTTCCCTCCAGGCCTGTGCTCAATCTGGCTGTCCCGTTAGCGACGCAGCATTGCGAGATGCTGACGTTCTCCTCGAGCAGAGTGCCTTCAGGTACGAGGCCCGCGAAGTAGGCAAAGCAGAGTGTTTTCTCACGGCACCTCTCGCAAGGGAGTCGACAAAGATTTCCTGGGAGCTTCGGACTCACCAGAAATCTGGTCCTGAGGCCGTGTGAGGGCTCTGGAAATGGAGCTCTCCTCAAGGAACGTGCAGCGTGTTGCCCATCACTCGGCACGCACACAGGGCCTCCGAGGGGCAGAGCAAAATGGGCCTTGATGTTGCTCAGCCGGACCACGGCGTGGGGGGTGTCTGGAGGTCCTCAGTGACCTTGGAGGGAAATGCATGCACACCCGAGGGGCCTAGGAGTCCTCAAATGGGTAATTCCGTTAAAATAAACCCGAACGGTGACTAAGAACTCATGGAAACTGCTGCATGCCGCCCTTCCTGCCCGGCTACGCAGGGCCTAAACTGGAGGCAGAGTCTCACGTTGAGTTTCCCTTTCGTTCTGGAGCTTGTCAGGCTAACCACCCCCGCGGCCATGGAAGCACCGGGTTGAGACGGAGCAAACTCATTTTCTTCCCAGAAGCATTTCTACCGGGTTTCCAGGCCTGTCAACAGCAGGGGACGTCAGGCAGCTTCAAGGCAGCATGAAGGCAGCCTTCCAAGTGGGAAAGCAAGGATAGTTCCAGCAGGCTCCCGTTTCCACGCGCACACTCAGCTTACCTCCCTGTGGTTTCTAACCAGTCCAAAGAGACACATGTTACCCTGCGTTTGCTTCCCTGAACCAACTCCCCGAAGTAGGGTGTTCTGGGTCAAGTGAACTGCCTCAACCAAGGAATGCCCTGCCTAGTTACGCCTCTGGGGCCTGTGGCTATTCCAAAGCCTGCAGTGCCACAGGAAGCACGGGGCTGAAATCGCAGTAAGAACGCAAGCCGACTTTCTCTTGGAGGCAGGGTGACTTCCGGCATGGGGGTCCTAGATGGAATGCGAGGCCGAGGGTTCTCTCAGGGCAGCTCAGACGAGGGCAAGGCGTAAGACCTCAAAGGCATGTGAGACGTGCCAGAAGTCTGTTGGTGAAAGTGTGGGTTTGGTGGGGAAACGAATCTGCTCCAGGAGAGAGTGCAGGGCGTTTCCCTACACTCGGCGTATGGAGAGCGGCTCCAAAGGGCTCCGGGCCTGGATGTTGCTCAGCAGACCCAGGGGTGCCCGGGAGTACTCCGTGTTCCAGCCTGGAACAGGGTGCCCCCGCGAGCCTCCCAGGTGTCCAGGAAAATCTACTGCCGTTCAACACACGCAGAGCAGAGGCTACGGCCTCTCGGAAACTGCTGCGTGGCTCCGCTTCTGCACCTCACGTCAGGGCCTTCCCTCCAGGCCTGTGCTCAATCTGGCTGTCCCGTTAGCGACGCAGCATTGCGAGATGCTGACGTTCTCCTCGAGCAGAGTGCCTTCAGGTACGAGGCCCGCGAAGTAGGCAAAGCAGAGTGTTTTCTCACGGCACCTCTCGCAAGGGCGTCGACAAAGATTTCCTGGGAGCTTCGGACTCACCAGAAATCTGGTCCTGAGGCCGTGTGAGGGCTCTGGAAATGGAGCTCTCCTCAAGGAACGTGCAGCGTGTTGCCCATCACTCGGCACGCACACAGGGCCTCCGAGGGGCAGAGCAAAATGGGCCTTGATGTTGCTCAGCCGGACCACGGCGTGGGGGGTGTCTGGAGGTCCTCAGTGACCTTGGAGGGAAATGCATGCACACCCGAGGGGCCTAGGAGTCCTCAAATGGGTAATTCCGTTAAAATAAACCCGAACGGTGACTAAGAACTCATGGAAACTGCTGCATGCCGCCCTTCCTGCCCGGCTACGCAGGGCCTAAACTGGAGGCAGAGTCTCACGTTGAGTTTCCCTTTCGTTCTGGAGCTTGTCAGGCTAACCACCCCCGCGGCCATGGAAGCACCGGGTTGAGACGGAGCAAACTCATTTTCTTCCCAGAAGCATTTCTACCGGGTTTCCAGGCCTGTCAACAGCAGGGGACGTCAGGCAGCTTCAAGGCAGCATGAAGGCAGCCTTCCAAGTGGGAAAGCAAGGATAGTTCCAGCAGGCTCCCGTTTCCACGCGCACACTCAGCTTACCTCCCTGTGGTTTCTAACCAGTCCAAAGAGACACATGTTACCCTGCGTTTGCTTCCCTGAACCAACTCCCCGAAGTAGGGTGTTCTGGGTCAAGTGAACTGCCTCAACCAAGGAATGCCCTGCCTAGTTACGCCTCTGGGGCCTGTGGCTATTCCAAAGCCTGCAGTGCCACAGGAAGCACAGGGCTGAAATCGCAGTAAGAACGCAAGCCGACTTTCTCTTGGAGGCAGGGTGACTTCCGGCAGGGGGGTCCTAGATGGAATGCGAGGCCGAGGGTTCTCTCAGGGCAGCTCAGACGAGGGTAAGGCGTAAGACCTCAAAGGCATGTGAGACGTGCCAGAAGTCTGTTGGTGAAAGTGTGGGTTTGGTGGGGAAACGAATCTGCTCCAGGAGAGAGTGCAGGGCGTTTCCCTACACTCGGCGTATGGAGAGCGGCTCCAAAGGGCTCCGGGCCTGGATGTTGCTCAGCAGACCCAGGGGTGCCCGGGAGTACTCCGTGTTCCAGCCTGGAACAGGGTGCCCCCGCGAGCCTCCCAGGTGTCCAGGAAAATCTACTGCCATTCAAGACACGCAGAGCAGAGGCTACGGCCTCACGGAAACTGCTGCGCGGCTCCGCTTCTGCACCTCACGTCAGGGCCTTCCCTCCAGGCCTGTGCTCAATCTGGCTGTCCCGTTAGCGACGCAGCATTGCGAGATGCTGACGTTCTCCTCGAGCAGAGTGCCTTCAGGTACGAGGCCCGCGAAGTAGGCAAAGCAGAGTGTTTTCTCACGGCACCTCTCGCAAGGGCGACCACAAAGATTTCCTGGGAGCTTCGGACTCACCAGAAATCTGGTCCTGAGGCCGTGTGAGGGCTCTGGAAATGGAGCTCTCCTCAAGGAACGTGCAGCGTGTTGCCCATCACTCGGCACGCACACAGGGCCTCCGAGGGGCAGAGCAATGGGCCTCGATGTTGCTCAGCCGGACCACGGCGTGGGGGGTGTCTGGAGGTCCTCAGTGACCTTGGAGGGAAATGCATGCACACCCGAGGGGCCTAGGAGTCCTCAAATGGGTAATTCCGTTAAAATAAACCCGAACGGTGACTAAGAACTCATGGAAACTGCTGCATGCCGCCCTTCTTGCCCGGCTACGCAGGACCTAAACTGGAGGCAGAGTCTCACGTTGAGTTTCCCTTTCGTTCTGGAGCTTGTCAGGCTAACCACCCCCGCGGCCATGGAAGCACCGGGTTGAGACGGAGCAAACTCATTTTCTTCCCAGAAGCATTTCTACCGGGTTTCCAGGCCTGTCAACAGCAGGGGACGTCAGGCAGCTTCAAGGCAGCATGAAGGCAGCCTTCCAAGTGGGAAAGCAAGGATAGTTCCAGCAGGCTCCCGTTTCCACGCGCACACTCAGCTTACCTCCCTGTGGTTTCTAACCAGTCCAAAGAGACACATGTTACCCTGCGTTTGCTTCCCTGAACCAACTCCCCGAAGTAGGGTGTTCTGGGTCAAGTGAACTGCCTCAACCAAGGAATGCCCTGCCTAGTTACGCCTCTGGGGCCTGTGGCTATTCCAAAGCCTGCAGTGCCACAGGAAGCACGGGGCTGAAATCGCAGTAAGAACGCAAGCCGACTTTCTCTTGGAGGCAGGGTGACTTCCGGCAGGGGGGTCCTAGATGGAATGCGAGGCCGAGGGTTCTCTCAGGGCAGCTCAGACGAGGGCAAGGCGTAAGACCTCAAAGGCATGTGAGACGTGCCAGAAGTCTGTTGGTGAAAGTGTGGGTTTGGTGGGGAAACGAATCTGCTCCAGGAGAGAGTGCAGGGCGTTTCCCTACACTCGGCGTATGGAGAGCGGCTCCAAAGGGCTCCGGGCCTGGATGTTGCTCAGCAGACCCAGGGGTGCCTGGGAGTACTCCGTGTTCCAGCCTGGAACAGGATGCCCCCGCGAGCCTCCCAGGTGTCCAGGAAAATCTACTGCCGTTCAACACACGCAGAGCAGAGGCTACGGCCTCTCGGAAACTGCTGCGTGGCTCCGCCTCTGCACCTCACGTCAGGGCCTTCCCTCCAGGCCTGTGCTCAATCTGGCTGTCCCGTTAGCGACGCAGCATTGCGAGATGCTGACGTTCTCCTCGAGCAGAGTGCCTTCAGGTACGAGGCCCGCGAAGTAGGCAAAGCAGAGTGTTTTCTCACGGCACCTCTCGCAAGGGCGACCACAAAGATTTCCTGGGAGCTTCGGACTCACCAGAAATCTGGTCCTGAGGCCGTGTGAGGGCTCTGGAAATGGAGCTCTCCTCAAGGAACGTGCAGCGTGTTGCCCATCACTCGGCACGCACACAGGGCCTCCGAGGGGCAGAGCAAAATGGGCCTTGATGTTGCTCAGCCGGACCACGGCGTTGGGGGTGTCTGGAGGTCCTCAGTGACCTTGGAGGGAAATGCATGCACACCCGAGGGGCCTAGGAGTCCTCAAATGGGTAATTCCGTTAAAATAAACCCGAACGGTGACTAAGAACTCATGGAAACTGCTGCATGCCGCCCTTCCTGCCCGGCTACGCAGGGCCTAAACTGGAGGCAGAGTCTCACGTTGAGTTTCCCTTTCGTTCTGGAGCTTGTCAGGCTAACCACCCCCGCGGCCATGGAAGCACCGGGTTGAGACGGAGCAAACTCATTTTCTTCCCAGAAGCATTTCTACCGGGTTTCCAGGCCTGTCAACAGCAGGGGACGTCAGGCAGCTTCAAGGCAGCATGAAGGCAGCCTTCCAAGTGGGAAAGCAAGGATAGTTCCAGCAGGCTCCCGTTTCCACGCGCACACTCAGCTTACCTCCCTGTGGTTTCTAACCAGTCCAAAGAGACACATGTTACCCTGCGTTTGCTTCCCTGAACCAACTCCCCGAAGTAGGGTGTTCTGGGTCAAGTGAACTGCCTCAACCATGGAATGCCCTGCCTAGTTACGCCTCTGGGGCCTGTGGCTATTCCAAAGCCTGCAGTGCCACAGGAAGCACGGGGCTGAAATCGCAATAAGAACGCAAGCCGACCTTCTCTTGGAGGCAGGGTGACTTCCGGCAGGGGGGTCCTAGATGGAATGCGAGGCCGAGGGTTCTCTCAGGGCAGCTCAGACGAGGGCAAGGCGTAAGACCTCAAAGGCATGTGAGACGTGCCAGAAGTCTGTTGGTGAAAGTGTGGGTTTGCTGGGGAAACGAATCTGCTCCAGGAGAGAGTGCAGGGCGTTTCCCTACACTCGGCGTATGGAGAGCGGCTCCAAAGGGCTCCGGGCCTGGATGTTGCTCAGCAGACCCAGGGGTGCCCGGGAGTACTCCGTGTTCCAGCCTGGAACAGGGTGCCCCCGCGAGCCTCCCAGGTGTCCAGGAAAATCTACTGCCGTTCAAGACACGCAGAGCAGAGGCTACGGCCTCACGGAAACTGCTGCGCGGCTCCGCTTCTGCACCTCACGTCAGGGCCTTCCCTCCAGGCCTGTGCTCAATCTGGCTGTCCCGTTAGCGACGCAGCATTGCGAGATGCTGACGTTCTCCTCGGGCAGAGTGCCTTCAGGTACGAGGCCCGCGAAGTAGGCAGAGTGTTTTCTCACGGCACCTCTCGCAAGGGCGACCACAAAGATTTCCTGGGAGCTTCGGACTCACCAGAAATCTGGTCCTGAGGCCGTGTGAGGGCTCTGGAAATGGAGCTCTCCTCAAGGAACGTGCAGCGTGTTGCCCATCACTCGGCATGCACACAGGGCCTCCGAGGGGCAGAGCAAAATGGGCCTCGATGTTGCTCAGCCGGACCACGGCGTGGGGGGTGTCTGGAGGTCCTCAGTGACCTTGGAGGGAAATGCATGCACACCCGAGGGGCCTAGGAGTCCTCAAATGGGTAATTCCGTTAAAATAAACCCGAACGGTGACTAAGAACTCATGGAAACTGCTGCATGCCGCCCTTCCTGCCCGGCTACGCAGGGCCTAAACTGGAGGCAGAGTCTCACGTTGAGTTTCCCTTTCGTTCTGGAGCTTGTCAGGCTAACCACCACCGCGGCCATGGAAGCACCGGGTTGAGACGGAGCACACTCATTTTCTTCCCAGAAGCATTTCTACCGGGTTTCCAGGCCTGTCAACAGCAGGGGACGTCAGGCAGCTTCAAGGCAGCATGAAGGCAGCCTTCCAAGTGGGAAAGCAAGGATAGTTCCAGCAGGCTCCCGTTTCCACGCGCACACTCAGCTTACCTCCCTGTGGTTTCTAACCAGTCCAAAGAGACACATGTTGCCCTGCGTTTGCTTCCCTGAACCAACTCCCCGAAGTAGGGTGTTCTGGGTCAAGTGAACTGCCTCAACCAAGGAATGCCCTGCCTAGTTACGCCTCTGGGGCCTGTGGCTATTCCAAAGCCTGCAGTGCCACAGGAAGCACGGGGCTGAAATCGCAGTAAGAACGCAAGCCGACTTTCTCTTGGAGGCAGGGTGACTTCCGGCAGGGGGGTCCTAGATGGAATGCGAGGCCGAGGGTTCTCTCAGGGCAGCTCAGACGAGGGCAAGGCGTAAGACCTCAAAGGCATGTGAGACGTGCCAGAAGTCTGTTGGTGAAAGTGTGGGTTTGGTGGGGAAACGAATCTGCTCCAGGAGAGAGTGCAGGGCGTTTCCCTACACTCGGCGTATGGAGAGCGGCTCCAAAGGGCTCCGGGCCTGGATGTTGCTCAGCAGACCCAGGGGTGCCCGGGAGTACTCCGTGTTCCAGCCTGGAACAGGGTGCCCCCGCGAGCCTCCCAGGTGTCCAGGAAAATCTACTGCCGTTCAAGACACGCAGAGCAGAGGCTACGGCCTCACGGAAACTGCTGCGCGGCTCCGCTTCTGCACCTCACGTCAGGGCCTTCCCTCCAGGCCTGTGCTCAATCTGGCTGTCCCGTTAGCGACGCAGCATTGCGACATGCTGACGTTCTCCTCGAGCAGAGTGCCTTCAGGTACGAGGCCCGCGAAGTAGGCAAAGCAGAGTGTTTTCTCACGGCACCTCTCGCAAGGGCGACCACAAAGATTTCCTGGGAGCTTCGGACTCACCAGAAATCTGGTCCTGAGGCCGTGTGAGGGCTCTGGAAATGGAGCTCTCCTCAAGGAACGTGCAGCGTGTTGCCCATCAGTCGGCACGCACACAGGGCCTCCGAGGGGCAGAGCAATGGGCCTCGATGTTGATCAGCCGGACCACGGCGTGGGGGGTGTCTGGAGGTCCTCAGTGACCTTGGAGGGAAATGCATGCACACCCGAGGGGCCTAGGAGTCCTCAAATGGGTAATTCCGTTAAAATAAACCCGAACGGTGACTAAGAACTCATGGAAACTGCTGCATGCCGCCCTTCCTGCCCGGCTACGCAGGGCCTAAACTGGAGGCAGAGTCTCACGTTGAGTTTCCCTTTCGTTCTGGAGCTTGTCAGGCTAACCACCACCGCGGCCATGGAAGCACCGGGTTGAGACGGAGCAAACTCATTTTCTTCCCAGAAGCATTTCTACCGGGTTTCCAGGCCTGTCAACAGCAGGGGACGTCAGGCAGCTTCAAGGCAGCATGAAGGCAGCCTTCCAAGTGGGAAAGCAAGGATAGTTCCAGCAGGCTCCCGTTTCCACGCGCACACTCAGCTTACCTCCCTGTGGTTTCTAACCAGTCCAAAGAGACACATGTTACCCTGCGTTTGCTTCCCTGAACCAACTCCCCGAAGTAGGGTGTTCTGGGTCAAGTGAACTGCCTCAACCATGGAATGCCCTGCCTAGTTACGCCTCTGGGGCCTGTGGCTATTCCAAAGCCTGCAGTGCCACAGGAAGCACGGGGCTGAAATCGCAATAAGAACGCAAGCCGACCTTCTCTTGGAGGCAGGGTGACTTCCGGCAGGGGGGTCCTAGATGGAATGCGAGGCCGAGGGTTCTCTCAGGGCAGCTCAGACGAGGGCAAGGCGTAAGACCTCAAAGGCATGTGAGACGTGCCAGAAGTCTGTTGGTGAAAGTGTGGGTTTGCTGGGGAAACGAATCTGCTCCAGGAGAGAGTGCAGGGCGTTTCCCTACACTCGGCGTATGGAGAGCGGCTCCAAAGGGCTCCGGGCCTGGATGTTGCTCAGCAGACCCAGGGGTGCCCGGGAGTACTCCGTGTTCCAGCCTGGAACAGGGTGCCCCCGCGAGCCTCCCAGGTGTCCAGGAAAATCTACTGCCGTTCAAGACACGCAGAGCAGAGGCTACGGCCTCACGGAAACTGCTGCGCGGCTCCGCTTCTGCACCTCACGTCAGGGCCTTCCCTCCAGGCCTGTGCTCAATCTGGCTGTCCCGTTAGCGACGCAGCATTGCGAGATGCTGACGTTCTCCTCGGGCAGAGTGCCTTCAGGTACGAGGCCCGCGAAGTAGGCAGAGTGTTTTCTCACGGCACCTCTCGCAAGGGCGACCACAAAGATTTCCTGGGAGCTTCGGACTCACCAGAAATCTGGTCCTGAGGCCGTGTGAGGGCTCTGGAAATGGAGCTCTCCTCAAGGAACGTGCAGCGTGTTGCCCATCACTCGGCATGCACACAGGGCCTCCGAGGGGCAGAGCAAAATGGGCCTCGATGTTGCTCAGCCGGACCACGGCGTGGGGGGTGTCTGGAGGTCCTCAGTGACCTTGGAGGGAAATGCATGCACACCCGAGGGGCCTAGGAGTCCTCAAATGGGTAATTCCGTTAAAATAAACCCGAACGGTGACTAAGAACTCATGGAAACTGCTGCATGCCGCCCTTCCTGCCCGGCTACGCAGGGCCTAAACTGGAGGCAGAGTCTCACGTTGAGTTTCCCTTTCGTTCTGGAGCTTGTCAGGCTAACCACCACCGCGGCCATGGAAGCACCGGGTTGAGACGGAGCACACTCATTTTCTTCCCAGAAGCATTTCTACCGGGTTTCCAGGCCTGTCAACAGCAGGGGACGTCAGGCAGCTTCAAGGCAGCATGAAGGCAGCCTTCCAAGTGGGAAAGCAAGGATAGTTCCAGCAGGCTCCCGTTTCCACGCGCACACTCAGCTTACCTCCCTGTGGTTTCTAACCAGTCCAAAGAGACACATGTTGCCCTGCGTTTGCTTCCCTGAACCAACTCCCCGAAGTAGGGTGTTCTGGGTCAAGTGAACTGCCTCAACCAAGGAATGCCCTGCCTAGTTACGCCTCTGGGGCCTGTGGCTATTCCAAAGCCTGCAGTGCCACAGGAAGCACGGGGCTGAAATCGCAGTAAGAACGCAAGCCGACTTTCTCTTGGAGGCAGGGTGACTTCCGGCAGGGGGGTCCTAGATGGAATGCGAGGCCGAGGGTTCTCTCAGGGCAGCTCAGACGAGGGCAAGGCGTAAGACCTCAAAGGCATGTGAGACGTGCCAGAAGTCTGTTGGTGAAAGTGTGGGTTTGGTGGGGAAACGAATCTGCTCCAGGAGAGAGTGCAGGGCGTTTCCCTACACTCGGCGTATGGAGAGCGGCTCCAAAGGGCTCCGGGCCTGGATGTTGCTCAGCAGACCCAGGGGTGCCCGGGAGTACTCCGTGTTCCAGCCTGGAACAGGATGCCCCCGCGAGCCTCCCAGGTGTCCAGGAAAATCTACTGCCGTTCAAGACACGCAGAGCAGAGGCTACGGCCTCACGGAAACTGCTGCGCGGCTCCGCTTCTGCACCTCACGTCAGGGCCTTCCCTCCAGGCCTGTGCTCAATCTGGCTGTCCCGTTAGCGACGCAGCATTGCGAGATGCTGACGTTCTCCTCGAGCAGAGTGCCTTCAGGTACGAGGCCCGCGAAGTAGGCAAAGCAGAGTGTTTTCTCACGGCACCTCTCGCAAGGGCGACCACAAAGATTTCCTGGGAGCTTCGGACTCACCAGAAATCTGGTCCTGAGGCCGTGTGAGGGCTCTGGAAATGGAGCTCTCCTCAAGGAACGTGCAGCGTGTTGCCCATCACTCGGCACGCACACACGGCCTCCGAGGGGCAGAGCAAAATGGGCCTTGATGTTGCTCAGCCGGACCACGGCGTGGGGGGTGTCTGGAGGTCCTCAGTGACCTTGGAGGGAAATGCATGCACACCCGAGGGGCCTAGGAGTCCTCAAATGGGTAATTCCGTTAAAATAAACCCGAACGGTGACTAAGAACTCATGGAAACTGCTGCATGCCGCCCTTCCTGCCCGGCTACGCAGGGCCTAAACTGGAGGCAGAGTCTCACGTTGAGTTTCCCTTTCGTTCTGGAGCTTGTCAGGCTAACCACCCCCGCGGCCATGGAAGCACCGGGTTGAGACGGAGCAAACTCATTTTCTTCCCAGAAGCATTTCTACCGGGTTTCCAGGCCTGTCAACAGCAGGGGACGTCAGGCAGCTTCAAGGCAGCATGAAGGCAGCCTTCCAAGTGGGAAAGCAAGGATAGTTCCAGCAGGCTCCCGTTTCCACGCGCACACTCAGCTTACCTCCCTGTGGTTTCTAACCAGTCCAAAGAGACACATGTTGCCCTGCGTTTGCTTCCCTGAACCAACTCCCCGAAGTAGGGTGTTCTGGGTCAAGTGAACTGCCTCAACCAAGGAATGCCCTGCCTAGTTACGCCTCTGGGGCCTGTGGCTATTCCAAAGCCTGCAGTGCCACAGGAAGCACGGGGCTGAAATCGCAGTAAGAACGCAAGCCGACTTTCTCTTGGAGGCAGGGTGACTTCCGGCAGGGGGGTCCTAGATGGAATGCGAGGCCGAGGGTTCTCTCAGGGCAGCTCAGACGAGGGCAAGGCGTAAGACCTCAAAGGCATGTGAGACGTGCCAGAAGTCTGTTGGTGAAAGTGTGGGTTTGGTGGGGAAACGAATCTGCTCCAGGAGAGAGTGCAGGGCGTTTCCCTACACTCGGCGTATGGAGAGCGGCTCCAAAGGGCTCCGGGCCTGGATGTTGCTCAGCAGACCCAGGGGTGCCCGGGAGTACTCCGTGTTCCAGCCTGGAACAGGGTGCCCCCGCGAGCCTCCCAGGTGTCCAGGAAAATCTACTGCCGTTCAAGACACGCAGAGCAGAGGCTACGGCCTCACGGAAACTGCTGCGCGGCTCCGCTTCTGCACCTCACGTCAGGGCCTTCCCTCCAGGCCTGTGCTCAATCTGGCTGTCCCGTTAGCGACGCAGCATTGCGACATGCTGACGTTCTCCTCGAGCAGAGTGCCTTCAGGTACGAGGCCCGCGAAGTAGGCAAAGCAGAGTGTTTTCTCACGGCACCTCTCGCAAGGGCGACCACAAAGATTTCCTGGGAGCTTCGGACTCACCAGAAATCTGGTCCTGAGGCCGTGTGAGGGATCTGGAAATGGAGCTCTCCTCAAGGAACGTGCAGCGTGTTGCCCATCACTCGGCACGCACACAGGGCCTCCGAGGGGCAGAGCAATGGGCCTCGATGTTGATCAGCCGGACCACGGCGTGGGGGGTGTCTGGAGGTCCTCAGTGACCTTGGAGGGAAATGCATGCACACCCGAGGGGCCTAGGAGTCCTCAAATGGGTAATTCCGTTAAAATAAACCCGAACGGTGACTAAGAACTCATGGAAACTGCTGCATGCCGCCCTTCCTGCCCGGCTACGCAGGGCCTAAACTGGAGGCAGAGTCTCACGTTGAGTTTCCCTTTCGTTCTGGAGCTTGTCAGGCTAACCACCACCGCGGCCATGGAAGCACCGGGTTGAGACGGAGCAAACTCATTTTCTTCCCAGAAGCATTTCTACCGGGTTTCCAGGCCTGTCAACAGCAGGGGACGTCAGGCAGCTTCAAGGCAGCATGAAGGCAGCCTTCCAAGTGGGAAAGCAAGGATAGTTCCAGCAGGCTCCCGTTTCCACGCGCACACTCAGCTTACCTCCCTGTGGTTTCTAACCAGTCCAAAGAGACACATGTTACCCTGCGTTTGCTTCCCTGAACCAACTCCCCGAAGTAGGGTGTTCTGGGTCAAGTGAACTGCCTCAACCATGGAATGCCCTGCCTAGTTACGCCTCTGGGGCCTGTGGCTATTCCAAAGCCTGCAGTGCCACAGGAAGCACGGGGCTGAAATCGCAGTAAGAACGCAAGCCGACTTTCTCTTGGAGGCAGGGTGACTTCCGGCAGGGGGGTCCTAGATGGAATGCGAGGCCGAGGGTTCTCTCAGGGCAGCTCAGACGAGGGCAAGGCGTAAGACCTCAAAGGCATGTGAGACGTGCCAGAAGTCTGTTGGTGAAAGTGTGGGTTTGCTGTGGAAACGAATCTGCTCCAGGAGAGAGTGCAGGGCGTTTCCCTACACTCGGCGTGTGGAGAGCGGCTCCAAAGGGCTCCGGGCCTGGATGTTGCTCAGCAGACCCAGGGGTGCCCGGGAGTACTCCGTGTTCCAGCCTGGAACAGGGTGCCCCCGCGAGCCTCCCAGGTGTCCAGGAAAATCTACTGCCGTTCAAGACACGCAGAGCAGAGGCTACGGCCTCACGGAAACTGCTGCGCGGCTCCGCTTCTGCACCTCACGTCAGGGCCTTCCCTCCAGGCCTGTGCTCAATCTGGCTGTCCCGTTAGCGACGCAGCATTGCGAGATGCTGACGTTCTCCTCGAGCAGAGTGCCTTCAGGTACGAGGCCCGCGAAGTAGGCAAAGCAGAGTGTTTTCTCACGGTACCTCTCGCAAGGGCGACCACAAAGATTTCCTGGGAGCTTCGGACTCACCAGAAATCTGGTTCTGAGGCCGTGTGAGGGCTCTGGAAATGGAGCTCTCCTCAAGGAACGTGCAGCGTGTTGCCCATCAGTCGGCACGCACACAGGGCCTCCGAGGGGCAGAGCAATGGGCCTCGATGTTGATCAGCCGGACCACGGCGTGGGGGGTGTCTGGAGGTCCTCAGTGACCTTGGAGGGAAATGCATGCACACCCGAGGGGCCTAGGAGTCCTCAAATGGGTAATTCCGTTAAAATAAACCCGAACGGTGACTAAGAACTCATGGAAACTGCTGCATGCCGCCCTTCCTGCCCGGCTACGCAGGGCCTAAACTGGAGGCAGAGTCTCACGTTGAGTTTCCCTTTCGTTCTGGAGCTTGTCAGGCTAACCACCCCCGCGGCCATGGAAGCACCGGGTTGAGACGGAGCAAACTCATTTTCTTCCCAGAAGCATTTCTACCGGGTTTCCAGGCCTGTCAACAGCAGGGGACGTCAGGCAGCTTCAAGGCAGCATGAAGGCAGCCTTCCAAGTGGGAAAGCAAGGATAGTTCCAGCAGGCTCCCGTTTCCACGCGCACACTCAGCTTACCTCCCTGTGGTTTCTAACCAGTCCAAAGAGACACATGTTACCCTGCGTTTGCTTCCCTGAACCAACTCCCCGAAGTAGGGTGTTCTGGGTCAAGTGAACTGCCTCAACCATGGAATGCCCTGCCTAGTTACGCCTCTGGGGCCTGTGGCTATTCCAAAGCCTGCAGTGCCACAGGAAGCACGGGGCTGAAATCGCAGTAAGAACGCAAGCCGACTTTCTCTTGGAGGCAGGGTGACTTCCGGCAGGGGGGTCCTAGATGGAATGCGAGGCCGAGGGTTCTCTCAGGGCAGCTCAGACGAGGGCAAGGCGTAAGACCTCAAAGGCATGTGAGACGTGCCAGAAGTCTGTTGGTGAAAGTGTGGGTTTGCTGGGGAAACGAATCTGCTCCAGGAGAGAGTGCAGGGCGTTTCCCTACACTCGGCGTGTGGAGAGCGGCTCCAAAGGGCTCCGGGCCTGGATGTTGCTCAGCAGACCCAGGGGTGCCCGGGAGTACTCCGTGTTCCAGCCTGGAACAGGGTGCCCCCGCGAGCCTCCCAGGTGTCCAGGAAAATCTACTGCCGTTCAAGACACGCAGAGCAGAGGCTACGGCCTCACGGAAACTGCTGCGCGGCTCCGCTTCTGCACCTCACGTCAGGGCCTTCCCTCCAGGCCTGTGCTCAATCTGGCTGTCCCGTTAGCGACGCAGCATTGCGAGATGCTGACGTTCTCCTCGAGCAGAGTGCCTTCAGGTACGAGGCCCGCGAAGTAGGCAAAGCAGAGTGTTTTCTCACGGCACCTCTCGCAAGGGCGACCACAAAGATTTCCTGGGAGCTTCGGACTCACCAGAAATCTGGTCCTGAGGCCGTGTGAGGGCTCTGGAAATGGAGCTCTCCTCAAGGAACGTGCAGCGTGTTGCCCATCACTCGGCACGCACACAGGGCCTCCGAGGGGCAGAGCAATGGGCCTCGATGTTGCTCAGCCGGACCACGGCGTGGGGGGTGTCTGGAGGTCCTCAGTGACCTTGGAGGGAAATGCATGCACACCCGAGGGGCCTAGGAGTCCTCAAATGGGTAATTCCGTTAAAATAAACCCGAACGGTGACTAAGAACTCATGGAAACTGCTGCATGCCGCCCTTCCTGCCCGGCTACGCAGGGCCTAAACTGGAGGCAGAGTCTCACGTTGAGTTTCCCTTTCGTTCTGGAGCTTGTCAGGCTAACCACCCCCGCGGCCATGGAAGCACCGGGTTGAGACGGAGCAAACTCATTTTCTTCCCAGAAGCATTTCTACCGGGTTTCCAGGCCTGTCAACAGCAGGGGACGTCAGGCAGCTTCAAGGCAGCATGAAGGCAGCCTTCCAAGTGGGAAAGCAAGGATAGTTCCAGCAGGCTCCCGTTTCCACGCGCACACTCAGCTTACCTCCCTGTGGTTTCTAACCAGTCCAAAGAGACACATGTTACCCTGCGTTTGCTTCCCTGAACCAACTCCCCGAAGTAGGGTGTTCTGGGTCAAGTGAACTGCCTCAACCATGGAATGCCCTGCCTAGTTACGCCTCTGGGGCCTGTGGCTATTCCAAAGCCTGCAGTGCCACAGGAAGCACGGGGCTGAAATCGCAGTAAGAACGCAAGCCGACTTTCTCTTGGAGGCAGGGTGACTTCCGGCAGGGGGGTCCTAGATGGAATGCGAGGCCGAGGGTTCTCTCAGGGCAGCTCAGACGAGGGCAAGGCGTAAGACCTCAAAGGCATGTGAGACGTGCCAGAAGTCTGTTGGTGAAAGTGTGGGTTTGCTGGGGAAACGAATCTGCTCCAGGAGAGAGTGCAGGGCGTTTCCCTACACTCGGCGTGTGGAGAGCGGCTCCAAAGGGCTCCGGGCCTGGATGTTGCTCAGCAGACCCAGGGGTGCCCGGGAGTACTCCGTGTTCCAGCCTGGAACAGGGTGCCCCCGCGAGCCTCCCAGGTGTCCAGGAAAATCTACTGCCGTTCAACACACGCAGAGCAGAGGCTACGGCCTCACGGAAACTGCTGCGCGGCTCCGCTTCTGCACCTCACGTCAGGGCCTTCCCTCCAGGCCTGTGCTCAATCTGGCTGTCCCGTTAGCGACGCAGCATTGCGAGATGCTGACGTTCTCCTCGAGCAGAGTGCCTTCAGGTACGAGGCCCGCGAAGTAGGCAAAGCAGAGTGTTTTCTCACGGCACCTCTCGCAAGGGCGACCACAAAGATTTCCTGGGAGCTTCGGACTCACCAGAAATCTGGTCCTGAGGCCGTGTGAGGGCTCTGGAAATGGAGCTCTCCTCAAGGAACGTGCAGCGTGTTGCCCATCACTCGGCACGCACACACGGCCTCCGAGGGGCAGAGCAAAATGGGCCTCGATGTTGCTCAGCCGGACCACGGCGTGGGGGGTGTCTGGAGGTCCTCAGTGACCTTGGAGGGAAATGCATGCACACCCGAGGGGCCTAGGAGTCCTCAAATGGGTAATTCCGTTAAAATAAACCCGAACGGTGACTAAGAACTCATGGAAACTGCTGCATGCCGCCCTTCCTGCCCGGCTACGCAGGGCCTAAACTGGAGGCAGAGTCTCACGTTGAGTTTCCCTTTCGTTCTGGAGCTTGTCAGGCTAACCACCACCGCGGCCATGGAAGCACCGGGTTGAGACGGAGCAAACTCATTTTCTTCCCAGAAGCATTTCTACCGGGTTTCCAGGCCTGTCAACAGCAGGGGACGTCAGGCAGCTTCAAGGCATCATGAAGGCAGCCTTCCAAGTGGGAAAGCAAGGATAGTTCCAGCAGGCTCCCGTTTCCACGCGCACACTCAGCTTACCTCCCTGTGGTTTCTAACCAGTCCAAAGAGACACATGTTACCCTGCGTTTGCTTCCCTGAACCAACTCCCCGAAGTAGGGTGTTCTGGGTCAAGTGAACTGCCTCAACCATGGAATGCCCTGCCTAGTTACGCCTCTGGGGCCTGTGGCTATTCCAAAGCCTGCAGTGCCACAGGAAGCACGGGGCTGAAATCGCAGTAAGAACGCAAGCCGACTTTCTCTTGGAGGCAGGGTGACTTCCGGCAGGGGGGTCCTAGATGGAATGCGAGGCCGAGGGTTCTCTCAGGGCAGCTCAGACGAGGGCAAGGCGTAAGACCTCAAAGGCATGTGAGACGTGCCAGAAGTCTGTTGGTGAAAGTGTGGGTTTGCTGGGGAAACGAATCTGCTCCAGGAGAGAGTGCAGGGCGTTTCCCTACACTCGGCGTGTGGAGAGCGGCTCCAAAGGGCTCCGGGCCTGGATGTTGCTCAGCAGACCCAGGGGTGCCCGGGAGTACTCCGTGTTCCAGCCTGGAACAGGGTGCCCCCGCGAGCCTCCCAGGTGTCCAGGAAAATCTACTGCCGTTCAAGACACGCAGAGCAGAGGCTACGGCCTCACGGAAACTGCTGCGCGGCTCCGCTTCTGCACCTCACGTCAGGGCCTTCCCTCCAGGCCTGTGCTCAATCTGGCTGTCCCGTTAGCGACGCAGCATTGCGAGATGCTGACGTTCTCCTCGAGCAGAGTGCCTTCAGGTACGAGGCCCGCGAAGTAGGCAAAGCAGAGTGTTTTCTCACGGCACCTCTCGCAAGGGCGACCACAAAGATTTCCTGGGAGCTTCGGACTCACCAGAAATCTGGTCCTGAGGCCGTGTGAGGGCTCTGGAAATGGAGCTCTCCTCAAGGAACGTGCAGCGTGTTGCCCATCAGTCGGCACGCACACAGGGCCTCCGAGGGGCAGAGCAATGGGCCTCGATGTTGCTCAGCCGGACCACGGCGTGGGGGGTGTCTGGAGGTCCTCAGTGACCTTGGAGGGAAATGCATGCACACCCGAGGGGCCTAGGAGTCCTCAAATGGGTAATTCCGTTAAAATAAACCCGAACGGTGACTAAGAACTCATGGAAACTGCTGCATGCCGCCCTTCCTGCCCGGCTACGCAGGGCCTAAACTGGAGGCAGAGTCTCACGTTGAGTTTCCCTTTCGTTCTGGAGCTTGTCAGGCTAACCACCACCGCGGACATGGAAGCACCGGGTTGAGACGGAGCACACTCATTTTCTTCCCAGAAGCATTTCTACCGGGTTTCCAGGCCTGTCAACAGCAGGGGACGTCAGGCAGCTTCAAGGCAGCATGAAGGCAGCCTTCCAAGTGGGAAAGCAAGGATAGTTCCAGCAGGCTCCCGTTTCCACGCGCACACTCAGCTTACGTCCCTGTGGTTTCTAACCAGTCCAAAGAGACACATGTTACCCTGCGTTTGCTTCCCTGAACCAACTCCCCGAAGTAGGGTGTTCTGGGTCAAGTGAACTGCCTCAACCATGGAATGCCCTGCCTAGTTACGCCTCTGGGGCCTGTGGCTATTCCAAAGCCTGCAGTGCCACAGGAAGCACGGGGCTGAAATCGCAGTAAGAACGCAAGCCGACTTTCTCTTGGAGGCAGGGTGACTTCCGGCAGGGGGGTCCTAGATGGAATGCGAGGCCGAGGGTTCTCTCAGGGCAGCTCAGACGAGGGCAAGGCGTAAGACCTCAAAGGCATGTGAGACGTGCCAGAAGTCTGTTGGTGAAAGTGTGGGTTTGGTGGGGAAACGAATCTGCTCCAGGAGAGAGTGCAGGGCGTTTCCCTACACTCGGCGTATGGAGAGCGGCTCCAAAGGGCTCCGGGCCTGGATGTTGCTCAGCAGACCCAGGGGTGCCCGGGAGTACTCCGTGTTCCAGCCTGGAACAGGGTGCCCCCGCGAGCCTCCCAGGTGTCCAGGAAAATCTACTGCCGTTCAAGACACGCAGAGCAGAGGCTACGGCCTCACGGAAACTGCTGCGCGGCTCCGCTTCTGCACCTCACGTCAGGGCCTTCCCTCCAGGCCTGTGCTCAATCTGGCTGTCCCGTTAGCGACGCAGCATTGCGAGATGCTGACGTTCTCCTCGAGCAGAGTGCCTTCAGGTACGAGGCCCGCGAAGTAGGCAAAGCAGAGTGTTTTCTCACGGCACCTCTCGCAAGGGCGACCACAAAGATTTCCTGGGAGCTTCGGACTCACCAGAAATCTGGTCCTGAGGCCGTGTGAGGGCTCTGGAAATGGAGCTCTCCTCAAGGAACGTGCAGCGTGTTGCCCATCACTCGGCACGCACACAGGGCCTCCGAGGGGCAGAGCAATGGGCCTCGATGTTGCTCAGCCGGACCACGGCGTGGGGGGTGTCTGGAGGTCCTCAGTGACCTTGGAGGGAAATGCATGCACACCCGAGGGGCCTAGGAGTCCTCAAATGGGTAATTCCGTTAAAATAAACCCGAACGGTGACTAAGAACTCATGGAAACTGCTGCATGCCGCCCTTCCTGCCCGGCTACGCAGGGCCTAAACTGGAGGCAGAGTCTCACGTTGAGTTTCCCTTTCGTTCTGGAGCTTGTCAGGCTAACCACCACCGCGGCCATGGAAGCACCGGGTTGAGACGGAGCAAACTCATTTTCTTCCCAGAAGCATTTCTACCGGGTTTCCAGGCCTGTCAACAGCAGGGGACGTCAGGCAGCTTCAAGGCAGCATGAAGGCAGCCTTCCAAGTGGGAAAGCAAGGATAGTTCCAGCAGGCTCCCGTTTCCACGCGCACACTCAGCTTACCTCCCTGTGGTTTCTAACCAGTCCAAAGAGACACATGTTACCCTGCGTTTGCTTCCCTGAACCAACTCCCCGAAGTAGGGTGTTCTGGGTCAAGTGAACTGCCTCAACCAAGGAATGCCCTGCCTAGTTACGCCTCTGGGGCCTGTGGCTATTCCAAAGCCTGCAGTGCCACAGGAAGCACGGGGCTGAAATCGCAGTAAGAACGCAAGCCGACTTTCTCTTGGAGGCAGGGTGACTTCCGGCAGGGGGGTCCTAGATGGAATGCGAGGCCGAGGGTTCTCTCAGGGCAGCTCAGACGAGGGCAAGGCGTAAGACCTCAAAGGCATGTGAGACGTGCCAGAAGTCTGTTGGTGAAAGTGTGGGTTTGCTGGGGAAACGAATCTGCTCCAGGAGAGAGTGCAGGGCGTTTCCCTACACTCGGCGTGTGGAGAGCGGCTCCAAAGTGCTCAGGGCCTGGATGTTGCTCAGCAGACCCAGGGGTGCCCGGGAGTACTCCGTGTTCCAGCCTGGAACAGGGTGCCCCCGCGAGCCTCCCAGGTGTCCAGGAAAATCTACTGCCGTTCAAGACACGCAGAGCAGAGGCTACGGCCTCACGGAAACTGCTGCGCGGCTCCGCTTCTGCACCTCACGTCAGGGCCTTCCCTCCAGGCCTGTGCTCAATCTGGCTGTCCCGTTAGCGACGCAGCATTGCGAGATGCTGACGTTCTCCTCGAGCAGAGTGCCTTCAGGTACGAGGCCCGCGAAGTAGGCAAAGCAGAGTGTTTTCTCACGGCACCTCTCGCAAGGGCGACCACAAAGATTTCCTGGGAGCTTCGGACTCACCAGAAATCTGGTCCTGAGGCCGTGTGAGGGCTCTGGAAATGGAGCTCTCCTCAAGGAACGTGCAGCGTGTTGCCCATCACTCGGCACGCACACAGGGCGTCCGAGGGGCAGAGCAATGGGCCTCGATGTTGCTCAGCCGGACCACGGCGTGGGGGGTGTCTGGAGGTCCTCAGTGACCTTGGAGGGAAATGCATGCACACCCGAGGGGCCTAGCAGTCCTCAAATGGGTAATTCCGTTAAAATAAACCCGAACGGTGACTAAGAACTCATGGAAACTGCTGCATGCCGCCCTTCCTGCCCGGCTACGCAGGGCCTAAACTGGAGGCAGAGTCTCACGTTGAGTTTCCCTTTCGTTCTGGAGCTTGTCAGGCTAACCACCACCGCGGCCATGGAAGCACCGGGTTGAGACGGAGCACACTCATTTTCTTCCCAGAAGCATTTCTACCGGGTTTCCAGGCCTGTCAACAGCAGGGGACGTCAGGCAGCTTCAAGGCAGCATGAAGGCAGCCTTCCAAGTGGGAAAGCAAGGATAGTTCCAGCAGGCTCCCGTTTCCACGCGCACACTCAGCTTACCTCCCTGTGGTTTCTAACCAGTCCAAAGAGACACATGTTACCCTGCGTTTGCTTCCCTGAACCAACTCCCCGAAGTAGGGTGTTCTGGGTCAAGTGAACTGCTTCAACCAAGGAATGCCCTGCCTAGTTACGCCTCTGGGGCCTGTGGCTATTCCAAAGCCTGCAGTGCCACAGGAAGCACGGGGCTGAAATCGCAGTAAGAACGCAAGCCGACTTTCTCTTGGAGGCAGGGTGACTTCCGGCAGGGGGGTCCTAGATGGAATGCGAGGCCGAGGGTTCTCTCAGGGCAGCTCAGACGAGGGCAAGGCGTAAGACCTCAAAGGCATGTGAGACGTGCCAGAAGTCTGTTGGTGAAAGTGTGGGTTTGGTGGGGAAACGAATCTGCTCCAGGAGAGAGTGCAGGGCGTTTCCCTACACTCGGCGTATGGAGAGCGGCTCCAAAGGGCTCCGGGCCTGGATGTTGCTCAGCAGACCCAGGGGTGCCCGGGAGTACTCCGTGTTCCAGCCTGGAACAGGGTGCCCCCGCGAGCCTCCCAGGTGTCCAGGAAAATCTACTGCCGTTCAAGACACGCAGAGCAGAGGCTACGGCCTCACGGAAACTGCTGCGCGGCTCCGCTTCTGCACCTCACGTCAGGGCCTTCCCTCCAGGCCTGTGCTCAATCTGGCTGTCCCGTTAGCGACGCAGCATTGCGAGATGCTGACGTTCTCCTCGAGCAGAGTGCCTTCAGGTACGAGGCCCGCGAAGTAGGCAAAGCAGAGTGTTTTCTCACGGCACCTCTCGCAAGGGCGACCACAAAGATTTCCTGGGAGCTTCGGACTCACCAGAAATCTGGTCCTGAGGCCGTGTGAGGGCTCTGGAAATGGAGCTCTCCTCAAGGAACGTGCAGCGTGTTGCCCATCACTCGGCACGCACACAGGGCGTCCGAGGGGCAGAGCAATGGGCCTCGATGTTGCTCAGCCGGACCACGGCGTGGGGGGTGTCTGGAGGTCCTCAGTGACCTTGGAGGGAAATGCATGCACACCCGAGGGGCCTAGCAGTCCTCAAATGGGTAATTCCGTTAAAATAAACCCGAACGGTGACTAAGAACTCATGGAAACTGCTGCATGCCGCCCTTCCTGCCCGGCTACGCAGGGCCTAAACTGGAGGCAGAGTCTCACGTTGAGTTTCCCTTTCGTTCTGGAGCTTGTCAGGCTAACCACCACCGCGGCCATGGAAGCACCGGGTTGAGACGGAGCACACTCATTTTCTTCCCAGAAGCATTTCTACTGGGTTTCCAGGCCTGTCAACAGCAGGGGACGTCAGGCAGCTTCAAGGCAGCATGAAGGCAGCCTTCCAAGTGGGAAAGCAAGGATAGTTCCAGCAGGCTCCCGTTTCCACGCGCACACTCAGCTTACCTCCCTGTGGTTTCTAACCAGTCCAAAGAGACACATGTTACCCTGCGTTTGCTTCCCTGAACCAACTCCCCGAAGTAGGGTGTTCTGGGTCAAGTGAACTGCTTCAACCAAGGAATGCCCTGCCTAGTTACGCCTCTGGGGCCTGTGGCTATTCCAAAGCCTGCAGTGCCACAGGAAGCACGGGGCTGAAATCGCAGTAAGAACGCAAGCCGACTTTCTCTTGGAGGCAGGGTGACTTCCGGCAGGGGGGTCCTAGATGGAATGCGAGGCCGAGGGTTCTCTCAGGGCAGCTCAGACGAGGGCAAGGCGTAAGACCTCAAAGGCATGTGAGACGTGCCAGAAGTCTGTTGGTGAAAGTGTGGGTTTGGTGGGGAAACGAATCTGCTCCAGGAGAGAGTGCAGGGCGTTTCCCTACACTCGGCGTATGGAGAGCGGCTCCAAAGGGCTCCGGGCCTGGATGTTGCTCAGCAGACCCAGGGGTGCCCGGGAGTACTCCGTGTTCCAGCCTGGAACAGGGTGCCCCCGCGAGCCTCCCAGGTGTCCAGGAAAATCTACTGCCGTTCAACACACGCAGAGCAGAGGCTACGGCCTCACGGAAACTGCTGCGCGGCTCCGCTTCTGCACCTCACGTCAGGGCCTTCCCTCCAGGCCTGTGCTCAATCTGGCTGTCCCGTTAGCGACGCAGCATTGCGAGATGCTGACGTTCTCCTCGAGCAGAGTGCCTTCAGGTACGAGGCCCGCGAAGTAGGCAAAGCAGAGTGTTTTCTCACGGCATCTCTCGCAAGGGCGACCACAAAGATTTCCTGGGAACTTCGGACTCACCAGAAATCTGGTTCTGAGGCCGTGTGAGGGCTCTGGAAATGGAGCTCTCCTCAAGGAACGTGCAGCGTGTTGCCCATCACTCGGCACGCACACAGGGCCTCCGAGGGGCAGAGCAATGGGCCTCGATGTTGCTCAGCCGGACCACGGCGTGGGGGGTGTCTGGAGGTCCTCAGTGACCTTGGAGGGAAATGCATGCACACCCGAGGGGCCTAGGAGTCCTCAAATGGGTAATTCCGTTAAAATAAACCCGAACGGTGACTAAGAACTCATGGAAACTGCTGCATGCCGCCCTTCCTGCCCGGCTACGCAGGGCCTAAACTGGAGGCAGAGTCTCACGTTGAGTTTCCCTTTCGTTCTGGAGCTTGTCAGGCTAACCACCACCGCGGCCATGGAAGCACCGGGTTGAGACGGAGCACACTCATTTTCTTCCCAGAAGCATTTCTACCGGGTTTCCAGGCCTGTCAACAGCAGGGGACGTCAGGCAGCTTCAAGGCAGCATGAAGGCAGCCTTCCAAGTGGGAAAGCAAGGATAGTTCCAGCAGGCTCCCGTTTCCACGCGCACACTCAGCTTACCTCCCTGTGGTTTCTAACCAGTCCAAAGAGACACATGTTACCCTGCGTTTGCTTCCCTGAACCAACTCCCCGAAGTAGGATGTTCTGGGTCAAGTGAACTGCCTCAACCATGGAATGCCCTGCCTAGTTACGCCTCTGGGGCCTGTGGCTATTCCAAAGCCTGCAGTGCCACAGGAAGCACGGGGCTGAAATCGCAATAAGAACGCAAGCCGACTTTCTCTTGGAGGCAGGGTGACTTCCGGCAGGGGGGTCCTAGATGGAATACGAGGCCGAGGGTTCTCTCAGGGCAGCTCAGACTAGGGCAAGGCGTAAGACCTCAAAGGCATGTGAGACGTGCCAGAAGTCTGTTGGTGAAAGTGTGGGTTTGGTGGGGAAACGAATCTGCTCCAGGAGAGAGTGCAGGGCGTTTCCCTACACTCGGCGTATGGAGAGCGGCTCCAAAGGGCTCCGGGCCTGGGTGTTGCTCAGCAGACCCAGGGGTGCCCGGGAGTACTCCGTGTTCCAGCCTGGAACAGGGTGCCCCCGCGAGCCTCCCAGGTGTCCAGGAAAATCTACTGCCGTTCAAGACACGCAGAGCAGAGGCTACGGCCTCACGGAAACTGCTGCGCGGCTCCGCTTCTGCACCTCACGTCAGGGCCTTCCCTCCAGGCCTGTGCTCAATCTGGCTGTCCCGTTAGCGACGCAGCATTGCGAGATGCTGACGTTCTCCTCGAGCAGAGTGCCTTCAGGTACGAGGCCCGCGAAGTAGGCAAAGCAGAGTGTTTTCTCACGGCACCTCTCGCAAGGGCGACCACAAAGATTTCCTGGGAGCTTCGGACTCACCAGAAATCTGGTCCTGAGGCCGTGTGAGGGCTCTGGAAATGGAGCTCTCCTCAAGGAACGTGCAGCGTGTTGCCCATCACTCGGCACGCACACAGGGCCTCCGAGGGGCAGAGCAATGGGCCTCGATGTTGCTCAGCCGGACCACGGCGTGGGGGGTGTCTGGAGGTCCTCAGTGACCTTGGAGGGAAATGCATGCACACCCGAGGGGCCTAGGAGTCCTCAAATGGGTAATTCCGTTAAAATAAACCCGAACGGTGACTAAGAACTCATGGAAACTGCTGCATGCCGCCCTTCCTGCCCGGCTACGCAGGGCCTAAACTGGAGGCAGAGTCTCACGTTGAGTTTCCCTTTCGTTCTGGAGCTTGTCAGGCTAACCACCACCGCGGCCATGGAAGCACCGGGTTGAGACGGAGCAAACTCATTTTCTTCCCAGAAGCATTTCTACCGGGTTTCCAGGCCTGTCAACAGCAGGGGACGTCAGGCAGCTTCAAGGCAGCATGAAGGCAGCCTTCCAAGTGGGAAAGCAAGGATAGTTCCAGCAGGCTCCCGTTTCCACGCGCACACTCAGCTTACCTCCCTGTGGTTTCTAACCAGTCCAAAGAGACACATGTTACCCTGCGTTTGCTTCCCTGAACCAACTCCCCGAAGTAGGGTGTTCTGGGTCAAGTGAACTGCCTCAACCAAGGAATGCCCTGCCTAGTTACGCCTCTGGGGCCTGTGGCTATTCCAAAGCCTGCAGTGCCACAGGAAGCACGGGGCTGAAATCGCAGTAAGAACGCAAGCCGACTTTCTCTTGGAGGCAGGGTGACTTCCGGCAGGGGGGTCCTAGATGGAATGCGAGGCCGAGGGTTCTCTCAGGGCAGCTCAGACGAGAGCAAGGCGTAAGACCTCAAAGGCATGTGAGACGTGCCAGAAGTCTGTTGGTGAAAGTGTGGGTTTGGTGGGGAAACGAATCTGCTCCAGGAGAGAGTGCAGGGCGTTTCCCTACACTCGGCGTATGGAGAGCGGCTCCAAAGGGCTCCGGGCCTGGGTGTTGCTCAGCAGACCCAGGGGTGCCCGGGAGTACTCCGTGTTCCAGCCTGGAACAGGGTGCCCCCGCGAGCCTCCCAGGTGTCCAGGAAAATCTACTGCCGTTCAAGACACGCAGAGCAGAGGCTACGGCCTCACGGAAACTGCTGCGCGGCTCCGCTTCTGCACCTCACGTCAGGGCCTTCCCTCCAGGCCTGTGCTCAATCTGGCTGTCCCGTTAGCGACGCAGCATTGCGACATGCTGACGTTCTCCTCGAGCAGAGTGCCTTCAGGTACGAGGCCCGCGAAGTAGGCAAAGCAGAGTGTTTTCTCACGGCACCTCTCGCAAGGGCGACCACAAAGATTTCCTGGGAGCTTCGGACTCACCAGAAATCTGGTCCTGAGGCCGTGTGAGGGCTCTGGAAATGGAGCTCTCCTCAAGGAACGTGCAGCGTGTTGCCCATCACTCGGCACGCACACAGGGCGTCCGAGGGGCAGAGCAATGGGCCTCGATGTTGCTCAGCCGGACCACGGCGTGGGGGGTGTCTGGAGGTCCTCAGTGACCTTGGAGGGAAATGCATGCACACCCGAGGGGCCTAGCAGTCCTCAAATGGGTAATTCCGTTAAAATAAACCCGAACGGTGACTAAGAACTCATGGAAACTGCTGCATGCCGCCCTTCCTGCCCGGCTACGCAGGGCCTAAACTGGAGGCAGAGTCTCACGTTGAGTTTCCCTTTCGTTCTGGAGCTTGTCAGGCTAACCACCACCGCGGCCATGGAAGCACCGGGTTGAGACGGAGCAAACTCATTTTCTTCCCAGAAGCATTTCTACCGGGTTTCCAGGCCTGTCAACAGCAGGGGACGTCAGGCAGCTTCAAGGCAGCATGAAGGCAGCCTTCCAAGTGGGAAAGCAAGGATAGTTCCAGCAGGCTCCCGTTTCCACGCGCACACTCAGCTTACCTCCCTGTGGTTTCTAACCAGTCCAAAGAGACACATGTTACCCTGCGTTTGCTTCCCTGAACCAACTCCCCGAAGTAGGGTGTTCTGGGTCAAGTGAACTGCCTCAACCATGGAATGCCCTGCCTAGTTACGCCTCTGGGGCCTGTGGCTATTCCAAAGCCTGCAGTGCCACAGGAAGCACGGGGCTGAAATCGCAGTAAGAACGCAAGCCGACTTTCTCTTGGAGGCAGGGTGACTTCCGGCAGGGGGGTCCTAGATGGAATGCGAGGCCGAGGGTTCTCTCAGGGCAGCTCAGACGAGGGCAAGGCGTAAGACCTCAAAGGCATGTGAGACGTGCCAGAAGTCTGTTGGTGAAAGTGTGGGTTTGCTGGGGAAACGAATCTGCTCCAGGAGAGAGTGCAGGGCGTTTCCCTACACTCGGCGTGTGGAGAGCGGCTCCAAAGGGCTCCGGGCCTGGATGTTGCTCAGCAGACCCAGGGGTGCCCGGGAGTACTCCGTGTTCCAGCCTGGAACAGGGTGCCCCCGCGAGCCTCCCAGGTGTCCAGGAAAATCTACTGCCGTTCAAGACACGCAGAGCAGAGGCTACGGCCTCACGGAAACTGCTGCGCGGCTCCGCTTCTGCACCTCACGTCAGGGCCTTCCCTCCAGGCCTGTGCTCAATCTGGCTGTCCCGTTAGCGACGCAGCATTGCGAGATGCTGACGTTCTCCTCGAGCAGAGTGCCTTCAGGTACGAGGCCCGCGAAGTAGGCAAAGCAGAGTGTTTTCTCACGGCACCTCTCGCAAGGGCGACCACAAAGATTTCCTGGGAGCTTCGGACTCACCAGAAATCTGGTCCTGAGGCCGTGTGAGGGCTCTGGAAATGGAGCTCTCCTCAAGGAACGTGCAGCGTGTTGCCCATCAGTCGGCACGCACACAGGGCCTCCGAGGGGCAGAGCAATGGGCCTCGATGTTGCTCAGCCGGACCACGGCGTGGGGGGTGTCTGGAGGTCCTCAGTGACCTTGGAGGGAAATGCATGCACACCCGAGGGGCCTAGGAGTCCTCAAATGGGTAATTCCGTTAAAATAAACCCGAACGGTGACTAAGAACTCATGGAAACTGCTGCATGCCGCCCTTCCTGCCCGGCTACGCAGGGCCTAAACTGGAGGCAGAGTCTCACGTTGAGTTTCCCTTTCGTTCTGGAGCTTGTCAGGCTAACCACCACCGCGGACATGGAAGCACCGGGTTGAGACGGAGCACACTCATTTTCTTCCCAGAAGCATTTCTACCGGGTTTCCAGGCCTGTCAACAGCAGGGGACGTCAGGCAGCTTCAAGGCAGCATGAAGGCAGCCTTCCAAGTGGGAAAGCAAGGATAGTTCCAGCAGGCTCCCGTTTCCACGCGCACACTCAGCTTACCTCCCTGTGGTTTCTAACCAGTCCAAAGAGACACATGTTACCCTGCGTTTGCTTCCCTGAACCAACTCCCCGAAGTAGGGTGTTCTGGGTCAAGTGAACTGCCTCAACCAAGGAATGCCCTGCCTAGTTACGCCTCTGGGGCCTGTGGCTATTCCAAAGCCTGCAGTGCCACAGGAAGCACGAGGCTGAAATCGCAGTAAGAACGCAAGCCGACTTTCTCTTGGAGGCAGGGTGACTTCCGGCAGGGGGGTCCTAGATGGAATGCGAGGCCGAGGGTTCTCTCAGGGCAGCTCAGACGAGGGCAAGGCGTAAGACCTCAAAGGCATGTGAGACGTGCCAGAAGTCTGTTGGTGAAAGTGTGGGTTTGGTGGGGAAACGAATCTGCTCCAGGAGAGAGTGCAGGGCGTTTCCCTACACTCGGCGTATGGAGAGCGGCTCCAAAGGGCTCCGGGCCTGGATGTTGCTCAGCAGACCCAGGGGTGCCCGGGAGTACTCCGTGTTCCAGCCTGGAACAGGGTGCCCCCGCGAGCCTCCCAGGTGTCCAGGAAAATCTACTGCCGTTCAAGACACGCAGAGCAGAGGCTACGGCCTCACGGAAACTGCTGCGCGGCTCCGCTTCTGCACCTCACGTCAGGGCCTTCCCTCCAGGCCTGTGCTCAATCTGGCTGTACCGTTAGCGACGCAGCATTGCGAGATGCTGACGTTCTCCTCGAGCAGAGTGCCTTCAGGTACGAGGCCCGCGAAGTAGGCAAAGCAGAGTGTTTTCTCACGGCACCTCTCGCAAGGGCGACCACAAAGATTTCCTGGGAGCTTCGGACTCACCAGAAATCTGGTCCTGAGGCCGTGTGAGGGCTCTGGAAATGGAGCTCTCCTCAAGGAACGTGCAGCGTGTTGCCCATCACTCGGCACGCACACAGGGCCTCCGAGGGGCAGAGCAATGGGCCTCGATGTTGCTCAGCCGGACCACGGCGTGGGGGGTGTCTGGAGGTCCTCAGTGACCTTGGAGGGAAATGCATGCACACCCGAGGGGCCTAGGAGTCCTCAAATGGGTAATTCCGTTAAAATAAACCCGAACGGTGACTAAGAACTCATGGAAACTGCTGCATGCCGCCCTTCCTGCCCGGCTACGCAGGGCCTAAACTGGAGGCAGAGTCTCACGTTGAGTTTCCCTTTCGTTCTGGAGCTTGTCAGGCTAACCACCACCGCGGCCATGGAAGCACCGGGTTGAGACGGAGCAAACTCATTTTCTTCCCAGAAGCATTTCTACCGGGTTTCCAGGCCTGTCAACAGCAGGGGACGTCAGGCAGCTTCAAGGCAGCATGAAGGCAGCCTTCCAAGTGGGAAAGCAAGGATAGTTCCAGCAGGCTCCCGTTTCCACGCGCACACTCAGCTTACCTCCCTGTGGTTTCTAACCAGTCCAAAGAGACACATGTTACCCTGCGTTTGCTTCCCTGAACCAACACCCCGAAGTAGGGTGTTCTGGGTCAAGTGAACTGCCTCAACCAAGGAATGCCCTGCCTAGTTACGCCTCTGGGGCCTGTGGCTATTCCAAAGCCTGCAGTGCCACAGGAAGCACGGGGCTGAAATCGCAGTAAGAACGCAAGCCGACTTTCTCTTGGAGGCAGGGTGACTTCCGGCAGGGGGGTCCTAGATGGAATGCGAGGCCGAGGGTTCTCTCAGGGCAGCTCAGACGAGGGCAAGGCGTAAGACCTCAAAGGCATGTGAGACGTGCCAGAAGTCTGTTGGTGAAAGTGTGGGTTTGGTGGGGAAACGAATCTGCTCCAGGAGAGAGTGCAGGGCGTTTCCCTACACTCGGCTTATGGAGAGCAGCTCCAAAGGGCTCCGGGCCTGGATGTTGCTCAGCAGACCCAGGGGTGCCCGAGAGTACTCCGTGTTCCAGCCTGGAACAGGGTGCCCCCGCGAGCCTCCCAGGTGTCCAGGAAAATCTACTGCCGTTCAACACACGCAGAGCAGAGGCTACGGCCTCACGGAAACTGCTGCGCGGCTCCGCTTCTGCACCTCACGTCAGGGCCTTCCCTCCAGGCCTGTGCTCAATCTGGCTGTCCCGTTAGCGACGCAGCATTGCGAGATGCTGACGTTCTCCTCGAGCAGAGTGCCTTCAGGTACGAGGCCCGCGAAGTAGGCAAAGCAGAGTGTTTTCTCACGGCAGCTCTCGCAAGGGCGACCACAAAGATTTCCTGGGAGCTTCGGACTCACCAGAAATCTGGTTCTGAGGCCGTGTGAGGGCTCTGGAAATGGAGCTCTCCTCAAGGAACGTGCAGCGTGTTGCCCATCACTCGGCACGCACACAGGGCCTCCGAGGGGCAGAGCAATGGGCCTCGATGTTGCTCAGCCGGACCACGGCGTGGGGGGTGTCTGGAGGTCCTCAGTGACCTTGGAGGGAAATGCATGCACACCCGAGGCGCCTAGGAGTCCTCAAATGGGTAATTCCGTTAAAATAAACCCGAACGGTGACTAAGAACTCATGGAAACTGCTGCATGCCGCCCTTCCTGCCCGGCTACGCAGGGCCTAAACTGGAGGCAGAGTCTCACGTTGAGTTTCCCTTTCGTTCTGGAGCTTGTCAGGCTAACCACCACCGCGGCCATGGAAGCACCGGGTTGAGACGGAGCACACTCATTTTCTTCCCAGAAGCATTTCGACCGGGTTTCCAGGCCTGTCAACAGCAGGGGACGTCAGGCAGCTTCAAGGCAGCATGAAGGCAGCCTTCCAAGTGGGAAAGCAAGGATAGTTCCAGCAGGCTCCCGTTTCCACGCGCACACTCAGCTTACCTCCCTGTGGTTTCTAACCAGTCCAAAGAGACACATGTTACCCTGCGTTTGCTTCCCTGAACCAACTCCCCGAAGTAGGGTGTTCTGGGTCAAGTGAACTGCCTCAACCAAGGAATGCCCTGCCTAGTTACGCCTCTGGGGCCTGTGGCTATTCCAAAGCCTGCAGTGCCACAGGAAGCACAGGGCTGAAATCGCAGTAAGAACGCAAGCCGACTTTCTCTTGGAGGCAGGGTGACTTCCGGCAGGGGGGTCCTAGATGGAATGCGAGGCCGAGGGTTCTCTCAGGGCAGCTCAGACGAGGGCAAGGCGTAAGACCTCAAAGGCATGTGAGACGTGCCAGAAGTCTGTTGGTGAAAGTGTGGGTTTGGTGGGGAAACGAATCTGCTCCAGGAGAGAGTGCAGGGCGTTTCCCTACACTCGGCGTATGGAGAGCGGCTCCAAAGGGCTCCGGGCCTGGATGTTGCTCAGCAGACCCAGGGGTGCCCGGGAGTACTCCGTGTTCCAGCCTGGAACAGGGTGCCCCCGCGAGCCTCCCAGGTGTCCAGGAAAATCTACTGCCGTTCAAGACATGCAGAGCAGAGGCTACGGCCTCACGGAAACTGCTGCGCGGCTCCGCTTCTGCACCTCACGTCAGGGCCTTCCCTCCAGGCCTGTGCTCAATCTGGCTGTCCCGTTAGCGACGCAGCATTGCGAGATGCTGACGTTCTCCTCGAGCAGAGTGCCTTCAGGTACGAGGCCCGCGAAGTAGGCAAAGCAGAGTGTTTTCTCACGGCAGCTCTCGCAAGGGCGACAACAAAGATTTCCTGGGAGCTTCGGACTCACCAGAAATCTGGTCCTGAGGCCGTGTGAGGGCTCTGGAAATGGAGCTCTCCTCAAGGAACGTGCAGCGTGTTGCCCATCACTCGGCACGCACACAGGGCCTCCGAGGGGCAGAGCAATGGGCCTCGATGTTGCTCAGCCGGACCACGGCGTGGGGGGTGTCTGGAGGTCCTCAGTGACCTTGGAGGGAAATGCATGCACACCCGAGAGGCCTAGGAGTCCTCAAATGGGTAATTCCGTTAAAATAAACCCGAACGGTGACTAAGAACTCATGGAAACTGCTGCATGCCGCCCTTCCTGCCCGGCTACGCAGGGCCTAAACTGGAGGCAGAGTCTCACGTTGAGTTTCCCTTTCGTTCTGGAGCTTGTCAGGCTAACCACCACCGCGGCCATGGAAGCACCGGGTTGAGACGGAGCAAACTCATTTTCTTCCCAGAAGCATTTCTACCGGGTTTCCAGGCCTGTCAACAGCAGGGGACGTCAGGCAGCTTCAAGGCAGCATGAAGGCAGCCTTCCAAGTGGGAAAGCAAGGATAGTTCCAGCAGGCTCCCGTTTCCACGCGCACACTCAGCTTACCTCCCTGTGGTTTCTAACCAGTCCAAAGAGACACATGTTACCCTGCGTTTGCTTCCCTGAACCAACACCCCGAAGTAGGGTGTTCTGGGTCAAGTGAACTGCCTCAACCAAGGAATGCCCTGCCTAGTTATGCCTCTGGGGCCTGTGGCTATTCCAAAGCCTGCAGTGCCACAGGAAGCACAGGGCTGAAATCGCAGTAAGAACGCAAGCCGACTTTCTCTTGGAGGCAGGGTGACTTCCGGCAGGGGGGTCCTAGATGGAATGCGAGGCCGAGGGTTCTCTCAGGGCAGCTCAGACTAGGGCAAGGCGTAAGACCTCAAAGGCATGTGAGACGTGCCAGAAGTCTGTTGGTGAAAGTGTGGGTTTGGTGGGGAAACGAATCTGCTCCAGGAGAGAGTGCAGGGCGTTTCCCTACACTCGGCGTATGGAGAGTGGCTCCAAAGGGCTCCGGGCCTGGATGTTGCTCAGCAGACCCAGGGGTGCCCGGGAGTACTCCGTGTTCCAGCCTGGAACAGGGTGCCCCCGCGAGCCTCCCAGGTGTCCAGGAAAATCCACTGCCGTTCAACACACGCAGAGCAGAGGCTACGGCCTCACGGAAACTGCTGCGCGGCTCCGCTTCTGCACCTCACGTCAGGGCCTTCCCTCCAGGCCTGTGCTCAATCTGGCTGTCCCGTTAGCGACGCAGCATTGCGAGATGCTGACGTTCTCCTCGAGCAGAGTGCCTTCAGGTACGAGGCCCGCGAAGTAGGCAAAGCAGAGTGTTTTCTCACGGCACCTCTCGCAAGGGCGACCACAAAGATTTCCTGGGAGCTTCGGACTCACCAGAAATCTGGTTCTGAGGCCGTGTGAGGGCTCTGGAAATGGAGCTCTCCTCAAGGAACGTGCAGCGTGTTGCCCATCACTCGGCACGCACACAGGGCCTCCGAGGGGCAGAGCAATGGGCCTCGATGTTGCTCAGCCGGACCACGGCGTGGGGGGTGTCTGGAGGTCCTCAGTGACCTTGGAGGGAAATGCATGCACACCCGAGGGGCCTAGGAGTCCTCAAATGGGTAATTCCGTTAAAATAAACCCGAACGGTGACTAAGAACTCATGGAAACTGCTGCATGCCGCCCTTCCTGCCCGGCTACGCAGGGCCTAAACTGGAGGCAGAGTCTCACGTTGAGTTTCCCTTTCGTTCTGGAGCTTGTCAGGCTAACCACCACCGCGGCCATGGAAGCACCGGGTTGAGACGGAGCAAACTCATTTTCTTCCCAGAAGCATTTCTACCGGGTTTCCAGGCCTGTCAACAGCAGGGGACGTCAGGCAGCTTCAAGGCAGCATGAAGGTAGCCTTCCAAGTGGGAAAGCAAGGATAGTTCCAGCAGGCTCCCGTTTCCACGCGCACACTCAGCTTACCTCCCTGTGGTTTCTAACCAGTCCAAAGAGACACATGTTACCCTGCGTTTGCTTCCCTGAACCAACTCCCCGAAGTAGGGTGTTCTGGGTCAAGTGAACTGCCTCAACCAAGGAATGCCCTGCCTAGTTACGCCTCTGGGGCCTGTGGCTATTCCAAAGCCTGCAGTGCCACAGGAAGCACGGTGCTGAAATCGCAGTAAGAATGCAAGCCGACTTTCTCTTGGAGGCAGGGTGACTTCCGGCAGGGGGGTCCTAGATGGAATGCGAGGCCGAGGGTTCTCTCAGGGCAGCTCAGACGAGGGCAAGGCGTAAGACCTCAAAGGCATGTGAGACGTGCCAGAAGTCTGTTGGTGAAAGTGTGGGTTTGGTGGGGAAACGAATCTGCTCCAGGAGAGAGTGCAGGGCGTTTCCCTACACTCGGCGTATGGAGAGCGGCTCCAAAGGGCTCCGGGCCTGGATGTTGCTCAGCAGACCCAGGGGTGCCCGGGAGTACTCCGTGTTCCAGCCTGGAACAGGGTGCCCCCGCGAGCCTCCCAGGTGTCCAGGAAAATCTACTGCCGTTCAACACACGCAGAGCAGAGGCTACGGCCTCACGGAAACTGCTGCGCGGCTCCGCTTCTGCACCTCACGTCAGGGCCTTCCCTCCAGGCCTGTGCTCAATCTGGCTGTCCCGTTAGCGACGCAGCATTGCGAGATGCTGACGTTCTCCTCGAGCAGAGTGCCTTCAGGTACGAGGCCCGCGAAGTAGGCAAAGCAGAGTGTTTTCTCACGGCACCTCTCGCAAGGGCGACCACAAAGATTTCCTGGGAGCTTCGGACTCACCAGAAATCTGGTTCTGAGGCCGTGTGAGGGCTCTGGAAATGGAGCTCTCCTCAAGGAACGTGCAGCGTGTTGCCCATCACTCGGCACGCACACAGGGCCTCCGAGGGGCAGAGCAATGGGCCTCGATGTTGCTCAGCCGGACCACGGCGTGGGGGTGTCTGGAGGTCCTCAGTGACCTTGGAGGGAAATGCATGCACACCCGAGGGGCCTAGGAGTCCTCAAATGGGTAATTCCGTTAAAATAAACCCGAACGGTGACTAAGAACTCATGGAAACTGCTGCATGCCGCCCTTCCTGCCCGGCTACGCAGGGCCTAAACTGGAGGCAGAGTCTCACGTTGAGTTTCCCTTTCGTTCTGGAGCTTGTCAGGCTAACCACCACCGCGGCCATGGAAGCACCGGGTTGAGACGGAGCAAACTCATTTTCTTCCCAGAAGCATTTCTACCGGGTTTCCAGGCCTGTCAACAGCAGGGGACGTCAGGCAGCTTCAAGGCAGCATGAAGGCAGCCTTCCAAGTGGGAAAGCAAGGATAGTTCCAGCAGGCTCCCGTTTCCACGCGCACACTCAGCTTACCTCCCTGTGGTTTCTAACCAGTCCAAAGAGACACATGTTACCCTGCGTTTGCTTCCCTGAACCAACTCCCCGAAGTAGGGTGTTCTGGGTCAAGTGAACTGCCTCAACCAAGGAATGCCCTGCCTAGTTACGCCTCTGGGGCCTGTGGCTATTCCAAAGCCTGCAGTGCCACAGGAAGCACGGTGCTGAAATCGCAGTAAGAATGCAAGCCGACTTTCTCTTGGAGGCAGGGTGACTTCCGGCAGGGGGGTCCTAGATGGAATGCGAGGCCGAGGGTTCTCTCAGGGCAGCTCAGACGAGGGCAAGGCGTAAGACCTCAAAGGCATGTGAGACGTGCCAGAAGTCTGTTGGTGAAAGTGTGGGTTTGGTGGGGAAACGAATCTGCTCCAGGAGAGAGTGCAGGGCGTTTCCCTACACTCGGCGTATGGAGAGCGGCTCCAAAGGGCTCCGGGCCTGGATGTTGCTCAGCAGACCCAGGGGTGCCCGGGAGTACTCCGTGTTCCAGCCTGGAACAGGGTGCCCCCGCGAGCCTCCCAGGTGTCCAGGAAAATCTACTGCCGTTCAAGACACGCAGAGCAGAGGCTACGGCCTCACGGAAACTGCTGCGCGGCTCCGCTTCTGCACCTCACGTCAGGGCCTTCCCTCCAGGCCTGTGCTCAATCTGGCTGTCCCGTTAGCGACGCAGCATTGCGAGATGCTGACGTTCTCCTCGAGCAGAGTGCCTTCAGGTACGAGGCCCGCGAAGTAGGCAAAGCAGAGTGTTTTCTCACGGCAGCTCTCGCAAGGGCGACCACAAAGATTTCCTGGGAGCTTCGGACTCACCAGAAATCTGGTTCTGAGGCCGTGTGAGGGCTCTGGAAATGGAGCTCTCCTCAAGGAACGTGCAGCGTGTTGCCCATCACTCGGCACGCACACAGGGCCTCCGAGGGGCAGAGCAATGGGCCTCGATGTTGCTCAGCCGGACCACGGCGTGGGGGTGTCTGGAGGTCCTCAGTGACCTTGGAGGGAAATGCATGCACACCCGAGGGGCCTAGGAGTCCTCAAATGGGTAATTCCGTTAAAATAAACCCGAACGGTGACTAAGAACTCATGGAAACTGCTGCATGCCGCCCTTCCTGCCCGGCTACGCAGGGCCTAAACTGGAGGCAGAGTCTCACGTTGAGTTTCCCTTTCGTTCTGGAGCTTGTCAGGCTAACCACCACCGCGGCCATGGAAGCACCGGGTTGAGACGGAGCAAACTCATTTTCTTCCCAGAAGCATTTCTACCGGGTTTCCAGGCCTGTCAACAGCAGGGGACGTCAGGCAGCTTCAAGGCAGCATGAAGGCAGCCTTCCAAGTGGGAAAGCAAGGATAGTTCCAGCAGGCTCCCGTTTCCACGCGCACACTCAGCTTACCTCCCTGTGGTTTCTAACCAGTCCAAAGAGACACATGTTACCCTGCGTTTGCTTCCCTGAACCAACTCCCCGAAGTAGGGTGTTCTGGGTCAAGTGAACTGCCTCAACCAAGGAATGCCCTGCCTAGTTACGCCTCTGGGGCCTGTGGCTATTCCAAAGCCTGCAGTGCCACAGGAAGCACGGGGCTGAAATCGCAGTAAGAACGCAAGCCGACTTTCTCTTGGAGGCAGGGTGACTTCCGGCAGGGGGGTCCTAGATGGAATGCGAGGCCGAGGGTTCTCTCAGGGCAGCTCAGACGAGGGCAAGGCGTAAGACCTCAAAGGCATGTGAGACGTGCCAGAAGTCTGTTGGTGAAAGTGTGGGTTTGGTGGGGAAACGAATCTGCTCCAGGAGAGAGTGCAGGGCGTTTCCCTACACTCGGCGTATGGAGAGCGGCTCCAAAGGGCTCCGGGCCTGGATGTTGCTCAGCAGACCCAGGGGTGCCCGGGAGTACTCCGTGTTCCAGCCTGGAACAGGGTGCCCCCGCGAGCCTCCCAGGTGTCCAGGAAAATCTACTGCCGTTCAACACACGCAGAGCAGAGGCTACGGCCTCACGGAAACTGCTGCGTGGCTCCGCTTCTGCACCTCACGTCAGGGCCTTCCCTCCAGGCCTGTGCTCAATCTGGCTGTCCCGTTAGCGACGCAGCATTGCGAGATGCTGACGTTCTCCTCGAGCAGAGTGCCTTCAGGTACGAGGCCCGCGAAGTAGGCAAAGCAGAGTGTTTTCTCACGGCACCTCTCGCAAGGGCGACCACAAAGATTTCCTGGGAGCTTCGGACTCACCAGAAATCTGGTCCTGAGGCCGTGTGAGGGCTCTGGAAATGGAGCTCTCCTCAAGGAACGTGCAGCGTGTTGCCCATCACTCGGCACGCACACAGGGCCTCCGAGGGGCAGAGCAATGGGCCTCGATGTTGCTCAGCCGGACCACGGCGTGGGGGGTGTCTGGAGGTCCTCAGTGACCTTGGAGGGAAATGCATGCACACCCGAGGGGCCTAGGAGTCCTCAAATGGGTAATTCCGTTAAAATAAACCCGAACGGTGACTAAGAACTCATGGAAACTGCTGCATGCCGCCCTTTCTGCCCGGCTACGCAGGGCCTAAACTGGAGGCAGAGTCTCACGTTGAGTTTCCCTTTCGTTCTGGAGCTTGTCAGGCTAACCACCACCGCGGCCATGGAAGCACCGGGTTGAGACGGAGCAAACTCATTTTCTTCCCAGAAGCATTTCTACCGGGTTTCCAGGCCTGTCAACAGCAGGGGACGTCAGGCAGCTTCAAGGCAGCATGAAGGCAGCCTTCCAAGTGGGAAAGCAAGGATAGTTCCAGCAGGCTCCCGTTTCCACGCGCACACTCAGCTTACCTCCCTGTGGTTTCTAACCAGTCCAAAGAGACACATGTTACCCTGCGTTTGCTTCCCTGAACCAACTCCCCGAAGTAGGGTGTTCTGGGTCAAGTGAACTGCCTCAACCAAGGAATGCCCTGCCTAGTTACGCCTCTGGGGCCTGTGGCTATTCCAAAGCCTGCAGTGCCACAGGAAGCACAGGGCTGAAATCGCAGTAAGAACGCAAGCCGACTTTCTCTTGGAGGCAGGGTGACTTCCGGCAGGGGGGTCCTAGATGGAATGCGAGGCCGAGGGTTCTCTCAGGGCAGCTCAGACGAGGGCAAGGCGTAAGACCTCAAAGGCATGTGAGACGTGCCAGAAGTCTGTTGGTGAAAGTGTGGGTTTGGTGGGGAAACGAATCTGCTCCAGGAGAGAGTGCAGGGCGTTTCCCTACACTCGGCTTATGGAGAGCGGCTCCAAAGGGCTCCGGGCCTGGATGTTGCTCAGCAGACCCAGGGGTGCCCGAGAGTACTCCGTGTTCCAGCCTGGAACAGGGTGCCCCCGCGAGCCTCCCAGGTGTCCAGGAAAATCTACTGCCGTTCAAGACACGCAGAGCAGAGGCTACGGCCTCACGGAAACTGCTGCGCGGCTCCGCTTCTGCACCTCACGTCAGGGCCTTCCCTCCAGGCCTGTGCTCAATCTGGCTGTCCCGTTAGCGACGCAGCATTGCGAGATGCTGACGTTCTCCTCGAGCAGAGTGCCTTCAGGTACGAGGCCCGCGAAGTAGGCAAAGCAGAGTGTTTTCTCACGGCAGCTCTCGCAAGGGCGACCACAAAGATTTCCTGGGAGCTTCGGACTCACCAGAAATCTGGTTCTGAGGCCGTGTGAGGGCTCTGGAAATGGAGCTCTCCTCAAGGAACGTGCAGCGTGTTGCCCATCACTCGGCACGCACACAGGGCCTCCGAGGGGCAGAGCAATGGGCCTCGATGTTGCTCAGCCGGACCACGGCGTGGGGGGTGTCTGGAGGTCCTCAGTGACCTTGGAGGGAAATGCATGCACACCCGAGGGGCCTAGGAGTCCTCAAATGGGTAATTCCGTTAAAATAAACCCGAACGGTGACTAAGAACTCATGGAAACTGCTGCATGCCGCCCTTCCTGCCCGGCTACGTAGGGCCTAAACTGGAGGCAGAGTCTCACGTTGAGTTTCCCTTTCGTTCTGGAGCTTGTCAGGCTAACCACCACCGCGGCCATGGAAGCACCGGGTTGAGACGGAGCAAACTCATTTTCTTCCCAGAAGCATTTCTACCGGGTTTCCAGGCCTGTCAACAGCAGGGGACGTCAGGCAGCTTCAAGGCAGCATGAAGGCAGCCTTCCAAGTGGGAAAGCAAGGATAGTTCCAGCAGGCTCCCGTTTCCACGCGCACACTCAGCTTACCTCCCTGTGGTTTCTAACCAGTCCAAAGAGACACATGTTACCCTGCGTTTGCTTCCCTGAACCAACTCCCCGAAGTAGGGTGTTCTGGGTCAAGTGAACTGCCTCAACCAAGGAATGCCCTGCCTAGTTACGCCTCTGGGGCCTGTGGCTATTCCAAAGCCTGCAGTGCCACAGGAAGCACAGGGCTGAAATCGCAGTAAGAACGCAAGCCGACTTTCTCTTGGAGGCAGGGTGACTTCCGGCAGGGGGGTCCTAGATGGAATGCGAGGCCGAGGGTTCTCTCAGGGCAGCTCAGACGAGGGCAAGGCGTAGGACCTCAAAGGCATGTGAGACGTGCCAGAAGTCTGTTGGTGAAAGTGTGGGTTTGGTGGGGAAACGAATCTGCTCCAGGAGAGAGTGCAGGGCGTTTCCCTACACTCGGCTTATGGAGAGCGGCTCCAAAGGGCTCCGGGCCTGGATGTTGCTCAGCAGACCCAGGGGTGCCCGAGAGTACTCCATGTTCCAGCCTGGAACAGGGTGCCCCCGCGAGCCTCCCAGGTGTCCAGGAAAATCTACTGCCCTTCAAGACACGCAGAGCAGAGGCTACGGCCTCACGGAAACTGCTGCGCGGCTCCGCTTCTGCACCTCACGTCAGGGCCTTCCCTCCAGGCCTGTGCTCAATCTGGCTGTCCCGTTAGCGACGCAGCATTGCGAGATGCTGACGTTCTCCTCGAGCAGAGTGCCTTCAGGTACGAGGCCCGCGAAGTAGGCAAAGCAGAGTGTTTTTTCACGGCACCTCTCGCAAGGGCGACCACAAAGATTTCCTGGGAGCTTCGGACTCACCAGAAATCTGGTCCTGAGGCCGTGTGAGGGCTCTGGAAATGGAGCTCTCCTCAAGGAACGTGCAGCGTGTTGCCCATCACTCGGCACGCACACAGGGCCTCCGAGGGGCAGAGCAATGGGCCTCGATGTTGCTCAGCCGGACCACGGCGTGGGGGGTGTCTGGAGGTCCTCAGTGACCTTGGAGGGAAATACATGCACACCCGAGGGGCCTAGGAGTCCTCAAATGGGTAATTCCGTTAAAATAAACCTGAACGGTGACTAAGAACTCATGGAAACTGCTGCATGCCGCCCTTCCTGCCCGGCTACGCAGGGCCTAAACTGGAGGCAGAGTCTCACGTTGAGTTTCCCTTTCGTTCTGGAGCTTGTCAGGCTAACCACCACCGCGGCCATGGAAGCACCGGGTTGAGACGGAGCAAACTCATTTTCTTCCCAGAAGCATTTCTACCGGGTTTCCAGGCCTGTCAACAGCAGGGGACGTCAGGCAGCTTCAAGGCAGCATGAAGGCAGCCTTCCAAGTGGGAAAGCAAGGATAGTTCCAGCAGGCTCCCGTTTCCACGCGCACACTCAGCTTACCTCCCTGTGGTTTCTAACCAGTCCAAAGAGACACATGTTACCCTGCGTTTGCTTCCCTGAACCAACTCCCCGAAGTAGGGTGTTCTGGGTCAAGTGAACTGCCTCAACCAAGGAATGCCCTGCCTAGTTACGCCTCTGGGGCCTGTGGCTATTCCAAAGCCTGCAGTGCCACAGGAAGCACAGGGCTGAAATCGCAGTAAGAACGCAAGCCGACTTTCTCTTGGAGGCAGGGTGACTTCCGGCAGGGGGGTCCTAGATGGAATGCGAGGCCGAGGGTTCTCTCAGGGCAGCTCCGACGAGGGCAAGGCGTAAGACCTCAAAGGCATGTGAGACGTGCCAGAAGTCTGTTGGTGAAAGTGTGGGTTTGGTGGGGAAACGAATCTGCTCCAGGAGAGAGTGCAGGGCGTTTCCCTACACTCGGCGTATGGAGAGCGGCTCCAAAGGGCTCCGGGCCTGGATGTTGCTCAGCAGACCCAGGGGTGCCCGGGAGTACTCCGTGTTCCAGCCTGGAACAGGGTGCCCCCGCGAGCCTCCCAGGTGTCCAGGAAAATCTACTGCCGTTCAACACACGCAGAGCAGAGGCTACGGCCTCACGGAAACTGCTGCGTGGCTCCGCTTCTGCACCTCACGTCAGGGCCTTCCCTCCAGGCCTGTGCTCAACCTGGCTGTCCCGTTAGCGACGCAGCATTGCGAGATGCTGACGTTCTCCTCGAGCAGAGTGCCTTCAGGTACGAGGCCCGCGAAGTAGGCAGTGTGTTTTCTCACGGCAGCTCTCGCAAGGGCGACCACAAAGATTTCCTGGGAGCTTCGGACTCACCAGAAATCTGGTCCTGAGGCCGTGTGAGGGCTCTGGAAATGGAGCTCTCCTCAAGGAACGTGCAGCGTGTTGCCCATCACTCGGCACGCACACAGGGCCTCCGAGGGGCAGAGCAATGGGCCTCGATGTTGCTCAGCCGGACCACGGCGTGGGGGGTGTCTGGAGGTCCTCAGTGACCTTGGAGGGAAATGGATGCACACCCGAGTGGCCTAGGAGTCCTCAAATGGGTAATTCCGTTAAAATAAACCCGAACGGTGACTAAGAACTCATGGAAAGTGCTGCATGCCGCCCTTCCTGCCCGGCTACGCAGGGCCTAAACTGGAGGCAGATTCTCACGTTGAGTTTCCCTTTCGTTCTGGAGCTTGTCAGGCTAACCACCACCGCGGCCATGGAAGCACCGGGTTGAGACGGAGCACACTCATTTTCTTCCCAGAAGCATTTCTACCGGGTTTCCAGGCCTGTCAACAGCAGGGGACGTCAGGCAGCTTCAAGGCAGCATGAAGGCAGCCTTCCAAGTGGGAAAGCAAGGATAGTTCCAGCAGGCTCCCGTTTCCACGCGCACACTCAGCTTACCTCCCTGTGGTTTCTAACCAGTCCAAAGAGACACATGTTACCCTGCGTTTGCTTCCCTGAACCAACTCCCCGAAGTAGGGTGTTCTGGGTCAAGTGAACTGCCTCAACCAAGGAATGCCCTGCCTAGTTACGCCTCTGGGGCCTGTGGCTATTCCAAAGCCTGCAGTGCCACAGGAAGCACAGGGCTGAAATCGCAGTAAGAACGCAAGCCGACTTTCTCTTGGAGGCAGGGTGACTTCCGGCAGGGGGGTCCTAGATGGAATGCGAGGCCGAGGGTTCTCTCAGGGCAGCTCCGACGAGGGCAAGGCGTAAGACCTCAAAGGCATGTGAGACGTGCCAGAAGTCTGTTGGTGAAAGTGTGGGTTTGGTGGGGAAACGAATCTGCTCCAGGAGAGAGTGCAGGGCGTTTCCCTACACTCGGCGTATGGAGAGCGGCTCCAAAGGGCTCCGGGCCTGGATGTTGCTCAGCAGACCCAGGGGTGCCCGGGAGTACTCCGTGTTCCAGCCTGGAACAGGGTGCCCCCGCGAGCCTCCCAGGTGTCCAGGAAAATCTACTGCCGTTCAAGACACGCAGAGCAGAGGCTACGGCCTCACGGAAACTGCTGCGCGGCTCCGCTTCTGCACCTCACGTCAGGGCCTTCCCTCCAGGCCTGTGCTCAATCTGGCTGTCCCGTTAGCGACGCAGCATTGCGAGATGCTGACGTTCTCCTCGAGCAGAGTGCCTTCAGGTACGAGGACCGCGAAATAGGCAGAGTGTTTTCTCACGGCAGCTCTCGCAAGGGCGACCACAAAGATTTCCTGGGAGCTTCGGACTCACCAGAAATCTGGTCCTGAGGCCGTGTGAGGGCTCTGGAAATGGAGCTCTCCTCAAGGAACGTGCAGCGTGTTGCCCATCACTCGGCACGCACACAGGGCCTCCGAGGGGCAGAGAAATGGGCCTCGATGTTGCTCAGCCGGACCACGGCGTGGGGGGTGTCTGGAGGTCCTCAGTGACCTTGGAGGGAAATGCATGCACACCCGAGGGGCCTAGGAGTCCTCAAATGGGTAATTCCGTTAAAATAAACCCGAACGGTGACTAAGAACTCATGGAAACTGCTGCATGCCGCCCTTCCTGCCCGGCTACGCAGGGCCTAAACTGGAGGCAGAGTCTCACGTTGAGTTTCCCTTTCGTTCTGGAGCTTGTCAGGCTAACCACCACCGCGGCCATGGAAGCACGGGGTTGAGACGGAGCAAACTCATTTTCTTCCCAGAAGCATTTCTACCGGGTATCCAGGCCTGTCAACAGCAGGGGACGTCAGGCAGCTTCAAGGCAGCATGAAGGCAGCCTTCCAAGTGGGAAAGCAAGGATAGTTCCAGCAGGCTCCCGTTTCCACGCGCACACTCAGCTTACCTCCCTGTGGTTTCTAACCAGTCCAAAGAGACACATGTTACCCTGCGTTTGCTTCCCTGAACCAACTCCCCGAAGTAGGGTGTTCTGGGTCAAGTGAACTGCCTCAACCAAGGAATGCCCTGCCTAGTTACGCCTCTGGGGCCTGTGGCTATTCCAAAGCCTGCAGTGCCACAGGAAGCACAGGGCTGAAATCGCAGTAAGAACGCAAGCCGACTTTCTCTTGGAGGCAGGGTGACTTCCGGCAGGGGGGTCCTAGATTGGATGCGAGGCCGAGGGTTCTCTCAGGGCAGCTCAGACGAGGGCAAGGCGTAAGACCTCAAAGGCATGTGAGACGTGCCAGAAGTCTGTTGGTGAAAGTGTGGGTTTGGTGGGGAAACGAATCTGCTCCAGGAGAGAGTGCAGGGCGTTTCCCTACACTCGGCGTATGGAGAGCGGCTCCAAAGGGCTCCGGGCCTGGATGTTGCTCAGCAGACCCAGGGGTGCCCGGGAGTACTCCGTGTTCCAGCCTGGAACAGGGTGCCCCCGCGAGCCTCCCAGGTGTCCAGGAAAATCTACTGTCGTTCAAGACACGCAGAGCAGAGGCTACGGCCTCACGGAAACTGCTGCGCGGCTCCGCTTCTGCACCTCACGTCAGGGCCTTCCCTCCAGGCCTGTGCTCAATCTGCCTGTCCCGTTAGCGACGCAGCATTGCGAGATGCTGACGTTCTCCTCGAGCAGAGTGCCTTCAGGAACGAGGCCCGCGAAGTAGGCAGTGTGTTTTCTCACGGCAGCTCTCGCAAGGGCGACCACAAAGATTTCCTGGGAGCTTCGGACTCACCAGAAATCTGGTCCTGAGGCCGTGTGAGGGTTCTGGAAATGGAGCTCTCCTCAAGGAACGTGCAGCGTGTTGCCCATCACTCGGCACGCACACAGGGCCTCCGAGGGGCAGAGCAATGGGCCTCGATGTTGCTCAGCCGGACCACGGCGTGGGGGGTGTCTGGAGGTCCTCAGTGACCTTGGAGGGAAATGCATGCACACCCGAGGGGCCTAGGAGTCCTCAAATGGGTAATTCCGTTAAAATAAACCCGAACGGTGACTAAGAACTCATGGAAACTGCTGCATGCCGCCCTTCCTGCCCGGCTACGCAGGGCTTAAACTGGAGGCAGAGTCTCACGTTGAGTTTCCCTTTCGTTCTGGAGCTTGTCAGGCTAACCACCACCGCGGCCATGGAAGCACCGGGTTGAGACGGAGCAAACTCATTTTCTTCCCAGAAGCATTTCTACCGGGTTTCCAGGCCTGTCAACAGCAGGGGACGTCAGGCAGCTTCAAGGCAGCATGAAGGCAGCCTTCCAAGTGGGAAAGCAAGGATAGTTCCAGCAGGCTCCCGTTTCCACGCGCACACTCAGCTTACCTCCCTGTGGTTTCTAACCAGTCCAAAGAGACACATGTTGCCCTGCGTTTGCTTCCCTGAACCAACTCCCCGAAGTAGGGTGTTCTGGGTCAAGTGAACTGCCTCAACCAAGGAATGCCCTGCCTAGTTACGCCTCTGGGGCCTGTGGCTATTCCAAAGCCTGCAGGGCCACAGGAAGCACAGGGCTGAAATCGCAGTAAGAACGCAAGCCGACTTTCTCTTGGAGGCAGGGTGACTTCCGGCAGGGGGGTCCTAGATGGAATGCGAGGCCGAGGGTTCTCTCAGGGCAGCTCCGACGAGGGCAAGGCGTAAGACCTCAAAGGCATGTGAGACGTGCCAGAAGTCTGTTGGTGAAAGTGTGGGTTTGGTGGGGAAACGAATCTGCTCCAGGAGAGAGTGCAGGGCGTTTCCCTACACTCGGCGTATGGAGAGCGGCTCCAAAGGGCTCCGGGCCTGGATGTTGCTCAGCAGACCCAGGGGTGCCCGGGAGTACTCCGTGTTCCAGCCTGGAACAGGGTGCCCCCGCGAGCCTCCCAGGTGTCCAGGAAAATCTACTGCCGTTCAAGACACGCAGAGCAGAGGCTACGGCCTCACGGAAACTGCTGCGTGGCTCCGCTTCTGCACCTCACGTCAGGGCCTTCCCTCCAGGCCTGTGCTCAACCTGGCTGTCCCGTTAGCGACGCAGCATTGCGAGATGCTGACGTTCTCCTCGAGCAGAGTGCCTTCAGGTACGAGGCCCGCGAAGTAGGCAGTGTGTTTTCTCACGGCAGCTCTCGCAAGGGCGACCACAAAGATTTCCTGGGAGCTTCGGACTCACCAGAAATCTGGTCCTGAGGCCGTGTGAGGGCTCTGGAAATGGAGCTCTCCTCAAGGAACGTGCAGCGTGTTGCCCATCACTCGGCACGCACACAGGGCCTCCGAGGGGCAGAGCAATGGGCCTCGATGTTGCTCAGCCGGACCACGGCGTGGGGGGTGTCTGGAGGTCCTCAGTGACCTTGGAGGGAAATGCATGCACACCCGAGGGGCCTAGGAGTCCTCAAATGGGTAATTCCGTTAAAATAAACCCGAACGGTGACTAAGAACTCATGGAAACTGCTGCATGCCGCCCTTCCTGCCCGGCTACGCAGGGCCTAAACTGGAGGCAGATTCTCACGTTGAGTTTCCCTTTCGTTCTGGAGCTTGTCAGGCTAACCACCACCGCGGCCATGGAAGCACCGGGTTGAGACGGAGCACACTCATTTTCTTCCCAGAAGCATTTCTACCGGGTTTCCAGGCCTGTCAACAGCAGGGGACGTCAGGCAGCTTCAAGGCAGCATGAAGGCAGCCTTCCAAGTGGGAAAGCAAGGATAGTTCCAGCAGGCTCCCGTTTCCACGCGCACACTCAGCTTACCTCCCTGTGGTTTCTAACCAGTCCAAAGAGACACATGTTACCCTGCGTTTGCTTCCCTGAACCAACTCCCCGAAGTAGGGTGTTCTGGGTCAAGTGAACTGCCTCAACCAAGGAATGCCCTGCCTAGTTACGCCTCTGGGGCCTGTGGCTATTCCAAAGCCTGCAGTGCCACAGGAAGCACAGGGCTGAAATCGCAGTAAGAACGCAAGCCGACTTTCTCTTGGAGGCAGGGTGACTTCCGGCAGGGGGGTCCTAGATGGAATGCGAGGCCGAGGGTTCTCTCAGGGCAGCTCCGACGAGGGCAAGGCGTAAGACCTCAAAGGCATGTGAGACGTGCCAGAAGTCTGTTGGTGAAAGTGTGGGTTTGGTGGGGAAACGAATCTGCTCCAGGAGAGAGTGCAGGGCGTTTCCCTACACTCGGCGTATGGAGAGCGGCTCCAAAGGGCTCCGGGCCTGGATGTTGCTCAGCAGACCCAGGGGTGCCCGGGAGTACTCCGTGTTCCAGCCTGGAACAGGGTGCCCCCGCGAGCCTCCCAGGTGTCCAGGAAAATCTACTGCCGTTCAACACACGCAGAGCAGAGGCTACGGCCTCACGGAAACTGCTGCGCGGCTCCGCTTCTGCACCTCACGTCAGGGCCTTCCCTCCAGGCCTGTGCTCAACCTGGCTGTCCCGTTAGCGACGCAGCATTGCGAGATGCTGACGTTCTCCTCGAGCAGAGTGCCTTCAGGTACGAGGCCCGCGAAGTAGGCAGTGTGTTTTCTCACGGCAGCTCTCGCAAGGGCGACCACAAAGATTTCCTGGGAGCTTCGGACTCACCAGAAATCTGGTCCTGAGGCCGTGTGAGGGCTCTGGAAATGGAGCTCTCCTCAAGGAACGTGCAGCGTGTTGCCCATCACTCGGCACGCACACAGGGCCTCCGAGGGGCAGAGCAATGGGCCTCGATGTTGCTCAGCCGGACCACGGCGTGGGGGGTGTCTGGAGGTCCTCAGTGACCTTGGAGGGAAATGGATGCACACCCGAGTGGCCTAGGAGTCCTCAAATGGGTAATTCCGTTAAAATAAACCCGAACGGTGACTAAGAACTCATGGAAACTGCTGCATGCCGCCCTTCCTGCCCGGCTACGCAGGGCCTAAACTGGAGGCAGATTCTCACGTTGAGTTTCCCTTTCGTTCTGGAGCTTGTCAGGCTAACCACCACCGCGGCCATGGAAGCACCGGGTTGAGACGGAGCACACTCATTTTCTTCCCAGAAGCATTTCTACCGGGTTTCCAGGCCTGTCAACAGCAGGGGACGTCAGGCAGCTTCAAGGCAGCATGAAGGCAGCCTTCCAAGTGGGAAAGCAAGGATAGTTCCAGCAGGCTCCCGTTTCCACGCGCACACTCAGCTTACCTCCCTGTGGTTTCTAACCAGTCCAAAGAGACACATGTTACCCTGCGTTTGCTTCCCTGAACCAACTCCCCGAAGTAGGGTGTTCTGGGTCAAGTGAACTGCCTCAACCAAGGAATGCCCTGCCTAGTTACGCCTCTGGGGCCTGTGGCTATTCCAAAGCCTGCAGTGCCACAGGAAGCACAGGGCTGAAATCGCAGTAAGAACGCAAGCCGACTTTCTCTTGGAGGCAGGGTGACTTCCGGCAGGGGGGTCCTAGATGGAATGCGAGGCCGAGGGTTCTCTCAGGGCAGCTCCGACGAGGGCAAGGCGTAAGACCTCAAAGGCATGTGAGACGTGCCAGAAGTCTGTTGGTGAAAGTGTGGGTTTGGTGGGGAAACGAATCTGCTCCAGGAGAGAGTGCAGGGCGTTTCCCTACACTCGGCGTATGGAGAGCGGCTCCAAAGGGCTCCGGGCCTGGATGTTGCTCAGCAGACCCAGGGGTGCCCGGGAGTACTCCGTGTTCCAGCCTGGAACAGGGTGCCCCCGCGAGCCTCCCAGGTGTCCAGGAAAATCTACTGCCGTTCAAGACACGCAGAGCAGAGGCTACGGCCTCACGGAAACTGCTGCGCGGCTCCGCTTCTGCACCTCACGTCAGGGCCTTCCCTCCAGGCCTGTGCTCAATCTGGCTGTCCCGTTAGCGACGCAGCATTGCGAGATGCTGACGTTCTCCTCGAGCAGAGTGCCTTCAGGTACGAGGACCGCGAAATAGGCAGAGTGTTTTCTCACGGCAGCTCTCGCAAGGGCGACCACAAAGATTTCCTGGGAGCTTCGGACTCACCAGAAATCTGGTCCTGAGGCCGTGTGAGGGCTCTGGAAATGGAGCTCTCCTCAAGGAACGTGCAGCGTGTTGCCCATCACTCGGCACGCACACAGGGCCTCCGAGGGGCAGAGAAATGGGCCTCGATGTTGCTCAGCCGGACCACGGCGTGGGGGGTGTCTGGAGGTCCTCAGTGACCTTGGAGGGAAATGCATGCACACCCGAGGGGCCTAGAAGTCCTCAAATGGGTAATTCCGTTAAAATAAACCCGAACGGTGACTAAGAACTCATGGAAACTGCTGCATGCCGCCCTTCCTGCCCGGCTACGCAGGGCCTAAACTGGAGGCAGAGTCTCACGTTGAGTTTCCCTTTCGTTCTGGAGCTTGTCAGGCTAACCACCACTGCGGCCATGGAAGCACGGGGTTGAGACGGAGCAAACTCATTTTCTTCCCAGAAGCATTTCTACCGGGTATCCAGGCCTGTCAACAGCAGGGGACGTCAGGCAGCTTCAAGGCAGCATGAAGGCAGCCTTCCAAGTGGGAAAGCAAGGATAGTTCCAGCAGGCTCCCGTTTCCACGCGCACACTCAGCTTACCTCCCTGTGGTTTCTAACCAGTCCAAAGAGACACATGTTACCCTGCGTTTGCTTCCCTGAACCAACTCCCCGAAGTAGGGTGTTCTGGGTCAAGTGAACTGCCTCAACCAAGGAATGCCCTGCCTAGTTACGCCTCTGAGGCCTGTGGCTATTCCAAAGCCTGCAGTGCCACAGGAAGCACAGGGCTGAAATCGCAGTAAGAACGCAAGCCGACTTTCTCTTGGAGGCAGGGTGACTTCTGGCAGGGGGGTCCTAGATTGGATGCGAGGCCGAGGGTTCTCTCAGGGCAGCTCAGACGAGGGCAAGGCGTAAGACCTCAAAGGCATGTGAGACGTGCCAGAAGTCTGTTGGTGAAAGTGTGGGTTTGGTGGGGAAACGAATCTGCTCCAGGAGAGAGTGCAGGGCGTTTCCCTACACTCGGCGTATGGAGAGCGGCTCCAAAGGGCTCCGGGCCTGGATGTTGCTCAGCAGACCCAGGGGTGCCCGGGAGTACTCCGTGTTCCAGCCTGGAACAGGGTGCCCCCGCGAGCCTCCCAGGTGTCCAGGAAAATCTACTGCCGTTCAAGACACGCAGAGCAGAGGCTACGGCCTCACGGAAACTGCTGCGCGGCTCCGCTTCTGCACCTCACGTCAGGGCCTTCCCTCCAGGCCTGTGCTCAATCTGCCTGTCCCGTTAGCGACGCAGCATTGCGAGATGCTGACGTTCTCCTCGAGCAGAGTGCCTTCAGGAACGAGGCCCGCGAAGTAGGCAGTGTGTTTTCTCACGGCAGCTCTCGCAAGGGCGACCACAAAGATTTCCTGGGAGCTTCGGACTCACCAGAAATCTGGTCCTGAGGCCGTGTGAGGGTTCTGGAAATGGAGCTCTCCTCAAGGAACGTGCAGCGTGTTGCCCATCACTCGGCACGCACACAGGGCCTCCGAGGGGCAGAGCAATGGGCCTCGATGTTGCTCAGCCGGACCACGGCGTGGGGGGTGTCTGGAGGTCCTCAGTGACCTTGGAGGGAAATGCATGCACACCCGAGGGGCCTAGGAGTCCTCAAATGGGTAATTCCATTAAAATAAACCCGAACGGTGACTAAGAACTCATGGAAACTGCTGCATGCCGCCCTTCCTGCCCGGCTACGCAGGGCCTAAACTGGAGGCAGAGTCTCACGTTGAGTTTCCCTTTCGTTCTGGAGCTTGTCAGGCTAACCACCACCGCGGCCATGGAAGCACCGGGTTGAGACGGAGCACACTCATTTTCTTCCCAGAAGCATTTCTACCGGGTTTCCAGGCCTGTCAACAGCAGGGGACGTCAGGCAGCTTCAAGGCAGCATGAAGGCAGCCTTCCAAGTGGGAAAGCAAGGATAGTTCCAGCAGGCTCCCGTTTCCACGCGCACACTCAGCTTACCTCCCTGTGGTTTCTAACCAGTCCAAAGAGACACATGTTACCCTGCGTTTGCTTCCCTGAACCAACTCCCCGAAGTAGGGTGTTCTGGGTCAAGTGAACTGCCTCAACCAAGGAATGCCCTGCCTAGTTACGCCTCTGGGGCCTGTGGCTATTCCAAAGCCTGCAGTGCCACAGGAAGCACAGGGCTGAAATCGCAGTAAGAACGCAAGCCGACTTTCTCTTGGAGGCAGGGTGACTTCCGGCAGGGGGGTCCTAGATGGAATGCGAGGCCGAGGGTTCTCTCAGGGCAGCTCCGACGAGGGCAAGGCGTAAGACCTCAAAGGCATGTGAGACGTGCCAGAAGTCTGTTGGTGAAAGTGTGGGTTTGGTGGGGAAACGAATCTGCTCCAGGAGAGAGTGCAGGGCGTTTCCCTACACTCGGCGTATGGAGAGCGGCTCCAAAGGGCTCCGGGCCTGGATGTTGCTCAGCAGACCCAGGGGTGCCCGGGAGTACTCCGTGTTCCAGCCTGGAACAGGGTGCCCCCGCGAGCCTCCCAGGTGTCCAGGAAAATCTACTGCCGTTCAAGACACGCAGAGCAGAGGCTACGGCCTCACGGAAACTGCTGCGCGGCTCCGCTTCTGCACCTCACGTCAGGGCCTTCCCTCCAGGCCTGTGCTCAACCTGGCTGTCCCGTTAGCGACGCAGCATTGCGAGATGCTGACGTTCTCCTCGAGCAGAGTGCCTTCAGGTACGAGGCCCGCGAAGTAGGCAGTGTGTTTTCTCACGGCACCTCTCGCAAGGGCGACCACAAAGATTTCCTGGGAGCTTCGGACTCACCAGAAATCTGGTCCTGAGGCCGTGTGAGGGCTCTGGAAATGGAGCTCTCCTCAAGGAACGTGCAGCGTGTTGCCCATCACTCGGCACGCACACAGGGCCTCCGAGGGGCAGAGCAATGGGCCTCGATGTTGCTCAGCCGGACCACGGCGTGGGGGGTGTCTGGAGGTCCTCAGTGACCTTGGAGGGAAATGGATGCACACCCGAGTGGCCTAGGAGTCCTCAAATGGGTAATTCCGTTAAAATAAACCCGAACGGTGACTAAGAACTCATGGAAACTGCTGCATGCCGCCCTTCCTGCCCGGCTACGCAGGGCCTAAACTGGAGGCAGATTCTCACGTTGAGTTTCCCTTTCGTTCTGGAGCTTGTCAGGCTAACCACCACCGCGGCCATGGAAGCACCGGGTTGAGACGGAGCACACTCATTTTCTTCCCAGAAGCATTTCTACCGGGTTTCCAGGCCTGTCAACAGCAGGGGACGTCAGGCAGCTTCAAGGCAGCATGAAGGCAGCCTTCCAAGTGGGAAAGCAAGGATAGTTCCAGCAGGCTCCCGTTTCCACGCGCACACTCAGCTTACCTCCCTGTGGTTTCTAACCAGTCCAAAGAGACACATGTTGCCCTGCGTTTGCTTCCCTGAACCAACTCCCCGAAGTAGGGTGTTCTGGGTCAAGTGAACTGCCTCAACCAAGGAATGCCCTGCCTAGTTACGCCTCTGGGGCCTGTGGCTATTCCAAAGCCTGCAGTGCCACAGGAAGCACAGGGCTGAAATCGCAGTAAGAACGCAAGCCGACTTTCTCTTGGAGGCAGGGTGACTTCCGGCAGGGGGGTCCTAGATGGAATGCGAGGCCGAGGGTTCTCTCAGGGCAGCTCCGACGAGGGCAAGGTGTAAGAGCTCAAAGGCATGTGAGACGTGCCAGAAGTCTGTTGGTGAAAGTGTGGGTTTGGTGGGGAAACGAATCTGCTCCAGGAGAGAGTGCAGGGCGTTTCCCTACACTCGGCGTATGGAGAGCGGCTCCAAAGGGCTCCGGGCCTGGATGTTGCTCAGCAGACCCAGGGGTGCCCGGGAGTACTCCGTGTTCCAGCCTGGAACAGGGTGCCCCCGCGAGCCTCCCAGGTGTCCAGGAAAATCTACTGCCGTTCAACACACGCAGAGCAGAGGCTACGGCCTCACGGAAACTGCTGCGCGGCTCCGCTTCTGCACCTCACGTCAGGGCCTTCCCTCCAGGCCTGTGCTCAACCTGGCTGTCCCGTTAGCGACGCAGCATTGCGAGATGCTGACGTTCTCCTCGAGCAGAGTGCCTTCAGGTACGAGGCCCGCGAAGTAGGCAGTGTGTTTTCTCACGGCAGCTCTCGCAAGGGCGACCACAAAGATTTCCTGGGAGCTTCGGACTCACCAGAAATCTGGTCCTGAGGCCGTGTGAGGGCTCTGGAAATGGAGCTCTCCTCAAGGAACGTGCAGCGTGTTGCCCATCACTCGGCACGCACACAGGGCCTCCGAGGGGCAGAGCAATGGGCCTCGATGTTGCTCAGCCGGACCACGGCGTGGGGGGTGTCTGGAGGTCCTCAGTGACCTTGGAGGGAAATGGATGCACACCCGAGTGGCCTAGGAGTCCTCAAATGGGTAATTCCGTTAAAATAAACCCGAACGGTGACTAAGAACTCATGGAAAGTGCTGCATGCCGCCCTTCCTGCCCGGCTACGCAGGGCCTAAACTGGAGGCAGATTCTCACGTTGAGTTTCCCTTTCGTTCTGGAGCTTGTCAGGCTAACCACCACCGCGGCCATGGAAGCACCGGGTTGAGACGGAGCACACTCATTTTCTTCCCAGAAGCATTTCTACCGGGTTTCCAGGCCTGTCAACAGCAGGGGACGTCAGGCAGCTTCAAGGCAGCATGAAGGCAGCCTTCCAAGTGGGAAAGCAAGGATAGTTCCAGCAGGCTCCCGTTTCCACGCGCACACTCAGCTTACCTCCCTGTGGTTTCTAACCAGTCCAAAGAGACACATGTTACCCTGCGTTTGCTTCCCTGAACCAACTCCCCGAAGTAGGGTGTTCTGGGTCAAGTGAACTGCCTCAACCAAGGAATGCCCTGCCTAGTTACGCCTCTGGGGCCTGTGGCTATTCCAAAGCCTGCAGTGCCACAGGAAGCACAGGGCTGAAATCGCAGTAAGAACGCAAGCCGACTTTCTCTTGGAGGCAGGGTGACTTCCGGCAGGGGGGTCCTAGATGGAATGCGAGGCCGAGGGTTCTCTCAGGGCAGCTCCGACGAGGGCAAGGCGTAAGACCTCAAAGGCATGTGAGACGTGCCAGAAGTCTGTTGGTGAAAGTGTGGGTTTGGTGGGGAAACGAATCTGCTCCAGGAGAGAGTGCAGGGCGTTTCCCTACACTCGGCGTATGGAGAGCGGCTCCAAAGGGCTCCGGGCCTGGATGTTGCTCAGCAGACCCAGGGGTGCCCGGGAGTACTCCGTGTTCCAGCCTGGAACAGGGTGCCCCCGCGAGCCTCCCAGGTGTCCAGGAAAATCTACTGCCGTTCAAGACACGCAGAGCAGAGGCTACGGCCTCACGGAAACTGCTGCGCGGCTCCGCTTCTGCACCTCACGTCAGGGCCTTCCCTCCAGGCCTGTGCTCAACCTGGCTGTCCCGTTAGCGACGCAGCATTGCGAGATGCTGACGTTCTCCTCGAGCAGAGTGCCTTCAGGTACGAGGCCCGCGAAGTAGGCAGTGTGTTTTCTCACGGCAGCTCTCGCAAGGGCGACCACAAAGATTTCCTGGGAGCTTCGGACTCACCAGAAATCTGGTCCTGAGGCCGTGTGAGGGCTCTGGAAATGGAGCTCTCCTCAAGGAACGTGCAGCGTGTTGCCCATCACTCGGCACGCACACAGGGCCTCCGAGGGGCAGAGAAATGGGCCTCGATGTTGCTCAGCCGGACCACGGCGTGGGGGGTGTCTGGAGGTCCTCAGTGACCTTGGAGGGAAATGCATGCACACCCGAGGGGCCTAGGAGTCCTCAAATGGGTAATTCCGTTAAAATAAACCCGAACGGTGACTAAGAACTCATGGAAACTGCTGCATGCCGCCCTTCCTGCCCGGCTACGCAGGGCCTAAACTGGAGGCAGAGTCTCACGTTGAGTTTCCCTTTCGTTCTGGAGCTTGTCAGGCTAACCACCACCGCGGCCATGGAAGCACGGGGTTGAGACGGAGCAAACTCATTTTCTTCCCAGAAGCATTTCTACCGGGTATCCAGGCCTGTCAACAGCAGGGGACGTCAGGCAGCTTCAAGGCAGCATGAAGGCAGCCTTCCAAGTGGGAAAGCAAGGATAGTTCCAGCAGGCTCCCGTTTCCACGCGCACACTCAGCTTACCTCCCTGTGGTTTCTAACCAGTCCAAAGAGACACATGTTACCCTGCGTTTGCTTCCCTGAACCAACTCCCCGAAGTAGGGTGTTCTGGGTCAAGTGAACTGCCTCAACCAAGGAATGCCCTGCCTAGTTACGCCTCTGGGGCCTGTGGCTATTCCAAAGCCTGCAGTGCCACAGGAAGCACAGGGCTGAAATCGCAGTAAGAACGCAAGCCGACTTTCTCTTGGAGGCAGGGTGACTTCCGGCAGGGGGGTCCTAGATTGGATGCGAGGCCGAGGGTTCTCTCAGGGCAGCTCAGACGAGGGCAAGGCGTAAGACCTCAAAGGCATGTGAGACGTGCCAGAAGTCTGTTGGTGAAAGTGTGGGTTTGGTGGGGAAACGAATCTGCTCCAGGAGAGAGTGCAGGGCGTTTCCCTACACTCGGCGTATGGAGAGCGGCTCCAAAGGGCTCCGGGCCTGGATGTTGCTCAGCAGACCCAGGGGTGCCCGGGAGTACTCCGTGTTCCAGCCTGGAACAGGGTGCCCCCGCGAGCCTCCCAGGTGTCCAGGAAAATCTACTGCCGTTCAACACACGCAGAGCAGAGGCTACGGCCTCACGGAAACTGCTGCGCGGCTCCGCTTCTGCACCTCACGTCAGGGCCTTCCCTCCAGGCCTGTGCTCAACCTGGCTGTCCCGTTAGCGACGCAGCATTGCGAGATGCTGACGTTCTCCTCGAGCAGAGTGCCTTCAGGTACGAGGCCCGCGAAGTAGGCAGTGTGTTTTCTCACGGCACCTCTCGCAAGGGCGACCACAAAGATTTCCTGGGAGCTTCGGACTCACCAGAAATCTGGTCCTGAGGCCGTGTGAGGGCTCTGGAAATGGAGCTCTCCTCAAGGAACGTGCAGCGTGTTGCCCATCACTCGGCACGCACACAGGGCCTCCGAGGGGCAGAGCAATGGGCCTCGATGTTGCTCAGCCGGACCACGGCGTGGGGGGTGTCTGGAGGTCCTCAGTGACCTTGGAGGGAAATGGATGCACACCCGAGTGGCCTAGGAGTCCTCAAATGGGTAATTCCGTTAAAATAAACCCGAACGGTGACTAAGAACTCATGGAAACTGCTGCATGCCGCCCTTCCTGCCCGGCTACGCAGGGCCTAAACTGGAGGCAGATTCTCACGTTGAGTTTCCCTTTCGTTCTGGAGCTTGTCAGGCTAACCACCACCGCGGCCATGGAAGCACCGGGTTGAGACGGAGCACACTCATTTTCTTCCCAGAAGCATTTCTACCGGGTTTCCAGGCCTGTCAACAGCAGGGGACGTCAGGCAGCTTCAAGGCAGCATGAAGGCAGCCTTCCAAGTGGGAAAGCAAGGATAGTTCCAGCAGGCTCCCGTTTCCACGCGCACACTCAGCTTACCTCCCTGTGGTTTCTAACCAGTCCAAAGAGACACATGTTGCCCTGCGTTTGCTTCCCTGAACCAACTCCCCGAAGTAGGGTGTTCTGGGTCAAGTGAACTGCCTCAACCAAGGAATGCCCTGCCTAGTTACGCCTCTGGGGCCTGTGGCTATTCCAAAGCCTGCAGTGCCACAGGAAGCACAGGGCTGAAATCGCAGTAAGAACGCAAGCCGACTTTCTCTTGGAGGCAGGGTGACTTCCGGCAGGGGGGTCCTAGATGGAATGCGAGGCCGAGGGTTCTCTCAGGGCAGCTCCGACGAGGGCAAGGCGTAAGACCTCAAAGGCATGTGAGACGTGCCAGAAGTCTGTTGGTGAAAGTGTGGGTTTGGTGGGGAAACGAATCTGCTCCAGGAGAGAGTGCAGGGCGTTTCCCTACACTCGGCGTATGGAGAGCGGCTCCAAAGGGCTCCGGGCCTGGATGTTGCTCAGCAGACCCAGGGGTGCCCGGGAGTACTCCGTGTTCCAGCCTGGAACAGGGTGCCCCCGCGAGCCTCCCAGGTGTCCAGGAAAATCTACTGCCGTTCAACACACGCAGAGCAGAGGCTACGGCCTCACGGAAACTGCTGCGCGGCTCCGCTTCTGCACCTCACGTCAGGGCCTTCCCTCCAGGCCTGTGCTCAACCTGGCTGTCCCGTTAGCGACGCAGCATTGCGAGATGCTGACGTTCTCCTCGAGCAGAGTGCCTTCAGGTACGAGGCCCGCGAAGTAGGCAGTGTGTTTTCTCACGGCAGCTCTCGCAAGGGCGACCACAAAGATTTCCTGGGAGCTTCGGACTCACCAGAAATCTGGTCCTGAGGCCGTGTGAGGGCTCTGGAAATGGAGCTCTCCTCAAGGAACGTGCAGCGTGTTGCCCATCACTCGGCACGCACACAGGGCCTCCGAGGGGCAGAGCAATGGGCCTCGATGTTGCTCAGCCGGACCACGGCGTGGGGGGTGTCTGGAGGTCCTCAGTGACCTTGGAGGGAAATGGATGCACACCCGAGTGGCCTAGGAGTCCTCAAATGGGTAATTCCGTTAAAATAAACCCGAACGGTGACTAAGAACTCATGGAAACTGCTGCATGCCGCCCTTCCTGCCCGGCTACGCAGGGCCTAAACTGGAGGCAGATTCTCACGTTGAGTTTCCCTTTCGTTCTGGAGCTTGTCAGGCTAACCACCACCGCGGCCATGGAAGCACCGGGTTGAGACGGAGCACACTCATTTTCTTCCCAGAAGCATTTCTACCGGGTTTCCAGGCCTGTCAACAGCAGGGGACGTCAGGCAGCTTCAAGGCAGCATGAAGGCAGCCTTCCAAGTGGGAAAGCAAGGATAGTTCCAGCAGGCTCCCGTTTCCACGCGCACACTCAGCTTACCTCCCTGTGGTTTCTAACCAGTCCAAAGAGACACATGTTACCCTGCGTTTGCTTCCCTGAACCAACTCCCCGAAGTAGGGTGTTCTGGGTCAAGTGAACTGCCTCAACCAAGGAATGCCCTGCCTAGTTACGCCTCTGGGGCCTGTGGCTATTCCAAAGCCTGCAGTGCCACAGGAAGCACAGGGCTGAAATCGCAGTAAGAACGCAAGCCGACTTTCTCTTGGAGGCAGGGTGACTTCCGGCAGGGGGGTCCTAGATGGAATGCGAGGCCGAGGGTTCTCTCAGGGCAGCTCCGACGAGGGCAAGGCGTAAGACCTCAAAGGCATGTGAGACGTGCCAGAAGTCTGTTGGTGAAAGTGTGGGTTTGGTGGGGAAACGAATCTGCTCCAGGAGAGAGTGCAGGGCGTTTCCCTACACTCGGCGTATGGAGAGCGGCTCCAAAGGGCTCCGGGCCTGGATGTTGCTCAGCAGACCCAGGGGTGCCCGGGAGTACTCCGTGTTCCAGCCTGGAACAGGGTGCCCCCGCGAGCCTCCCAGGTGTCCAGGAAAATCTACTGCCGTTCAAGACACGCAGAGCAGAGGCTACGGCCTCACGGAAACTGCTGCGCGGCTCCGCTTCTGCACCTCACGTCAGGGCCTTCCCTCCAGGCCTGTGCTCAATCTGGCTGTCCCGTTAGCGACGCAGCATTGCGAGATGCTGACGTTCTCCTCGAGCAGAGTGCCTTCAGGTACGAGGCCCGCGAAGTAGGCAGTGTGTTTTCTCACGGCAGCTCTCGCAAGGGCGACCACAAAGATTTCCTGGGAGCTTCGGACTCACCAGAAATCTGGTCCTGAGGCCGTGTGAGGGCTCTGGAAATGGAGCTCTCCTCAAGGAACGTGCAGCGTGTTGCCCATCACTCGGCACGCACACAGGGCCTCCGAGGGGCAGAGAAATGGGCCTCGATGTTGCTCAGCCGGACCACGGCGTGGGGGGTGTCTGGAGGTCCTCAGTGACCTTGGAGGGAAATGCATGCACACCCGAGGGGCCTAGGAGTCCTCAAATGGGTAATTCCGTTAAAATAAACCCGAACGGTGACTAAGAACTCATGGAAACTGCTGCATGCCGCCCTTCCTGCCCGGCTACGCAGGGCCTAAACTGGAGGCAGAGTCTCACGTTGAGTTTCCCTTTCGTTCTGGAGCTTGTCAGGCTAACCACCACCGCGGCCATGGAAGCACGGGGTTGAGACGGAGCAAACTCATTTTCTTCCCAGAAGCATTTCTACCGGGTATCCAGGCCTGTCAACAGCAGGGGACGTCAGGCAGCTTCAAGGCAGCATGAAGGCAGCCTTCCAAGTGGGAAAGCAAGGATAGTTCCAGCAGGCTCCCGTTTCCACGCGCACACTCAGCTTACCTCCCTGTGGTTTCTAACCAGTCCAAAGAGACACATGTTACCCTGCGTTTGCTTCCCTGAACCAACTCCCCGAAGTAGGGTGTTCTGGGTCAAGTGAACTGCCTCAACCAAGGAATGCCCTGCCTAGTTACGCCTCTGGGGCCTGTGGCTATTCCAAAGCCTGCAGTGCCACAGGAAGCACAGGGCTGAAATCGCAGTAAGAACGCAAGCCGACTTTCTCTTGGAGGCAGGGTGACTTCCGGCAGGGGGGTCCTAGATTGGATGCGAGGCCGAGGGTTCTCTCAGGGCAGCTCAGACGAGGGCAAGGCGTAAGACCTCAAAGGCATGTGAGACGTGCCAGAAGTCTGTTGGTGAAAGTGTGGGTTTGGTGGGGAAACGAATCTGCTCCAGGAGAGAGTGCAGGGCGTTTCCCTACACTCGGCGTATGGAGAGCGGCTCCAAAGGGCTCCGGGCCTGGATGTTGCTCAGCAGACCCAGGGGTGCCCGGGAGTACTCCGTGTTCCAGCCTGGAACAGGGTGCCCCCGCGAGCCTCCCAGGTGTCCAGGAAAATCTACTGCCGTTCAAGACACGCAGAGCAGAGGCTACGGCCTCACGGAAACTGCTGCGCGGCTCCGCTTCTGCACCTCACGTCAGGGCCTTCCCTCCAGGCCTGTGCTCAACCTGGCTGTCCCGTTAGCGACGCAGCATTGCGAGATGCTGACGTTCTCCTCGAGCAGAGTGCCTTCAGGAACGAGGCCCGCGAAGTAGGCAGTGTGTTTTCTCACGGCAGCTCTCGCAAGGGCGACCACAAAGATTTCCTGGGAGCTTCGGACTCACCAGAAATCTGGTCCTGAGGCCGTGTGAGGGTTCTGGAAATGGAGCTCTCCTCAAGGAACGTGCAGCGTGTTGCCCATCACTCGGCACGCACACAGGGCCTCCGAGGGGCAGAGCAATGGGCCTCGATGTTGCTCAGCCGGACCACGGCGTGGGGGGTGTCTGGAGGTCCTCAGTGACCTTGGAGGGAAATGCATGCACACCCGAGGGGCCTAGGAGTCCTCAAATGGGTAATTCCGTTAAAATAAACCCGAACGGTGACTAAGAACTCATGGAAACTGCTGCATGCCGCCCTTCCTGCCCGGCTACGCAGGGCTTAAACTGGAGGCAGAGTCTCACGTTGAGTTTCCCTTTCGTTCTGGAGCTTGTCAGGCTAACCACCACCGCGGCCATGGAAGCACCGGGTTGAGACGGAGCAAACTCATTTTCTTCCCAGAAGCATTTCTACCGGGTTTCCAGGCCTGTCAACAGCAGGGGACGTCAGGCAGCTTCAAGGCAGCATGAAGGCAGCCTTCCAAGTGGGAAAGCAAGGATAGTTCCAGCAGGCTCCCGTTTCCACGCGCACACTCAGCTTACCTCCCTGTGGTTTCTAACCAGTCCAAAGAGACACATGTTGCCCTGCGTTTGCTTCCCTGAACCAACTCCCCGAAGTAGGGTGTTCTGGGTCAAGTGAACTGCCTCAACCAAGGAATGCCCTGCCTAGTTACGCCTCTGGGGCCTGTGGCTATTCCAAAGCCTGCAGGGCCACAGGAAGCACGGGGCTGAAATCGCAGTAAGAACGCAAGCCGACTTTCTCTTGGAGGCAGGGTGACTTCCGGCAGGGGGGTCCTAGATGGAATGCGAGGCCGAGGGTTCTCTCAGGGCAGCTCCGACGAGGGCAAGGCGTAAGACCTCAAAGGCATGTGAGACGTGCCAGAAGTCTGTTGGTGAAAGTGTGGGTTTGGTGGGGAAACGAATCTGCTCCAGGAGAGAGTGCAGGGCGTTTCCCTACACTCGGCGTATGGAGAGCGGCTCCAAAGGGCTCCGGGCCTGGATGTTGCTCAGCAGACCCAGGGGTGCCCGGGAGTACTCCGTGTTCCAGCCTGGAACAGGGTGCCCCCGCGAGCCTCCCAGGTGTCCAGGAAAATCTACTGCCGTTCAAGACACGCAGAGCAGAGGCTACGGCCTCACGGAAACTGCTGCGCGGCTCCGCTTCTGCACCTCACGTCAGGGCCTTCCCTCCAGGCCTGTGCTCAACCTGGCTGTCCCGTTAGCGACGCAGCATTGCGAGATGCTGACGTTCTCCTCGAGCAGAGTGCCTTCAGGTACGAGGCCCGCGAAGTAGGCAGTGTGTTTTCTCACGGCAGCTCTCGCAAGGGCGACCACAAAGATTTCCTGGGAGCTTCGGACTCACCAGAAATCTGGTCCTGAGGCCGTGTGAGGGCTCTGGAAATGGAGCTCTCCTCAAGGAACGTGCAGCGTGTTGCCCATCACTCGGCACGCACACAGGGCCTCCGAGGGGCAGAGCAATGGGCCTCGATGTTGCTCAGCCGGACCACGGCGTGGGGGGTGTCTGGAGGTCCTCAGTGACCTTGGAGGGAAATGGATGCACACCCGAGTGGCCTAGGAGTCCTCAAATGGGTAATTCCGTTAAAATAAACCCGAACGGTGACTAAGAACTCATGGAAACTGCTGCATGCCGCCCTTCCTGCCCGGCTACGCAGGGCCTAAACTGGAGGCAGATTCTCACGTTGAGTTTCCCTTTCGTTCTGGAGCTTGTCAGGCTAACCACCACCGCGGCCATGGAAGCACCGGGTTGAGACGGAGCACACTCATTTTCTTCCCAGAAGCATTTCTACCGGGTTTCCAGGCCTGTCAACAGCAGGGGACGTCAGGCAGCTTCAAGGCAGCATGAAGGCAGCCTTCCAAGTGGGAAAGCAAGGATAGTTCCAGCAGGCTCCCGTTTCCACGCGCACACTCAGCTTACCTCCCTGTGGTTTCTAACCAGTCCAAAGAGACACATGTTACCCTGCGTTTGCTTCCCTGAACCAACTCCCCGAAGTAGGGTGTTCTGGGTCAAGTGAACTGCCTCAACCAAGGAATGCCCTGCCTAGTTACGCCTCTGGGGCCTGTGGCTATTCCAAAGCCTGCAGTGCCACAGGAAGCACAGGGCTGAAATCGCAGTAAGAACGCAAGCCGACTTTCTCTTGGAGGCAGGGTGACTTCCGGCAGGGGGGTCCTAGATGGAATGCGAGGCCGAGGGTTCTCTCAGGGCAGCTCCGACGAGGGCAAGGCGTAAGACCTCAAAGGCATGTGAGACGTGCCAGAAGTCTGTTGGTGAAAGTGTGGGTTTGGTGGGGAAACGAATCTGCTCCAGGAGAGAGTGCAGGGCGTTTCCCTACACTCGGCGTATGGAGAGCGGCTCCAAAGGGCTCCGGGCCTGGATGTTGCTCAGCAGACCCAGGGGTGCCCGGGAGTACTCCGTGTTCCAGCCTGGAACAGGGTGCCCCCGCGAGCCTCCCAGGTGTCCAGGAAAATCTACTGCCGTTCAACACACGCAGAGCAGAGGCTACGGCCTCACGGAAACTGCTGCGCGGCTCCGCTTCTGCACCTCACGTCAGGGCCTTCCCTCCAGGCCTGTGCTCAACCTGGCTGTCCCGTTAGCGACGCAGCATTGCGAGATGCTGACGTTCTCCTCGAGCAGAGTGCCTTCAGGTACGAGGCCCGCGAAGTAGGCAGTGTGTTTTCTCACGGCAGCTCTCGCAAGGGCGACCACAAAGATTTCCTGGGAGCTTCGGACTCACCAGAAATCTGGTCCTGAGGCCGTGTGAGGGCTCTGGAAATGGAGCTCTCCTCAAGGAACGTGCAGCGTGTTGCCCATCACTCGGCACGCACACAGGGCCTCCGAGGGGCAGAGCAATGGGCCTCGATGTTGCTCAGCCGGACCACGGCGTGGGGGGTGTCTGGAGGTCCTCAGTGACCTTGGAGGGAAATGCATGCACACCCGAGGGGCCTAGGAGTCCTCAAATGGGTAATTCCGTTAAAATAAACCCGAACGGTGACTAAGAACTCATGGAAACTGCTGCATGCCGCCCTTCCTGCCCGGCTACGCAGGGCCTAAACTGGAGGCAGATTCTCACGTTGAGTTTCCCTTTCGTTCTGGAGCTTGTCAGGCTAACCACCACCGCGGCCATGGAAGCACCGGGTTGAGACGGAGCACACTCATTTTCTTCCCAGAAGCATTTCTACCGGGTTTCCAGGCCTGTCAACAGCAGGGGACGTCAGGCAGCTTCAAGGCAGCATGAAGGCAGCCTTCCAAGTGGGAAAGCAAGGATAGTTCCAGCAGGCTCCCGTTTCCACGCGCACACTCAGCTTACCTCCCTGTGGTTTCTAACCAGTCCAAAGAGACACATGTTACCCTGCGTTTGCTTCCCTGAACCAACTCCCCGAAGTAGGGTGTTCTGGGTCAAGTGAACTGCCTCAACCAAGGAATGCCCTGCCTAGTTACGCCTCTGGGGCCTGTGGCTATTCCAAAGCCTGCAGTGCCACAGGAAGCACAGGGCTGAAATCGCAGTAAGAACGCAAGCCGACTTTCTCTTGGAGGCAGGGTGACTTCCGGCAGGGGGGTCCTAGATGGAATGCGAGGCCGAGGGTTCTCTCAGGGCAGCTCCGACGAGGGCAAGGCGTAAGACCTCAAAGGCATGTGAGACGTGCCAGAAGTCTGTTGGTGAAAGTGTGGGTTTGGTGGGGAAACGAATCTGCTCCAGGAGAGAGTGCAGGGCGTTTCCCTACACTCGGCGTATGGAGAGCGGCTCCAAAGGGCTCCGGGCCTGGATGTTGCTCAGCAGACCCAGGGGTGCCCGGGAGTACTCCGTGTTCCAGCCTGGAACAGGGTGCCCCCGCGAGCCTCCCAGGTGTCCAGGAAAATCTACTGCCGTTCAAGACACGCAGAGCAGAGGCTACGGCCTCACGGAAACTGCTGCGCGGCTCCGCTTCTGCACCTCACGTCAGGGCCTTCCCTCCAGGCCTGTGCTCAATCTCCCTGTCCCGTTAGCGACGCAGCATTGCGAGATGCTGACGTTCTCCTCGAGCAGAGTGCCTTCAGGTACGAGGACCGCGAAATAGGCAGAGTGTTTTCTCACGGCAGCTCTCGCAAGGGCGACCACAAAGATTTCCTGGGAGCTTCGGACTCACCAGAAATCTGGTCCTGAGGCCGTGTGAGGGCTCTGGAAATGGAGCTCTCCTCAAGGAACGTGCAGCGTGTTGCCCATCACTCGGCACGCACACAGGGCCTCCGAGGGGCAGAGCAATGGGCCTCGATGTTGCTCAGCCGGACCACGGCGTGGGGGGTGTCTGGAGGTCCTCAGTGACCTTGGAGGGAAATGCATGCACACCCGAGGGGCCTAGGAGTCCTCAAATGGGTAATTCCGTTAAAATAAACCCGAACGGTGATTAAGAACTCATGGAAACTGCTGCATGCCGCCCTTCCTGCCCGGCTACGCAGGGCCTAAACTGGAGGCAGAGTCTCACGTTGAGTTTCCCTTTCGTTCTGGAGCTTGTCAGGCTAACCACCACCGCGGACATGGAAGCACCGGGTTGAGACGGAGCAAACTCATTTTCTTCCCAGAAGCATTTCTACCGGGTTTCCAGGCCTGTCAACAGCAGGGGACGTCAGGCAGCTTCAAGGCAGCATGAAGGCAGCCTTCCAAGTGGGAAAGCAAGGATAGTTCCAGCAGGCTCCCGTTTCCACGCGCACACTCAGCTTACCTCCCTGTGGTTTCTAACCAGTCCAAAGAGACACATGTTACCCTGCGTTTGCTTCCCTGAACCAACTCCCCGAAGTAGGGTGTTCTGGGTCAAGTGAACTGCCTCAACCAAGGAATGCCCTGCCTAGTTACGCCTCTGGGGCCTGTGGCTATTCCAAAGCCTGCAGTGCCACAGGAAGCACGGGGCTGAAATCGCAGTAAGAACGCAAGCCGACTTTCTCTTGGAGGCAGGGTGACTTCCGGCAGGGGGGTCCTAGATTGGATGCGAGGCCGAGGGTTCTCTCAGGGCAGCTCAGACGAGGGCAAGGCGTAAGACCTCAAAGGCATGTGAGACGTGCCAGAAGTCTGTTGGTGAAAGTGTGGGTTTGGTGGGGAAACGAATCTGCTCCAGGAGAGAGTGCAGGGCGTTTCCCTACACTCGGCGTATGGAGAGCGGCTCCAAAGGGCTCCGGGCCTGGATGTTGCTCAGCAGACCCAGGGGTGCCCGGGAGTACTCCGTGTTCCAGCCTGGAACAGGGTGCCCCCGCGAGCCTCCCAGGTGTCCAGGAAAATCTACTGCCGTTCAAGACACGCAGAGCAGAGGCTACGGCCTCACGGAAACTGCTGCGCGGCTCCGCTTCTGCACCTCACGTCAGGGCCTTCCCTCCAGGCCTGTGCTCAATCTGCCTGTCCCGTTAGCGACGCAGCATTGCGAGATGCTGACGTTCTCCTCGAGCAGAGTGCCTTCAGGTACGAGGCCCGCGAAGTAGGCAAAGCAGAGTGTTTTCTCACGGCACCTCTCGCAAGGGCGACCACAAAGATTTCCTGGGAGCTTCGGACTCACCAGAAATCTGGTCCTGAGGCCGTGTGAGGGCTCTGGAAATGGAGCTCTCCTCAAGGAACGTGCAGCGTGTTGCCCATCACTCGGCACGCACACAGGGCCTCCGAGGGGCAGAGCAATGGGCCTCGATGTTGCTCAGCCGGACCACGGCGTGGGGGGTGTCTGGAGGTCCTCAGTGACCTTGGAGGGAAATGCATGCACACCCGAGGGGCCTAGGAGTCCTCAAATGGGTAATTCCGTTAAAATAAACCCGAACGGTGACTAAGAACTCATGGAAACTGCTGCATGCCGCCCTTCCTGCCCGGCTACGCAGGGCCTAAACTGGAGGCAGAGTCTCACGTTGAGTTTCCCTTTCGTTCTGGAGCTTGTCAGGCTAACCACCACCGCGGCCATGGAAGCACCGGGTTGAGACGGAGCAAACTCATTTTCTTCCCAGAAGCATTTCTACCGGGTTTCCAGGCCTGTCAACAGCAGGGGACGTCAGGCAGCTTCAAGGCAGCATGAAGGCAGCCTTCCAAGTGGGAAAGCAAGGATAGTTCCAGCAGGCTCCCGTTTCCACGCGCACACTCAGCTTACCTCCCTGTGGTTTCTAACCAGTCCAAAGAGACACATGTTACCCTGCGTTTGCTTCCCTGAACCAACTCCCCGAAGTAGGGTGTTCTGGGTCAAGTGAACTGCCTCAACCAAGGAATGCCCTGCCTAGTTACGTCTCTGGGGCCTGTGGCTATTCCAAAGCCTGCAGTGCCACAGGAAGCACGGGGCTGAAATCGCAGTAAGAACGCAAGCCGACTTTCTCTTGGAGGCAGGGTGACTTCCGGCAGGGGGGTCCTAGATGGAATGCGAGGCCGAGGGTTCTCTCAGGGCAGCTCCGACGAGGGCAAGGCGTAAGACCTCAAAGGCATGTGAGACGTGCCAGAAGTCTGTTGGTGAAAGTGTGGGTTTGGTGGGGAAACGAATCTGCTCCAGGAGAGAGTGCAGGGCGTTTCCCTACACTCGGCGTATGGAGAGCGGCTCCAAAGGGCTCCGGGCCTGGATGTTGCTCAGCAGACCCAGGGGTGCCCGGGAGTACTCCGTGTTCCAGCCTGGAACAGGGTGCCCCCGCGAGCCTCCCAGGTGTCCAGGAAAATCTACTGCCGTTCAAGACACGCAGAGCAGAGGCTACGGCCTCACGGAAACTGCTGCGCGGCTCCGCTTCTGCACCTCACGTCAGGGCCTTCCCTCCAGGCCTGTGCTCAATCTGCCTGTCCCGTTAGCGACGCAGCATTGCGAGATGCTGACGTTCTCCTCGAGCAGAGTGCCTTCAGGTACGAGGACCGCGAAATAGGCAGAGTGTTTTCTCACGGCAGCTCTCGCAAGGGCGACCACAAAGATTTCCTGGGAGCTTCGGACTCACCAGAAATCTGGTCCTGAGGCCGTGTGAGGGCTCTGGAAATGGAGCTCTCCTCAAGGAACGTGCAGCGTGTTGCCCATCACTCGGCACGCACACAGGGCCTCCGAGGGGCAGAGAAATGGGCCTCGATGTTGCTCAGCCGGACCACGGCGTGGGGGGTGTCTGGAGGTCCTCAGTGACCTTGGAGGGAAATGCATGCACACCCGAGGGGCCTAGGAGTCCTCAAATGGGTAATTCCGTTAAAATAAACCCGAACGGTGACTAAGAACTCATGGAAACTGCTGCATGCCGCCCTTCCTGCCCGGCTACGCAGGGCCTAAACTGGAGGCAGAGTCTCACGTTGAGTTTCCCTTTCGTTCTGGAGCTTGTCAGGCTAACCACCACCGCGGCCATGGAAGCACCGGGTTGAGACGGAGCAAACTCATTTTCTTCCCAGAAGCATTTCTACCGGGTTTCCAGGCCTGTCAACAGCAGGGGACGTCAGGCAGCTTCAAGGCAGCATGAAGGCAGCCTTCCAAGTGGGAAAGCAAGGATAGTTCCAGCAGGCTCCCGTTTCCACGCGCACACTCAGCTTACCTCCCTGTGGTTTCTAACCAGTCCAAAGAGACACATGTTACCCTGCGTTTGCTTCCCTGAACCAACTCCCCGAAGTAGGGTGTTCTGGGTCAAGTGAACTGCCTCAACCAAGGAATGCCCTGCCTAGTTACGTCTCTGGGGCCTGTGGCTATTCCAAAGCCTGCAGTGCCACAGGAAGCACGGGGCTGAAATCGCAGTAAGAACGCAAGCCGACTTTCTCTTGGAGGCAGGGTGACTTCCGGCAGGGGGGTCCTAGATGGAATGCGAGGCCGAGGGTTCTCTCAGGGCAGCTCCGACGAGGGCAAGGCGTAAGACCTCAAAGGCATGTGAGACGTGCCAGAAGTCTGTTGGTGAAAGTGTGGGTTTGGTGGGGAAACGAATCTGCTCCAGGAGAGAGTGCAGGGCGTTTCCCTACACTCGGCGTATGGAGAGCGGCTCCAAAGGGCTCCGGGCCTGGATGTTGCTCAGCAGACCCAGGGGTGCCCGGGAGTACTCCGTGTTCCAGCCTGGAACAGGGTGCCCCCGCGAGCCTCCCAGGTGTCCAGGAAAATCTACTGCCGTTCAAGACACGCAGAGCAGAGGCTACGGCCTCACGGAAACTGCTGCGCGGCTCCGCTTCTGCACCTCACGTCAGGGCCTTCCCTCCAGGCCTGTGCTCAATCTGCCTGTCCCGTTAGCGACGCAGCATTGCGAGATGCTGACGTTCTCCTCGAGCAGAGTGCCTTCAGGTACGAGGACCGCGAAATAGGCAGAGTGTTTTCTCACGGCAGCTCTCGCAAGGGCGACCACAAAGATTTCCTGGGAGCTTCGGACTCACCAGAAATCTGGTCCTGAGGCCGTGTGAGGGCTCTGGAAATGGAGCTCTCCTCAAGGAACGTGCAGCGTGTTGCCCATCACTCGGCACGCACACAGGGCCTCCGAGGGGCAGAGCAAAATGGGCCTCGATGTTGCTCAGCCGGACCACGGCGTGGGGGGTGTCTGGAGGTCCTCAGTGACCTTGGAGGGAAATGCATGCACACCCGAGGGGCCTAGGAGTCCTCAAATGGGTAATTCCGTTAAAATAAACCCGAACGGTGACTAAGAACTCATGGAAACTGCTGCATGCCGCCCTTCCTGCCCGGCTACGCAGGGCCTAAACTGGAGGCAGATTCTCACGTTGAGTTTCCCTTTCGTTCTGGAGCTTGTCAGGCTAACCACCACCGCGGCCATGGAAGCACCGGGTTGAGACGGAGCAAACTCATTTTCTTCCCAGAAGCATTTCTACCGGGTTTCCAGGCCTGTCAACAGCAGGGGACGTCAGGCAGCTTCAAGGCAGCATGAAGGCAGCCTTCCAAGTGGGAAAGCAAGGATAGTTCCAGCAGGCTCCCGTTTCCACGCGCACACTCAGCTTACGTCCCTGTGGTTTCTAACCAGTCCAAAGAGACACATGTTACCCTGCGTTTGCTTCCCTGAACCAACTCCCCGAAGTAGGGTGTTCTGGGTCAAGTGAACTGCCTCAACCAAGGAATGCCCTGCCTAGTTACGCCTCTGGGGCCTGTGGCTATTCCAAAGCCTGCAGTGCCACAGGAAGCACAGGGCTGAAATCCAGTAAGAACGTAAGCCGACTTTCTCTTGGAGGCAGGGTGACTTCCGGCAGGGGGGTCCTAGATGGAATGCGAGGCCGAGGGTTCTCTCAGGGCAGCTCAGACGAGGGCAAGGCGTAAGACCTCAAAGGCATGTGAGACGTGCCAGAAGTCTGTTGGTGAAAGTGTGGGTTTGGTGGGGAAACGAATCTGCTCCAGGAGAGAGTGCAGGGCGTTTCCCTACACTCGGCGTATGGAGAGCGGCTCCAAAGGGCTCCGGGCCTGGATGTTGCTCAGCAGACCCAGGGGTGCCCGGGAGTACTCCGTGTTCCAGCCTGGAACAGGGTGCCCCCGCGAGCCTCCCAGGTGTCCAGGAAAATCTACTGCCGTTCAAGACACGCAGAGCAGAGGCTACGGCCTCACGGAAACTGCTGCGCGGCTCCGCTTCTGCACCTCACGTCAGGGCCTTCCCTCCAGGCCTGTGCTCAATCTGCCTGTCCCGTTAGCGACGCAGCATTGCGAGATGCTGACGTTCTCCTCGAGCAGAGTGCCTTCAGGTACGAGGCCCGCGAAGTAGGCAAAGCAGAGTGTTTTCTCACGGCAGCTCTCGCAAGGGCGACCACAAAGATTTCCTGGGAGCTTCGGACTCACCAGAAATCTGGTCCTGAGGCCGTGTGAGGGCTCTGGAAATGGAGCTCTCCTCAAGGAACGTGCAGCGTGTTGCCCATCACTCGGCACGCACACAGGGCCTCCGAGGGGCAGAGCAAAATGGGCCTCGATGTTGCTCAGCCGGACCACGGCGTGGGGGGTGTCTGGAGGTCCTCAGTGACCTTGGAGGGAAATGCATGCACACCCGAGGGGCCTAGGAGTCCTCAAATGGGTAATTCCGTTAAAATAAACCCGAACGGTGACTAAGAACTCATGGAAACTGCTGCATGCCGCCCTTCCTGCCCGGCTACGCAGGGCTTAAACTGGAGGCAGATTCTCACGTTGAGTTTCCCTTTCGTTCTGGAGCTTGTCAGGCTAACCACCACCGCGGCCATGGAAGCACCGGGTTGAGACGGAGCAAACTCATTTTCTTCCCAGAAGCATTTCTACCGGGTTTCCAGGCCTGTCAACAGCAGGGGACGTCAGGCAGCTTCAAGGCAGCATGAAGGCAGCCTTCCAAGTGGGAAAGCAAGGATAGTTCCAGCAGGCTCCCGTTTCCACGCGCACACTCAGCTTACCTCCCTGTGGTTTCTAACCAGTCCAAAGAGACACATGTTACCCTGCGTTTGCTTCCCTGAACCAACTCCCCAAAGTAGGGTGTTCTGGGTCAAGTGAACTGCCTCAACCAAGGAATGCCCTGCCTAGTTACGCCTCTGGGGCCTGTGGCTATTCCAAAGCCTGCAGTGCCACAGGAAGCACAGGGCTGAAATCGCAGTAAGAACGCAAGCCGACTTTCTCTTGGAGGCAGGGTGACTTCCGGCAGGGGGGTCCTAGATGGAATGCGAGGCCGAGGGTTCTCTCAGGGCAGCTCAGACGAGGGCAAGGCGTAAGACCTCAAAGGCATGTGAGACGTGCCAGAAGTCTGTTGGTGAAAGTGTGGGTTTGGTGGGGAAACGAATCTGCTCCAGGAGAGAGTGCAGGGCGTTTCCCTACACTCGGCGTATGGAGAGCGGCTCCAAAGGGCTCCGGGCCTGGATGTTGCTCAGCAGACCCAGGGGTGCCCGGGAGTACTCCGTGTTCCAGCCTGGAACAGGGTGCCCCCGCGAGCCTCCCAGGTGTCCAGGAAAATCTACTGCCGTTCAAGACACGCAGAGCAGAGGCTACGGCCTCACGGAAACTGCTGCGCGGCTCCGCTTCTGCACCTCACGTCAGGGCCTTCCCTCCAGGCCTGTGCTCAATCTGGCTGTCCCGTTAGCGACGCAGCATTGCGAGATGCTGACGTTCTCCTCGAGCAGAGTGCCTTCCGGTACGAAGCCCGCGAAGTAGGCAAAGCAGAGTGTTTTCTCACGGCACCTCTCGCAAGGGCGACCACAAAGATTTCCTGGGAGCTTCGGACTCACCAGAAATCTGGTCCTGAGGCCGTGTGAGGGCTCTGGAAATGGAGCTCTCCTCAAGGAACGTGCAGCGTGTTGCCCATCACTCGGCACGCACACAGGGCCTCCGAGGGGCAGAGCAATGGGCCTCGATGTTGCTCAGCCGGACCACGGCGTGGGGGGTGTCTGGAGGTCCTCAGTGACCTTGGAGGGAAATGCATGCACACCCGAGGGGCCTAGGAGTCCTCAAATGGGTAATTCCGTTAAAATAAACCCGAACGGTGACTAAGAACTCATGGAAACTGCTGCATGCCGCCCTTCCTGCCCGGCTACGCAGGGCCTAAACTGGAGGCAGAGTCTCACGTTGAGTTTCCCTTTCGTTCTGGAGCTTGTCAGGCTAACCACCACCGCGGCCATGGAAGCACCGGGTTGAGACGGAGCAAACTCATTTTCTTCCCAGAAGCATTTCTACCGGGTTTCCAGGCCTGTCAACAGCAGGGGACGTCAGGCAGCTTCAAGGCAGCATGAAGGCAGCCTTCCAAGTGGGAAAGCAAGGATAGTTCCAGCAGGCTCCCGTTTCCACGCGCACACTCAGCTTACCTCCCTGTGGTTTCTAACCAGTCCAAAGAGACACATGTTACCCTGCGTTTGCTTCCCTGAACCAACTCCCCGAAGTAGGGTGTTCTGGGTCAAGTGAACTGCCTCAACCAAGGAATGCCCTGCCTAGTTACGCCTCTGGGGCCTGTGGCTATTCCAAAGCCTGCAGTGCCACAGGAAGCACGGGGCTGAAATCGCAGTAAGAACGCAAGCCGACTTTCTCTTGGAGGCAGGGTGACTTCCGGCAGGGGGGTCCTAGATGGAATGCGAGGCCGAGGGTTCTCTCAGGGCAGCTCAGACGAGGGCAAGGCGTAAGACCTCAAAGGCATGTGAGACGTGCCAGAAGTCTGTTGGTGAAAGTGTGGGTTTGGTGGGGAAACGAATCTGCTCCAGGAGAGAGTGCAGGGCGTTTCCCTACACTCGGCGTATGGAGAGCGGCTCCAAAGGGCTCCGGGCCTGGATGTTGCTCAGCAGACCCAGGGGTGCCCGGGAGTACTCCGTGTTCCAGCCTGGAACAGGGTGCCCCCGCGAGCCTCCCAGGTGTCCAGGAAAATCTACTGCCGTTCAACACACGCAGAGCAGAGGCTACGGCCTCACGGAAACTGCTGCGCGGCTCCGCTTCTGCACCTCACGTCAGGGCCTTCCCTCCAGGCCTGTGCTCAATCTGCCTGTCCCGTTAGCGACGCAGCATTGCGAGATGCTGACGTTCTCCTCGAGCAGAGTGCCTTCAGGTACGAGGCCCGCGAAGTAGGCAAAGCAGAGTGTTTTCTCACGGCACCTCTCGCAAGGGCGACCACAAAGATTTCCTGGGAGCTTCGGACTCACCAGAAATCTGGTCCTGAGGCCGTGTGAGGGCTCTGGAAATGGAGCTCTCCTCAAGGAACGTGCAGCGTGTTGCCCATCACTCGGCACGCACACAGGGCCTCCGAGGGGCAGAGCAATGGGCCTCGATGTTGCTCAGCCGGACCACGGCGTGGGGGGTGTCTGGAGGTCCTCAGTGACCTTGGAGGGAAATGCATGCACACCCGAGGGGCCTAGGAGTCCTCAAATGGGTAATTCCGTTAAAATAAACCCGAACGGTGACTAAGAACTCATGGAAACTGCTGCATGCCGCCCTTCCTGCCCGGCTACGCAGGGCCTAAACTGGAGGCAGATTCTCACGTTGAGTTTCCCTTTCGTTCTGGAGCTTGTCAGGCTAACCACCACCGCGGCCATGGAAGCACCGGGTTGAGACGGAGCACACTCATTTTCTTCCCAGAAGCATTTCTACCGGGTATCCAGGCCTGTCAACAGCAGGGGACGTCAGGCAGCTTCAAGGCAGCATGAAGGCAGCCTTCCAAGTGGGAAAGCAAGGATAGTTCCAGCAGGCTCCCGTTTCCACGCGCACACTCAGCTTACCTCCCTGTGGTTTCTAACCAGTCCAAAGAGACACATGTTACCCTGCGTTTGCTTCCCTGAACCAACTCCCCGAAGTAGGGTGTTCTGGGTCAAGTGAACTGCCTCATCCAAGGAATGCCCTGCCTAGTTACGCCTCTGGGGCCTGTGGCTATTCCAAAGCCTGCAGTGCCACAGGAAGCACGGGGCTGAAATCGCAGTAAGAACGCAAGCCGACTTTCTCTTGGAGGCAGGGTGACTTCCGGCAGGGGGGTCCTAGATGGAATGCGAGGCCGAGGGTTCTCTCAGGGCAGCTCAGACGAGGGCAAGGCGTAAGACCTCAAAGGCATGTGAGACGTGCCAGAAGTCTGTTGGTGAAAGTGTGGGTTTGGTGGGGAAACGAATCTGCTCCAGGAGAGAGTGCAGGGCGTTTCCCTACACTCGGCGTATGGAGAGCGGCTCCAAAGGGCTCCGGGCCTGGATGTTGCTCAGCAGACCCAGGGGTGCCCGGGAGTACTCCGTGTTCCAGCCTGGAACAGGGTGCCCCCGCGAGCCTCCCAGGTGTCCAGGAAAATCTACTGCCGTTCAACACACGCAGAGCAGAGGCTACGGCCTCACGGAAACTGCTGCGCGGCTCCGCTTCTGCACCTCACGTCAGGGCCTTCCCTCCAGGCCTGTGCTCAATCTGGCTGTCCCGTTAGCGACGCAGCATTGCGAGATGCTGACGTTCTCCTCGAGCAGAGTGCCTTCAGGTACGAGGCCCGCGAAGTAGGCAAAGCAGAGTGTTTTCTCACGGCACCTCCCGCAAGGGCGACCACAAAGATTTCCTGGGAGCTTCGGACTCACCAGAAATCTGGTCCTGAGGCCGTGTGAGGGCTCTGGAAATGGAGCTCTCCTCAAGGAACGTGCAGCGTGTTGCCCATCACTCGGCACGCACACAGGGCCTCCGAGGGGCAGAGCAAAATGGGCCTCGATGTTGCTCAGCTGGACCACGGCGTGGGGGGTGTCTGGAGGTCCTCAGTGACCTTGGAGGGAAATGCATGCACACCCGAGGGGCCTAGGAGTCCTCAAATGGGTAATTCCGTTAAAATAAACCCGAACGGTGACTAAGAACTCATGGAAACTGCTGCATGCCGCCCTTCCTGCCCGGCTACGCAGGGCCTAAACTGGAGGCAGAGTCTCACGTTGAGTTTCCCTTTCGTTCTGGAGCTTGTCAGGCTAACCACCACCGCGGCCATGGAAGCACCGGGTTGAGACGGAGCAAACTCATTTTCTTCCCAGAAGCATTTCTACCGGGTTTCCAGGCCTGTCAACAGCAGGGGACGTCAGGCAGCTTCAAGGCAGCATGAAGGCAGCCTTCCAAGTGGGAAAGCAAGGATAGTTCCAGCAGGCTCCCGTTTCCACGCGCACACTCAGCTTACCTCCCTGTGGTTTCTAACCAGTCCAAAGAGACACATGTTACCCTGCGTTTGCTTCCCTGAACCAACTCCCCGAAGTAGGGTGTTCTGGGTCAAGTGAACTGCCTCAACCATGGAATGCCCTGCCTAGTTACGCCTCTGGGGCCTGTGGCTATTCCAAAGCCTGCAGTGCCACAGGAAGCACGGGGCTGAAATCGCAGTAAGAACGCAAGCCGACTTTCTCTTGGAGGCAGGGTGACTTCCGGCAGGGGGGTCCTAGATGGAATGCGAGGCCGAGGGTTCTCTCAGGGCAGCTCAGACGAGGGCAAGGCGTAAGACCTCAAAGGCATGTGAGACGTGCCAGAAGTTTGTTGGTGAAAGTGTGGGTTTGGTGGGGAAACGAATCTGCTCCAGGAGAGAGTGCAGGGCGTTTCCCTACACTCGGCGTATGGAGAGCGGCTCCAAAGGGCTCCGGGCCTGGATGTTGCTCAGCAGACCCAGGGGTGCCCGGGAGTACTCCGTGTTCTAGCCTGGAACAGGGTGCCCCCGCGAGCCTCCCAGGTGTCCAGGAAAATCTACTGCCGTTCAAGACACGCAGAGCAGAGGCTACGGCCTCACGGAAACTGCTGCGCGGCTCCGCTTCTGCACCTCACGTCAGGGCCTTCCCTCCAGGCCTGTGCTCAATCTGGCTGTCCCGTTAGCGACGCAGCATTGCGAGATGCTGACGTTCTCCTCGAGCAGAGTGCCTTCAGGTACGAGGCCCGCGAAGTAGGCAGTGTGTTTTCTCACGGCAGCTCTCGCAAGGGCGACCACAAAGATTTCCTGGGAGCTTCGGACTCACCAGAAATCTGGTCCTGAGGCCGTGTGAGGGCTCTGGAAATGGAGCTCTCCTCAAGGAACGTGCAGCGTGTTGCCCATCACTCGGCACGCACACAGGGCCTCCGAGGGGCAGAGCAATGGGCCTCGATGTTGCTCAGCCGGACCACGGCGTGGGGGGTGTCTGGAGGTCCTCAGTGACCTTGGAGGGAAATGCATGCACACCCGAGGGGCCTAGGAGTCCTCAAATG